>NC_140989.1:137854064-138218530 GCF_052327205.1 Somniosus microcephalus | reverse complement strand
CCCGTGTCAGATTGAGATCGGGGACAGCCGTTTAAAAAAAAGCCAGAGCGGGCTCTCGCGGGCGGGCGGCGCACGCGCGGTCAGTGCAGGCGGCGCGAGGCGGCCCGCGGGGAGAAGGCAAGGGCGGCCTGGCGGCCGTTAGCGAGCGGGAAACTTCGGGCGGCCAGCCCGCGCTCCGTCCGCGACACCGTGAAACCTGATAGGGGGAAGTAGAGAGAGAGAGAGAGAGGGAAGAGGAGAAGGAGAGAGAGAGAGAGAGAGAGGGAAGAGGAGAGAGAGAAGGAGAGGGAGAGAGGGAAGATGAGAAGGAGAGAGAGAGAGGGGAGAGAGAGAGAGAGAAATTTTTTGATTTTTAAAAACGCCGGTTTGGGGACGGCGGCGGTTAGGGGATCACTTCATTTCCTACTGTTGCTAAACACAATATAAAACTCAAATAAATTGTTAATTAATACCCTAACACAATTCAAATATTTACCTTAGTTCCCTAACACACAGAAAGTGTGGGGAAAAAATTGTGAAAAATCAAGATGGCGGCTACTCACCTGGGTTCAGAAGGATAAGGCCTGCCCACACACGCACCGATTGGTCGACCGGTCAGGTCACCGAAGCATAGGATTGGTCAATCGTCGAGTCACTTGACACTCAACTGTAGGATGGCACGCGCCAGGAACCCGCCGTCCGATTGGTCGACCTCGACGTCACACGGTCGCTAATGAGATGCTAATGAGCGGAACGCTGAACGTTTTTCGGATACCGCGGGCGGGATTTTTGTCCGGCCGAAAGGTAAATACGCCTATGACCGGTCCGGAATCGCAAGCTTTCTTTTGAGGCGACGTGCACGTCGGTATGCTCTATAACTTTCAAACGTATAGAACACGGACAGACAGACAGACAGACAGACAGACAGAAGAGCCGCTTTATATATATAAGATATATTTTTTGCACGAGTGTAATTTAAAAATAAATTATTATATGTAACCAATTTGCAGAAATACAATATTAGCTATGAAGTTAATATCATTGCTTTATTTTCTGTCAGCTGTGGCTCAGTTGGTAGCACTCTCGCATATAAGTCGGAAGGTTGTGGGTTCAAGTGGCTCCAGAAACTTGAGCACAAAACTCCAGGCTGACACTCCAGTGCAGTGCTGAGGGAGTGCTGCACTGTCGGAGGGGCCGACTTTTGGATAAGACGTTAAACCAAGGCCCCGTCTGCTCTCTCAGGTGGAGGTAAAAGATCCCATGGCACTATTTCGAAGAAGAGCAGGGGAGTTATCCCTGGTGCCTTGGCCAATATTTATCCCTCAATCAACATAATAAAAACAGATTATCTGGTCATTATTGTAAAGTCCGCGCCTCAATAATACACGGACTTCGGGAGAACAGTTTAACAGGTACTTTACTGAACAGGAGGCAGCTTGAAACTGAAACTACAGAAGCCTGCTAGGGCCTTTTATACAGGGGTGGTCACTGCCAGTACTGCAGTCTAAGACCAGTTATTCCCTTAAAGGTACATACACAACAATTCCTCCCCTTTTAGATAAACAGTACATAACATTCATTTAACAACTAAATAATAACTAATTACAATTACAATTTTCTCAGTAATATATACATCAACTGAAATAGTCATTTATAAGTTCAGTCTTTGAGGAGGCTTCCTGATCCGGACTGGATAGCGCCTTTCTCGAGTATCCTGTTCTGGCGGTGGAGTCAATTCTGGCTCATTGTCATTGGTTGGTTCGTCAGCTTCCAATACCTCTGCTTCTGAGGTAGACGCAATCTGTACTTCGGGCTCATTACCAAATGCACATGCTTGTGGTATAGGTTTGGCTTGTTCCTGTGACTCTAGAATCTAGTCAGCATGGCGTCTCACGATGCTCTCTCCAACGTCCACTGTTTACATTAGTGGTCCCTGCTGTGTGCATATCATGCCTGGCTGCCATTTTTCTGTTCGGTAATCGCGGGCCAAGACTGGTTGCCCTATCTTGAAGCTCCTGGTTGGCTTCTCATTTATGTGCTGGAACTGCTTATCCTCAACATCTCGTCTTATGTTTGGTTTGAGCAAATCCAAGCGACATCTTAGTCTCCGGTTGAAAAACAGTACGGCTGGAGTTTGGTTGGTTACTGCATGTGTCGCATTCCGGTAAGCAAACAGGAAGTTATCCACCTTGTGTTGCAGTGGTATGTCGTCATTATACATTGCCTTTATGGCCTTTTTAAAGGTCTGAACAAACCTCTCAGCCAATCCATTTGTGGCTGGATGATATGGGGCAGATGTGTAATGTTTCACCCCATTATTCTTCAGGAACCTCCGGAAATCCTCAGACACAAACTGTGGGCCATTGTCGGAACAGATCTGTTCTGGCAACCCATTCCTGGCGAAGATGGTCCTTAGGACTGCAATAGTTTTCTCCGTGGTGGTGGAGGACATTTTAATGACCTCTGGCCATTTCGAATGGGCGTCCACAGCGATTAGAAACATTGAGTCCATAAATGGACCAGCGAAATCAATGTGTACCCGTTGCCATGGAGATGAGGGCCACTCCCATGGATGTAGCGGGGCCTGTGGTGGAGCGTTTTGGACCTTCTGGCATCCTGTGCATCTCTTGGTCATATCCTCGATTTGTTTATCGATTCCCGGCCACCACACAAACACCCTGGCTAGGCTCTTCATTTTTACCCCTCCCAGATGACCCTCGTGAAGCTCATTGAGTACTCTATCTCTCAACTTGGGTGGAATTACCACTCGGGATCCACACATCAAGGTTCCCCGGCACACTGACAGCTGTTCCCTTCTTGGCGAGAATGCTGGCAACAGTGAGTCGCCATATGCTGGCCATCCCTTCACCGTCAAATCATAGACCCGAGAGAGTGTCGGGTCATTTCGGGTTTCCTTCTCAATACTTGCGTTTGTAACAGGCAAACATTCGACTATGGTCGCATGGAATATCTCCACCGGGTCCACTGCAGGTGCTTCTTCTGCCGTAGGCAACGGTAGGCGCGACAGCCCATCAGCATTTCCATGTTGTTTCGTACCTTTGTACTCTATATCATACTGATGTGCCCCTAGAAAAAGTGACCATCTTTGCAGCCGTTGCGCCGTCATCACCGGAACGCCCTTCTTTGGGTTAAAAATTGAGACCAGGGGTTGATGATCAGTCAGTAGGGTGAATTTCTGCCCGTGCAGATAGTGATTGAACTTCTTCACCCCCCACACCAGGCTGAGGACCTCCCTGTCTATCTGGGCGTAGTTACGCTCGGCTGAGGTTAGTGAGCGCGATGCAAAGGCTATTGGCCTCTCTGAACTGTCACAGAATTTGTGTGACAGCACCGCTCCAATGCCGTAAGGTGACGCATCACATGCCAACCGAATCGGTAGTGTTGGGTTGTGGTGGGCCAATACTTCTTTTGAAGTGATTTGGCATTTACATTCCTGAAAGGCACGCTTACACTCATCACTCCATTTCCATGTTACACCAGTTTGAAGGAGGGCGTTCAATGGGTGCAGAATTGTCGATAAATTCGGCAAGAACTTATGGTAGTAGTCCACCAACCCGAGGAACGACCTCAGTTGCGACACATTTTCTGGTGCTGGAGCCTTGACTACAGCCTCAATCTTGTCCGGCGACTTATGCAACCCTTCCTCATCAATCATGTGGCCACAATATGAGATTTGTCTCCTGAAGAACTCACATTTGGGATGGTTGACTCATAGCCCATATTCCTGCAATCTAGTGAGCACCTGTTCCAGGTTGGCAAGGTGTTCATTGTCATTTTCGCCCGTAACCAGGATGTCGTCCAAATAACACTGGGTCCCCGGGATCCCTTGCAGGACTTGTTCCATTGCCCTCTGCCACATAGCCGGGGCCGATGCTACCCCAAATACCAGTCGATTGTACTGGTAAAGGCCTTTGTGAGTGTTTATCGTGAGGTATTTCCTAGATGCTTCTTCCACCTCCATTTGTAGATACGCTTGAGCCAGGTCAATCTTTGTAAAACGTTTCCCTCCAGATAGTGAGGCGAAAATATCTTCTATCCGCGGAAGCGGATACTGTACTGTGTGCAGGACTGGGTTCACAGTCACCTTGAAGTCCCCACAGATGCGAACCTTCCTTGGCTCCCCAGGCGTGCTGCTCAATGCTTTCTTCATTACAGGAACGATGGGTGTGGTCCACTCGCTCCAGTCCACCTTAGACAGCACCCCCGAACGCTCCCGACTCTCCAGTTCAGCTTCCACAGCTGGGCGTATCACATATGGCACCGGTCTGGCCTTGAAAAATTTTGGGGTTGCGTTATCCTCAATCTTTATGGTTGCCTTTACTCCTTTTAGAGTCCCAAGTCCTTGTTGGAACACCTCTTCCGCGTCAGATAGAATTTGTGACAGACGTCCAGGTGCGACGTCATCATCTTTTTTGTCAGTCACAGTTAGTGCCAGAATGGAATGCCAATCCAATTGTAGTCTTCAGATCCATTCACGTCCCAATAATGGTGGTCCTCCATCTCATAGTATATACATGTATAGTTTCTGTGTTTCCTTTCCGTTATATTCAACTGGCACCCTTATTTTTCCTCTGGGGTAGACCTTTTGCCCCGTGTATGTCTTCAATACAATGGACGTGTCCTTTAAGGGTATGTGTGAGAATAGCCGCTCATAGTCTCGTCGATTCATGACAGTTGGGGCTGATCCTGTGTCCAATTCCATCTTCACTGGGGACCCTGCTATCATGAGGGTGACCCAAATGGTTCAGTGATCTTCTTTTGCGATCACGTTGTGAAACTTTAAACAACTTAGTCGCCTGCTCCCGGAGTCCTTATCACTCTCCTGATCTTCTGAACTACTATCTGTCAGTTTCTTTACTTTCCTGTACTGTTCCTTAGTAGTTCTTGTCGTGTTGGTCTTCTTTCCCGACCTGCAGACTCTTGCTATATGTCCCATTTTCCCGCATTGCCTGCATATTTTGTCTTTAAACCAGCAGTCCTTCTGCTCATGGGTTGTTCTGCCGCAGCGATAGCACTTTTCGGCTCCATACGCCATTTCGTTAGCGCTGTATTCTTGTGGTTTCTGTTGTATTTCCGCAGCTCCCCGTGCTGCTGCTTCGTAGGATACTGCCACGCTGAGAGCCTGTTCTAGCGTCAGGTTCTTTTTTGAAAGTAGTCGTTTCTGGGTTCCTTCACTCTGGAGCCCGCAGACAAACTTATCCCGTAAGGTGTTTGCCAGTCCTGCTCCGAACTGGCAGTGTTTCGATAACTTGCGTAGTTCCGTAAGATAGTCAGCATTGCTCTCATCTTTGTGCTGGTATCTTTTATGGAACTTGAATCTTTCTGTTATCAGCAGTGGTGTAGGGCTTAGATGTTCCTGTAAGATATGAACAATCTCCTCAAAACTTTTCTCCATTAGTTTAGCTGGGGTAATTAAATTCCGCAATAGGCCGTACGTACTCGCAC
This sequence comes from Somniosus microcephalus, assembly GCF_052327205.1. Classification (NCBI taxonomy): domain Eukaryota; kingdom Metazoa; phylum Chordata; class Chondrichthyes; order Squaliformes; family Somniosidae; genus Somniosus; species Somniosus microcephalus. Next base: position 138,213,085 of record NC_140989.1, on the reverse strand, counting down.
CCATCAGATTTAATAATACCGACGCCCTCTTTCCATCAGCCACCTCATTTGCCTTGCAGTACACTTCAATTCTTTCCACATACGTGGTCCAGTCTTCTACCTCGTTGTCAAAAGCAGTGATACTGCCACTTTTTGGCATCTTGGGCGATTTAAAATGGCGCCTCCCGCGCTTTTGCTTCTACCCCAATGGAATAAAATGGCGCCTCCCGCGCTTTTGCTTGTTCCCCAACAGGATAAAATGGCACCTCCCGCGCTTTTGCTTCTTCCCCTTACTGCCACGCTGCCCCTAGCGTTCTACGAGGTAATGGCGGCGACCCGCAGCTTCGGCGCGTCTCGCTTTCCTTCCCCCCCGTTTAGTTTCTCTCCGCTGTCCTGTTCTCGAGCACCGACAGCGCCCTGTGCGCTCCACCCTCTCTCTCTTGTTTTCTTTTCCCAGCGATGCTGCGCGGCCCGATTTGTAGAGCTGCTCGATCGAGCTTGAGCCCGCCGCAGTCTGGAAGGGTCAGCGCGCTACCTGCTACCAGCAAGATTCGCTGGAACCACAGTCTCTCCCGCAATTCTCCAAACACTGATGGATTCTTTGGGCGGTTGCCCTCGGTCGATGCCCGTTGCTCAGACTACGACCTTCCAGGACCTTACTTTCAGGCGAGATCCCCATGAGATGATGCAACACTGCAGGTGAGTTCGAACTTACTCGTCGCTACTGTAAAGTCCGCGCCTCAATAATACACGGACTTCGGGAGAACAGTTTAACAGGTACTTTACTGAACAGGAGGCAGCTTGAAACTGAAACTACAGAAGCCTGCTAGGGCCTTTTATACAGGGGTGGTCACTGCCGGTACTGCAGTCTAAGACCAGTTATTCCCTTAAAGGTACATACACAACAATTATCACATTGCTGTTTAAGGGAACTTGCTATGCATAAATTCGCTGTTGCATTCCTACATTACAACAGTGACTACACTTCAAAAGTACTTCATTGGTTGTAAAGCGCTTTGGGACATCCTGAGGTCGTGAAAAGCGTTATAGAAATGCACATCTTTGTTTCTTTAAAGGACAACTTGTTTAAGAACAACCATTTCCCACGTTAATTTCTCCCAGTCTGGTCCTTTGAGCATACAGTCATTTCTGCTGTGTATCATATTGCAGTCCTATCTCTCATACTGAGTCTGACCACTTACATATTAACCTTTAACTGCCCGTCTACACGTCTGGCCCTGTGTAAAACTACACTGAACTCTCTAAGAAATCTGAAATTCCAATTTATACTATAAATACAGGAAACATTTTTTTCTCCCTGTGTAACTAATAATTACAACACTGTCTATGTGGACTCCAGGATCTCGGGGATAAAGTGGAAAATCAGTAATGCATTTATCGTGAGTGCACCGTGGATTAAGAGCTGGTTATTTGAAGCTATTTCTGTAAATGGTCTATCCCGCAGAATGCTCATCATTATCTGAGATTGTTCTAATCACTGTTCAATAACAGCCAACAGTCTGCACAACTCTTGTCTACAGGATTCTAGCAGAGACACGTAGAAAGTAAGATAACAGATAATCAGCATGTTTTGGCAAAACATTGCTTATTCTGCATCAGCAGAATTATGGAAATCGTTTTAAGCCTCTGCATAATGATCTTTTTTTTGCAACTTTTATAATTCTCTGTAAAGACACAATGGTTATTAAATATTTGTTTCTTTGTCTGACTATTATAGAAAAATATTAAAGAAATGCATAGAACCATAAGCATGCTCATTAAGTGTTTCAATTATAACTTTGCTAATTCTTTTACAAATATGGCATTGGCATCATAGTTGTATTTATTAATACTGCTTTTTGATCAGCTTTCTACAGAAAAACTTTCTTTCAAAGAGGACTTCTTCAGGTTGTATATTTAGTAGAGGTGTCATGGGGGAAGAATCATAGAATCATAGAATCATTACAGCACAGTAGGAAGCCATTTGGCCCGTCGAGCCTATGCCGGCTCTCTGCAAGAGCACTTCAGCTAGTCCCACTCCCCCACCCTTTCCCTGTAGCTCTGCAAATTACTTTTCTTCAGATACTTATCCAACTCCCTTTTGAAAGCTGTGATTGAATCTGCCTCCACCACCCTTTCAGGCAGTGCATTCCAGATCCTAACCTCTCGCTGTGTAAAATGTTTTTCTTCATGTCGCCTTTGGTTCTTCTGCCAATCATCTTAAATCTGTGTCCTCTGGTTCTCAACCCTTCACAGAAATCACAGAAATCACAGAAACCCCACAGTGCAGATAGAGGCCATTTCGGCCCATCGAGCCTGCACCGACACATATCCCACCCGATCCCCGTAACCCCTACAGCAGCACATATCCCACCCTATCCCCGTAACCCCACATATTTAATCCCCCTAACACTAAGGGTCAATTTATCATAGCCAATCAACCTAACCCGCACATCTTTGGACTGTGGGAGGAAACCGGAGCACCCGGAGGAAACCCACGCAAACACGGGGAGAATGTGCAAACTCCACACTCTGTCCAGACCCCTCATGATTTTGAACACCTCTATCAAATCTCCTCTCAATCTTCTTTGCTGTAAGGAGAACAACCCCAGTATCTCTAGTTTATCCACGTAACTGAAGTCCCTCATTCCTGGAATCATTCATGTAAATCTTTTCTGCACCCTCTCCAAGGTCTTCACATCCTTCCTAAAGTGCGGTGTCCAGAATTGGATACAATACTCCAGTTGAGGCCGAACCAGTGTTTTATAAAGGTTCATCATAACTTCCTTGCTTTTGTACTATATGGGCTGGATTTTCATTGAGGAGGCGGGTAGGAGGCGGGACTACAACTTTCAGGGTTGTAGTCCCGCCTCCATCGAGTTGTAGCCAACCCACGCGATTTTGACTTGATTGACCTTGTTGAGCCCGCCCAGCGGGCTCAGCAGGCCAATTAAGGGCCACACGGCAACAGGTGATGTCACAGATTGATATTTCATCTGTCAAGACCTTTTGACAGATGAAATATCAGCGTTTCACAGCTATTTGAAGCTGTCAAACACTGACAATCTGTACTCCAAGTTAATTCCTTCCTCTCAGGATGATTTAGAGATCTCTCTGGAACAGAAAGCTGAATGCTGCAATTTTTGACAGATCGCGGCCATTCTGCTTTCTGTGCCGGTGAGATGAGGGACTCCCGAGACCTGAAGGAAGGAAGGCTGTAAAGGTAAGTAAAACTTCTTTAAACACTTTAAACACACCAAACACACTTACCTCTGCACTCATGCACCCATCACTCACCTGAACACCGGACATCTCGACCCCTCCAAGCCCTTCAGCTCAACGGCCAGCCTTGCCAACTTGGCGTGGTTTGGAGCCATCAGGAATCCCACACTTCAAGAATGAAAATAGGGATTAGGCACTAATCCCCTTCCCGCCTCGGGGAGGCGGGTCCCAGGCGGGTCGGGTACCCGTGCGGGTCGGGTACCCGCCTCCTTTGAAACTGGCATGGGGCCGGGTTGGGGGCGGGATGAGTTTGTGCCCCCCGATTTTGGGATTTTAACCCCCCACACGCCTCCAATCCCGCCTACATGGCCCAGTGAAAATCCTGCCCTATGCCTCTATTCATGAAACCCGGGATCCCGTATGCTTTTTAACTGCTTTCTCAACCTGCCCTGCCACCGTCAAAGATTTGTGCACATATACCCCCAGGTCTCTCTGTTCATGCACCCCCTTCAGGATTGTACCCTTTAGTTTATATTTCCTCTCTTCATTCTTTCTACCAAAATGTATCACTTCACACTTTTCTGAGTTAAATTTCATCTGCCACGTGTCCGCCCATTCCACCAACCTGTCTATATCCGCTTGAAGTCTATCACTATCCTCCTCACTGTTCACTATACTTCCAAGTTTTGTGTCATCTGTAAATTTTGAAATTGTGCCTGTACATCCAAGTCCAAGGCATTAACATATATCAAGAAAAGCAGTGGTCCTAGTACAGACCCCTGGGGAACATCACCGTATACCTTCCTCCAGTCCAAAAAACAACCATTCACCACTACTCTGTTTCCTGTCACTTAGCCAATTTCTTATTCACGCTGCCACTGTCCCTTTTATTCCATGGGCTTCAACTTTGCTGGCAAGCCTATTATGTGGCACTTTGTCAAATGTCTTTTGGAAATCCATGTACACCACGTGAACCACATTGCCCTCATCAACCCTCTCTGTTACCTCAACAAAAAACACAATCAGGTTAGTTAAACACAATTTGCCTTTAACAAATCCATGCTGGCTTTCCTTAATTAATCCACACTTGTCCAAGTGACTGTTAATTTTGTCCCGGATTATCGTTTCTAAAAGCTTCCCCACTATCGAGGTTAAACTGACTGGCCTGTAGTTGCTGGGTTTATCTTTAGACCCTTTTTTGAACAAGGGTGTAACATTTGCAATTCTCCAGTCCTCTGGCACTACCCTCGTAGCTAAGGAAGGTTGGAAGATTATGGCCAGTACCTCTGCGATTTCTTCCCTAAGCGTCCTAGAATGCATCCCATCCGGTCCTGGTGATTTATCTACTTTAAGTACAGCCAGCCTTTCTAGTACCTCGTCTTTATCAATTTTTATCCCATCCAGTATCTTCTCTACCTCCTCCTTCACTATGTCCATGGCAGCATCTTCTTCCTTGGTGAAGACAGATGCAAAGTACTCATTTAGCACCTCAGCCATACCCTCTGCCTCCATGCGTAGGTCTCCTTTTTGGTCCCTAATCAGCCCACCCCTCCTCTTACTACCCGTTTACTATTTATATGCCTATAGAAGACTTTTGGATTATCTTTTGTGTTAGCTGCCAGTCTATTCTCATACCCTCTCTTTGCCCCTCTTATTTCTGTTTTCACTTCTCCTCTGAACTTCCTACATTTAACCTGATTCTCAGATGTATTCTCGACCTGACATCTGTCTCTTTTGTCATCCAGGGAGCTTTGACTTTAATTGCCCTACCTTTCCCCCTAGTGGGAATTTATCTCGGCTGTACCCGAACTATTTCCTCTTTGAAGGCAGCCCATTGTTTGATTATAGTTTTGCCTGACAATCTTTGATTCCAATTTACCCGGGCCAGATCCGTTCTCATCCCACTGAAATTGGCCTTCCTCCAATTAAGTATTTTTACTCTCGATTGCTCCCTGTCCTTTTCCACAGCTAATCAAAACTTTATGATCACTTCCTTAAATGTTCACCTACTGACACTTGCTCCACTTGACCTACCTCAGGAATCCCACACTTCAACCTTAAAAATAGGGATTAGGCTAAAAACTGCCTGTTAACTACCTGTTAACAGGCAGTTAATTGGCACTAATCCCTCCCCGCCTCGGGGAGGTGGGTCCCAGTGCGGGGCGGGTACCCGCCTCCTTTGAAACTGGCATGGAGGCGGGTTTGGGTGCGGGATGGGGTCGGGACCCCTGATTTCGGGATTTTAACCCCCCACATGCCTCCAATCCCGACTCCACGGCCCAATGAAAATCCTGCCCCTAGTCTTTAGCTTATTAAAATAATTAAATCTAATTGACTCCAATCTCCACTAGAGCTCTGAAAGTTTAAGAACACCAGACTCAAAGTTTCTGGGGGAAGAGAAGGCACTTGCGCAATGGGCAGCCAGCAGGGCTCCAGAACCTGGATCCACCAGGGTTTCAATCATTCTAACCCATCAGAAATCTCAGCATGTTTGGGGATGGGTCGATAATACGCCCCCTCCCTACCATCACAAATGGGTGGGCTTATTAAAATGACATATATGTTATCAAAAAAATAGGAATTTTGTAAGTGAGGCAGTGGAGCTTGTTTGAGTTTGTTTATTCCAGTCTGATCACATTCTGCTTACCTCACATTTCTACTAATGATTTTCTTCTTCTAAGTAACTTAATGGCGAGAAAGGAGACAACTTTCCTCTGGTTTGCGCGAGGGGAACACATCCCCCTGGGCGCCAAGAACAGGAAATAACGGCGAAGTACCTGTGACATCATGTCTGTGGTAAACCACGTTCACTATTGTATCACTGTTAGTAGTTAGCACTGTTCACCACTGTTCGTTATAACTGTATCACTGACCACTATTGTATCACGGTACGAGGTCGCCTCTTGCCACACTGCTATACCTGGGATGACCACTGCCGACTCCGCCTTGGCTCCACCCACCAGGCCAGGTATAAAGGTGAGCGACTGGCTGGTATTCCTCCTGCTTGGATCGGATCACCCACGAGAGTGGGCTCTGTTATTTAGTCAATAAAAACCTTTAGTCACCTTCGTAACTCTTCGCCTTTTATTGGAGGAATTGATAGGTATATCAATTTTATTGACTAAATTTAATGATGTCCAACAACGAGTCACAACCGGCGGAGGAGCCACCAGCGCAGCTCCCAGGAGCACAGCCACACCAGCCAGCTTGGCTGCGAGCCCTCAGACCGCCGTACCTGGACCTGAACCCACGAGCAGCAAACTCAGCCGCAGACTTTAAACACTGGCTGGTCTGCTTCGAATCATACCTGAGAGAATCCAGCGTCCCTCAGGCATCCAAACTAAGTGTCCTGCAGGCACAACTGAGCCCGAGAGTATACACTCTCATCGAGGACATGACTACCTACGAGACCGCCATCAACCTGCTGAAACAGAAGTACCGGACCCCGGTAAACTACATGTACGCTAGGCACCTCCTAAGATCACGGCCGCAACAGCCAGGAGAATCAGTAGCCGAATTCTCACAGGCGCTATATGCACTCGCCAGGAACTGTGAGTTTAAATCGGTGTCGGCAGCCGAAAATACTGAAGATAATATCCGCGACGCATTCCTGAAAGGCCTACGGTCCGAGTACTCACGGCAAAGACTGCTGGAAGCTAAAGACCTCAGCATGGAAAAAGCTGAAGCCCTCGCTATCTCCCTGGAAGTGGCCCACCAAGATCAGGAAGCATTCACCAGGTACTGCTCGCGACCCTGGGACTCGGGCCCGACCCCTACCACAGCACCCTTCCCAGCGCCGCCCCCGGGACCTACCTCTGCGTCGGCGTCCCGGACCCGACCGGCCCCGCCACCCCCGGCACCGGCCCCGACATCGGGCATCCGCGATCGGGCCGCCGGCTGTTTTTTTTGTGGCCAGGAGAAGCACCCGAGGTCGCGCTGCCCAGCCAAGAACTCCATATGTAAAACCTGCCTGAAGAAAGGCCACTTCTCCAAGGCCTGCAGGAGCGGATCCTCAGAGGCCAGCAGTGCCGCATGCGAACTATGGGGGCGGCCATCTTCGTTTAGGGCAACTGAGGCCAGCATCCCCACACATGAGTCATGGGGGCGGCCATCTTTGTTTAGGGCAACTGAGGCCAGCATCCCCACACATGAGTCATGGGGGCGGCCATCTTTGATTAAGGCAACCGACCCCAATAGTGCCTCATGGGGCCCTACCTCGTGGGAGACGCCATTTTACTCACCACGCCCGACCGCCTCGCCCGCAGATGACAACGACTCGCTCGGCTACACACTAGCTTCCGTCACCCTGGACCAAGCCCGCCCGCACCATCTGTCCAAGTCAATGATGGACATCAAAGTGAACGGCCACGCCACGACCTGCCTGTTCGACAGCGGAAGCACGGAGAGCTTCATCCACCCAGACACGGTGAGCCACTACTCCCTCTCTGTCCTACCAACGCGCAGCCGAATCTCGATGGCATCGAGGTCCCACGCCACGGACATCAGCGGCTACTGTGTCGTGACCCTGTCGGTTAAGGGCACGGAGTATAAAAACTTTAAACTCCTCGTCCTCCCCCATCTCTGCGCTGCCGTCCTACTAGGGCTGGACTTCCAATCCCACCTCCAAAGCGTAACCCTAGCATACGGTGGACCCCTCCCCCCACTCACAGTCAACAACCAGCAAACGTTAAACCGCCCACCGCGTAACACCTGCAGCCTCTCCACCCTCAAGGTCCCGCCACCCTCTCTGTTTGCTAACCTTACCCCTGACTGCAAACCCGTCGCTACCAAAAGCAGGCGGTATAGCGCCGGGGACAGAGCCTTCATTAGCTCTGAGGTGCGGCGCCTCCTGAAAGAGGGCATTATCGAGGGGAGCAGCAGCCCCTGGCGTGCCCAGGTCGTAGTCGTAAAGACCGGCGATAAAAACCGCCTGGTCATCGACTACAGCCAGACCATAAACAGATATACCCAGCTGGACGCATACCCCCTCCCCCGCATATCTGACATGGTCAATCAGATTGCACAGTATAAAGTATTCTCGACCATCGACCTGAAGTCGGCCTACCACCAACTCCCTATCCACCCTGAGGACCGCCAGTATACCGCCTTCGAGGCGAATGGGCGCCTATACCACTTCCTTAGGGTCCCCTTCGGTGTCACTAATGGGGTCTCGGTCTTCCAAAGGGAGATGGACCAGATGGTTGACCAGAACGAACTGCAGGCTACATTCCCCTACCTAGATAACGTCACTATCTGCGGCCGCGACCGGCAGGAACATGACGCGAATCTGGAGAAATTCCTCCGTACGGCCCAACGGCTGAACCTCACCTACAATAAGGAGAAATGCGTGTTTAACACCACGCGCCTTGCCATCCTCGGCTGCGTAGTGGAGAACGGAATCATCGGCCCCGACCCAGAAAGAATGCGCCCCCTCATGGAGCTACCCCTCCCCCACTGCCCTAAAGCACTTAGGAGAACCCTGGGGCTTTTCGCCTACTATGCCCAATGGGTACCCAATTACGCGGACAAAGCCAGACCCCTCCTGAAAGCCACTTCCTTCCCCCTCACGGAGGAGGCGTGCGCGGCCTTCTCCCTCATTAAGGGAGACATAGCCAAGGCCACGATGCACGCAGTGGACGAGTCCATCCCCTTTCAGGTGGAGAGCGACGCATCCGACTTCGCCTTAGCCGCCACCCTAAACCAGGAGGGGAGGCCAGTGGCCTTCTTCTCAAGGACCCTACAGGGCCCCGAGATCCGACATTCGTCGGTCGAGAAAGAGGCCCAGGCGATCGTGGAGGCAGTACGGCGCTGGAGGCACTACCTGGCAGGCAAACGATTTACCCTCCTCACCGACCAGCGTTCGGTGGCTTTCATGTTTAATAACAAGCTGAAGGGCAAAATCAAGAATGACAAGATTTTGAGATGGAGAATCGAGCTCTCCACCTACGATTATGAGATCTTGTACCGGCCAGGCAAGCTGAACGAATCCCCTGATGCCCTTTCACGAATGACATGCGCCAGCGCGCATATCGATAGGCTTCAGACCCTCCACGACCAGCTCTGCCACCCCGGAGTCACCAGACTCTACCATTTCATTAAGGCCCGCAACCTGACCTACTCCATCGAGGAGGTCAGGACCATGACCAGGAACTGCCAGACCTGTGCGGAGTGCAAACCGCACTTCTATAGGCCGGACCGAGCAAGCCTGATCAAGGCCACCCGCCCCTTCGAGCGCCTGAGCATCGACTTTAAGGGGCCCCTCCCGTCCTCTGACCGTAATGTGTACTTCCTCAACATCGTTGATGAGTACTCCCGTTTCCCCTTTGCCTTCCCCTGCCCCGACATGACCAGTAGCACGGTCATTAAGTGCCTGAATGCCCTCTTCGCCTTGTTCGGGTTCCCGAACTATATACACAGCGACCGGGGCTCCTCCTTCATGAGCGAGGAACTCCGGCAATTCCTCCTAGAGAGAGGTATTGCAGCAAGCAGGACCACCAGCTACAACCCCAGAGGTAACGGTCAGGTGGAAAGAGAGAACGCGACGGTATGGAAGGCCGTCCTCTTAGCCTTAAAGTCTAAGGGCCTCCCAACCTCCCGCTGGCAAGAAGTCCTCCCGACAGCGCTGCACTCCATCCGGTCATTACTTTGCACGGCCACTAACACCACCCCCCATGAACGAATGTTCGTTTTCCCCAGGAAGTCGACTACGGGAACCACTCTACCAACCTGGCTGACCGCCCCGGGGCCGGTCTGGCTGCGGAAACACGTGAGGACCCATAAAACGGACCCCCTGGTCGAGAGGGTGAACCTCCTGCACGCCAACCCCCAGTACGCCTACGTGGCGTACCCAGACGGGCGGGAGGACACTGTCTCCCTACGAGACCTCGCACCCTCAGCCGATCCGGAAACACCGCCACCACCCCCCCCAACCTCAGTCCAGGTAGACGGCATGCCGGAACCCCACGAGCCCTCGCCGACCACGCAAACACCAGCATCAACACCGGATAAGGCACCAGCACCGGATAAGGCAACACCACCGCTGCGGCGATCGGAGAGGCTTACGAAGCCTCCGGACAGACTGACCTACCAGAATTGGTAGTACACTTCACCCCGCCGGACTTAATTCTAAACAAGGGGTGAATGTGGTAAACCACGTTCACTATTGTATCACTGTTAGTAGTTAGCACTGTTCACCACTGTTCGTTATAACTGTATCACTGACCACTATTGTATCACGGTACGAGGTCGCCTCTTGCCACACTGCTATACCTGGGATGACCACTGCCGACTCCGCCTTGGCTCCACCCACCAGGCCAGGTATAAAGGTGAGCGACTGGCTGGTATTCCTCCTGCTTGGATCGGATCACCCACGAGAGTGGGCTCTGTTATTTAGTCAATAAAAACCTTTAGTCACCTTCGTAACTCTTCGCCTTTTATTGGAGGAATTGATAGGTATATCAATGTCTCCACCTCTTTTACATTGCTCAGTATTTGGGAAGCTTCTCCCAAGGGAGGAGGGGCTGCGTACGTGGACCTACAATAGGCACATATGAAGCATCGCCATTTAAATGAGGTCTGCTCCCTGCCCTGCCACCTTATTTTCCTCAAGATTAAATTCAACACCATCAGACACGGGGGTGCCCAAAGAAACTGGGTGTTGGGTCTTGTGTAGGACCCCGCCTTCGATTAGAGGATCTGAGGTGGGAGCAGGCAGCAATGCAAGGGTGGCCTGAAAAGCTAAGTCCTGTCTTTGAAGTGCCATGGGATGTTATTTACATTAAAGGAGCCATATAAATGCAAATAAGTCCTGTCTTAAAATCACACTGGCAGGAATCTGATGCAGGTGCCTTAAACGCACCAAAACATCAGCCATCAGACAATTGCCTCGAGATACATTAAGGTAACCAACCATATAAATCATAGTGGATGTTGAGCATTGCTATGATTCTCAAGCTGTTGGGACTGGGGTTTAAGACCTTAGGTAATATGTGAGGTATGTGCTGGCAGTGCAACATTTTGGAAGCTTTCTGGCAGCAATAACAAAACGTGTTTCCCAAATTACAAAAACCAATACATGAAGTGCACCAAAGGTTCTACCACTTGACTACCAACCTTAAGTTAAGGAAACCCCTTAAATTAAAGTTCACAATGTTAGGTCTCACCGTGGTGCAGTTTGTTCTCAGGAACTAGAAGGTCTAACATCACCTCCAGGGGCTCAATGGTGGGTTGGTGTATAATATTCCATTAGAAATTTGGTTCCCTTTTATTCACAGACCTGTAGGCCTATAGAATTGTAGGATGGGAGATCCATTGATTATATCATCAAGCCATTAAGCAGTGCTCTGTCTCTTACCTGCTAGTTTCAGACCAGCCTTTTTCTTCACTTTCACCTTCTTCATAGTCTTCATACTCATACTACATATTTTAGCTTTGTGTTATACATCACATGGCGCAGCCCAGTGCGAATGTTGCAATGGTATCCATGGCTGTGGTTAGTCACACAGATCTCCAACGATTATATCCCAAGTCTTAAATCAATTCTGCTGAAACATATGTAATTTTGTGCAACTCAATGACTAGTTTAATTAGAAAGCAATAACTTACACTCATAAATGCCTTTCTTTTCCAGAAAACTTCAACTCGGGTATCAATTTGTTGCAGTTCACCGAACAGAACTTGGGTGAGTAAGCGGAGCGAAATTGCCAGAATATGTACTGCATTTCTGATCTGGGCTCTGATTCTAATCCGAATATCGGCAATAATTTCTTACACAGCTCTTTGGAACCGAACATTCTTTACCACTTTCATTAAAAAGTTCTACCACTTGACTACCAACCTTAAGTTAAGAAAATCCCTGAAATTATTGGCACCTCATCCATCACCTTAAACATTCTCTCCCTCTACCACTGGCGCACTGTGGCTGCAGTGTGTACCATCCACAAGATGCACTGCAGTAACTCGCCACGGTTTCTTCAACAGCACCTCCCAACACCTTAGTTCCCTTTCTGCACAATGACAGCCAAGGAATTGATGTCCCCTTCCTGATTTGGCTGCTGTGAACGAGGCAAATGAGCGAAGCATTGGGCAAAGACAGAAGAAGCTAGAAAAGATGCCCACAATCCACCAGCCTGGGACGAAGCCTCCGCCTACCCCCCTTTCCCCTCCCCCCAGTGATTGAAGACCCACATGACTCCCCAACACTCCCACTGGTGGGTGAACTGCCAATTCCTGGCATTATTTATGCCTGCAGTAAGTTCACCTTATGCTGAATGCCGAAACTCATCTGGGTTCAACGTTTGTAGTCTCCCGCTGCACCCACCTCCTCCTGGTACCCAGACTGGAGACAAAAATCAATCCCATTGGATTTAGTAAAGGTTTATTAACATAAGAAAACCTCTGCACATTATCACGATAAATGCACATATAGCAAATTAATTTATGAAGATCTCCTATAGATGAACTAGAATAAGAATGTGGGTTTACTATCTCTAAGTGTACAGCTTATGTCAAATCATTTCAAAGTATACCAGTAAAATGTTACTGTCGTTGGATGCCAAAAATAGATTTCCTATAAAGATAAGACTTCACATTCTTCATTTTGCGGTAAAATCACTAAGAAAATAATAAAGGCATACTTTCTGCAGTGAGTGAGTTTGTTGGGATTAGGAAAAGTGCACTGTTCAATGAAAGGGAGCTGTGAACATTCACAAATGACTCCTTTTACAAAGCAGTGGATGTGTGCCTAGATAGTAAGTCCCTCCTGTATAAAGAGAATTCTGGATCCAAACCTCTTCCATGATCACACGATCAAAAGATAGGTTTGAATTCAGACGGCCTGCTGCCCATTTGATCTCATACTTCCTGAATACCGACCTTATTGTCTTCCCATTAGAGCTTCTACTTGTTTCTTAAATGAGCCCTGAGCCTTGGCATCAACTTGGCAACCTATTCCAGCTATTGATGAACCTCTGTACAAACAAATAGCGGTAGAAATTGGACCTCGTTGCATAAAATGGTCGCAACAAGGGTCAATTTCAGGAACCAACGTCTCGCGCCCAAAGGACGTCTGTTAGACGTCTGACTTTATATTGGGTTGAGCCAATTTTCAGTCATCCCTGAAAAGTGGCTCAAACAAGGGGCCTAAAACAGGTGTTAGGCTCCTTACATATGTAAATGAAAGACATAACGCTGGTTATAGACCCCTTCTGCTAAATTGAATATCGCCAAGCAGAGCAGGAACTGGGCCTGAGATTCTCCAGCAATAGCCATCAAAAGGAATGTTGAAAAGAAAAACATTGCTGCGGAATCAGGTGGAACAGGAGTGCACCTCCGACTCCACAGTATCCCGATTGGTACCCGCCCCCTGTTGCCGCTCCACCCCTCCTCCCCAGACTTACCTACAGGGCCACTGCCAGCGAGACAAGTGGCCCGATATTAATTTCTTCAAAAAGAGCAAGCTGCCTGTGGAAGCTCAAATGTTGCCTGCCTCTTGTGAGTCCAAGTCCTGCTGTAGGTGAGCATGGGCTGCTTCATTATCAGAGGAGCTGTGAATGGAGCTGAACAGGCAAACAGCCTCACATCTGACCTTATGATGGAGAGAAGGTCACTAATGAGGCAGGTGAAGATGGTTGGGCTGAGGACACTGCCCTGAGGAACTCCTGCAGCAAATTCCTGAGGCCTCCAACAAGCACAACCATCTTCCTCTGCATTAGGTATAACTCCAACCATTGGAAGGTTTTCCTTTGTCCCCCCTATCCCCACCACCCGCCATTGACTTCAGGTTTGCTCAGGCTCCCTGGTGCCATTGTCGATCGAATGCTCCCTTGATGTCGAGGGGCAGCTACTCTCATCTGGTATTCAGCTCTTGCATCCAAGTATGAATCAAAGCTGTGACAAGGTCTGGAGCTGAGTGGTTCTGGCAGAACCCAAACTGGGCATCAGTGAGCAGGCTATTGGTGAATAGGTGTTATTGGATGGCACTATTAATGACTCCTTCCACCACTTTACTGAAGATTGGGAGGAGACTGATAGGGTGGTAATCGGCCAAGTTAGAATTGACCTGTTTTCTGCGGATGGGACATACCTGGGCAATCAGGTAGTTGACGGTGGCACACCTGTACTGGAACAGCCTGGCTAAAAGAGCAGATAGCTCTGGTGATCAGGTCTTCGGCACTACTGGACAGGATGTTGCCAGGTCCCATAGCTTTCGCTGTGTCCAGTGTACTGAGACAGTTCTTAATGTTGCGTGGAGTGAACCATATTGGCTGGGCACTGGTATCTTTGATGGTGGGGACCTCAGGAGGTGGTCGAGTAGGATCATCCACTCAGCATATTTGGCTGAAGGCACTTCAGCCTTGTCTCTTGCACTTACGTTGTTGGGCTCCACCATGGTTGAGGATGGGGATGCACATGGAGCCTCCTCCTTCTCTCGTTATTTGCCTGGTTGTCAACCGCCATGCTCGACTGGATGTGGTAGGGCTACAGAGCTTTGCTTTGATCAGGTGATTGTGGGATCACTTAGTTCTGTCAGTAGCATGCTGCTTTTGGTGTTTAGCATGTAGGTAGCTTCACTAGTTTCACTAACTTTAGGGGTGTCCTGAGGATGTGACAAGGTCCTATATACATGCAAGTTCTGTCTTTGTTAAATGCTTTGTTAGTAGCTTAAGGAGCGGTTACATTTATCATAATTGGCTCCTCATTCTTCATTCCTGCTACAGTTTCAGGGAAGCACACACTGCAAACCTGCGCAAATGTCCATTTGATTAGTAGGTTGCAAATACAGAAAAAACGGTCCTTTTTTCTGACGAGGGAAAAATATATATAGTCCCTGTTTGGGTCTTTGTTCATGAAAACAACAAAGTTTACTGTTATTTACTTACCATTTTCTGTGTATAATGTTCAAACGTCCAAATTCATTATGGCTACCAATGCTAAGCAAAAAAGTTTACTTCAAAATGACTCTAAATTTGCAAAAAATAATAGCAATGGCCAATGCTGAATGGAAAAAAATGTTTCTTTTGCTGCCCAGGCCAACACAAATAGTAAATGCTTGTGATGTAACATAAGCACATAAGAGTAGGCCATACTGCCCCTCGAGCCTGCTCCGCCATTCAATAAAATCATGGCTGATCTTCTACCTCAACTCCACTTTCCTGCCCCATCACCATATCCCTTGCTTCCCTTGTACTGCGGGAGTGCTGCACTGTCTTTTGTTAAACTGAGGCCCTGTCTGCTCTCTCAAATGGACGTAAAAGATCCCATGACACTATTTTGAAGAAAACCTGGGGAGTTATCTCCGGTGTCCTGGTCGGTATTTATCCCTTAATCAACATCACTAAAAACAGATTATCTGGTCATTATCACATTGCTGTTTGTGGGAGCTTGCTGTGTGCCAATTGGCTGCCACGTTTCCCACATTACAACAGTGACTCCATTTCAAAAAGTACTTCATTGGCTGTAAAGTGCCTTGGGATGCCCTGAGGTTGTGAAAGGCGCTATAGAAATGCAAGTCTTTCTTTCTTTAGTGCCCAAAATGGAGATAGCATTAATGCCATTTTAGGAAAAAAAATGTTCTCGTTGCATATTCTTCTCCATGTCATATGTAGCGCGGTGAGATAAGAAAATGAGAAAGAAAGAATGTGTCCACACATATGAGTTTCTGCTCTGGGAAAATGCAAGCACATCCAACTGTTGTCAGATAGGATTTCAATTTTTGTAAAAAAAATACTGACCTGACTTATGGATCACTTTACGTTCCGGGATTTAACTTTTCCAAATAGTGGAAGCCCTGTAATATAAATAAAAGTTAACAATGCAGAGGGCAGCCTGCCTGCAGAACAGAAATCAGATGCCAGTATTTATATAGAATAAACACTGCGCCATTTAAACCGATTTAAAAAAATGAAATCAATGTGTGACAAATTAGGAGGGTAGTGTGTGTGGGTGTGCGCAGAAGTGTGTGCGTCAGACCCCTTCCTCCATGTGCAGGCTCATTTATTGACCCGATTAGCATTTTAATCACAAATACCTGGTAAATTTCCCTCTTTGATCTAGTGTAGATGTCAATCAGCTTTCTTTTAGTCCGAGCTTTCCTCTATCTCGACATTAGCCTTTGTTTGGTGGCAGAAAGGATTGCCTGCTGTTCTCAGGGACAGGCTACAGGACTGAGAGGCTGGATTGTGGTATCAGGTACCATTGCTGCAGGCTGTAAGGCAGCTGGCCAGTCTCTGAGAGAGAAGTTAAAAAAAAATGCCCTTTATTCTTCACATCCACACACAAAATAAAACCTCTGCTTTGCAAAAAAAAAGGGAAAGTTTATTTTATGAGTGCATGAGTGTGTGCTTGTGTTCTTATCAACAAGACTGGAAATAAAAACAGCTTCCTCCCACAGTAAATCCCCTCCTGCAATCTGGGGCACTGTACATTAATACGCCTTGTAATTAGTCGTCCCAGGAGTTAGCCGCTGGTTTTCTGCTATTCACTGCTCCTTATTGTCAGCCATTGTGCTGCCTCTCCCTCCGTGCAGCGCTCAATTCCCAGGAATCAAATTCAGACGCAGAATGGAGCAAAGGCTCGGCCATTCATCACAGGTTCAAAAGCTCGATTTCAGGGTTGATAACATCTCAGCTGCTAGTATTTCTTTTATTTTTGGGGAAAGAATTCACATTATTAATTTAAT
Organism: Somniosus microcephalus; assembly: GCF_052327205.1. Classification (NCBI taxonomy): domain Eukaryota; kingdom Metazoa; phylum Chordata; class Chondrichthyes; order Squaliformes; family Somniosidae; genus Somniosus; species Somniosus microcephalus. The sequence goes on along the minus strand of NC_140989.1, from coordinate 138,196,206 downwards.
ATGAAATCCCCCTTTGGTTTATAACCGACAAACGGTGCTGAGATGTTAATTTGAAGGAGCATCAAGCCTCACAAACACGCAGGTCCTCTTGTGATGACGATCTGCTTTCATATTAAATAATACCCTCTCTCTCTCTCTCCCACAGACTCACCATCTTTTATTTCTAGTTCCCTCTCTCTGAAAGCCTTTTCCCTCTTAAAATGATAACTCGGCTGAAATAGAAAGAACGAACTTGCATTTCTACAACACCTTTCAATACCTCAGGACCTCCCAAAGCATTTTACACAGCCAATGAAGTACTTTTGAAATGTAGTCACTGTTGTAATGTAGGAAATGCAGCAGCCAATTTACGCACAGCAAGCTCCCACAAACAGCAATGCGATAATAACTAGATAATCTGTTTTATTTAATGTTGTTGATTGAGGGATAAATATTGGCCAGGACACTGGGGATAACTCGCCTGCCCTTCTTCGAAATAGTGCCATGGGATCTTTTACGTCCACCTGAGAGGGCAGACAGGTCCTCGGTTTAATATCTGACAGTGCCGTGCTCCCTCAGTACTGCACTGGAGTGTCAGCCTAGATTCTTGTGCTCAAGTTTCTGGCATGGGACTTGAATCCACAACCTTCTAACTCAGAGAGAGACCTACCCACTGAGCCATGGCTGACACTTAAATATATGCCTTAAAAGTGTCACAGGGTTTAGCTGTGAAATCACATCTAAACTTCTAATTTTTTTCAAGATTTTCCTATTGAAACCACAAATGTTTTGCCACGGTGATTGAAACAATAGCGTAATTACTCATTTTGGTGAAAGCTTGTTGCTACCACTGGGACTCTGCCATGTAAAGTTATTTCCAATTTCCGTTCAGCCCACATTGTGCCTGTGGTCGCCTTGTGCAAGCCAATAGCAAGATCCTGTAAGTTAATAGGAGATGCAAAGGAATCTGATACAAATGAACCTGGTAATGGTATAAAAGTGAGACATATAATCCGTGCCGGTGGGAAGATAGCAAAAATTGGTGCTGGGGAGGTGCATACAGACTGACAGACTGCACAAAAAGACATTCAAGGACAATGAGACTGATTTCTAATTGAAGGAGTCCTGAAGTGTAAAAAGATCTTTCATTGCAAGCATTATACTTGCGCAGAAAAAGGTCATGAAAAAGATCTGACATTAGATCATTGCAATCTCCCAGAGCAAAAGGGATGGGGCCGAGTGCAGGAAATGTTTCTTTGATCTCTATGTGTGAACCAGAGAGAAAATGGCAGCAGTACAGTGCTACTTTAAGCCCAATGACAGGACTGCTTGCACCTCAGAACAACACAATCAGGCTGTGAGAAGTTGGGAACCTATTTGCCTCCACTGGACAACAAAGGAATAAGGAGGGAGATACCTGGGCCACAAGGGGGAGTCGTGAAGTCCACATAATTTAGGAAGAAGGAGATGCAAAACTTGAATTCAATATAACCATTGCCTTCGTCTCAAATGTCAGGTTCATATTCGGTTTAATGTACTTTTTCCCCCAACAAGAGAGAACAATTCACAATAGGTTTCTTTTGATCTCCTGTCTCCTATAAAGGACTTTCATCAGTAATCACCAAAAAAATCCTCAGGATGAGCTAGGAGGAAATGGGCAATTCGTCCTTAAAATTCCCTCAAGAGGAATACCAGGATTCCAAGGTCTTGGGCTGAGATGTTTGAGGGAAGTGACATGCATCTACATCTATGTGCAGGAAGAGGTGTTGAAAGGGTCAATACCTGTTAATCAGATTTGCAGGGAAAGCACATAGTCTGGAATGCAAAGGAGCTCAACGCAATTACATGTCTGTTCAATCCGGTTGGGAGGTGAATGCCAGGCGTCTATTTCAATTCCCATTTAGGCCAATTGTGTCTGCACCAATTTAGTGCAAGTCATTAGGAAAACCATGTGAATTAGTAAGTGATGCAAACAAATCTGATAGAGCATGGGATTAAGAAGTGGCAGGCCAGGATGAAGGGGGAGGCGCCTGTAGGCGTAGGCATGAGTCTGCAGGAAAGTGGCAGTGCAGCCCAGCATTTAGCCTCCTTATTGATGGCTGCGGTCGTCGAGGTAGTCTTGTCTGAGATGCTTGCCAGGAGAGTTTACCCCTATGGCACTCTACAGCAAAAAAGTGCAGCCAGATTTCAGGCCACAGCTGACTATTATTGTCCCTTGCATATGTGCAAGTGCTGTGTTGCATGTTAGCTGCTGGTGTTCTTCCAGCAGATGGCAGACCACGAGATCTTCCCCTCTGTTGGTCCAGACTCTAAGAAGACATTCATTCCAGGTGGGTTACCAGTACCATCAGAAGTAGTTGGTGCCACCTTGGCAGGTGCGACCAAACAGGTAACACAGGCTCCTGATCACCGTGGCATGCCAAGGCGTCCCAAGGCGCATCACAGGAGCATTATCAGACAGAATTCGACACCGAGCCACAGAAAGAGAAATTAGGACAGGAGACCAAAAGCTTGGTCAAAGAGGTAGGTTTTAAGGTATAAAAGCAGAAAATGCTGGAAATACTCAGCAGATCAGGCAGCATCTGTGGAGAGAGAAACAGGGTTTGCTTTTGTTGGTAGGTTTTAAAGAATGTCTTAAAGGAGGAGAGACAGGTAGAGAGGCAGAGAGGTTTAGGGAGGGAATTCCAGAGATTAGGGCCTCGGCAGCTGAAGGCATGGCCACCAATGATGGAGCGATTAAAATCGGGGATGCTCAAGAGGCCAGAATTGGAGGAGTGCAGATATCTCGGAGGGTTGTAGGGCTGGAGGAGGTTACAGAGATAGAGAGGGGCGAGGCCATGGAGAGATTTGAACACAAGGATGAGAATTTTTAATTCAAGACGTTGATGAACCAGGAGCCAAAGTAGGTCAGTGAGCACAGGGGTGATGGGTGAACAGGTCATAGTGCAAGTTAGGGTACAGATAGCAGAGTTTTGGGTATGCTGAAGTTTACAGAGGGTGGAAGATGGCAGGCCGGCCAAAGAAACCTCCAGTATAAGCATTAGACAGGCATTTGCAACACATTGTGATGTCACTAGGAGATCTGTTGGTGTAGCCATCATTGGCAAGAGGACCCTCCACCAACAACATCTGCCAAAATGAGGTTTGCTACCTTTCTCTGCAGATGTTGGGATGCGGTTGTGGGTGGGAGGTCCCGGGAGGGCCCGGTGCATCTCTTGAAAAGCTTGATCTGCCCGGCATCCTTCTGCTGGTCCCCTTTCCCTCCGAACAGGTCCGCTTAAAGGATTTCCTCTACATCCTACTAAGTCCAAACAGTTGGCCTGAACTTTGCTCGATCCAGATATTTGACTTCTCGCTGGCTGGCTTGGCCTTAAATGGAGCTCCGATAAAATCTTCTTGTTTCCCTGTCCAAGTCACAGATCTTGCAGACTTGAACGTACATCGCCATTCCTTCATCGTCACTGGGTCAGAATCCTGGAATTCCCTACCTAATTTAAGAATTACCTCTAGACTTGACTATTTCAACGCACTCCTGGCCGGCCTCCCATGATCTACCTATGTAAACTTGAGGTGATCGAAAACTCTGCTGCCCGTGTCCTAACTCGCACCAAGACCCGTTCATCTACCACCCCTGTGCTCACTGACCTACATTGGCTCCCGGTTAAGCAACGCCGCAATTTTATAATTCTCATCCTTGATTTCAAATCCCTCCATGGCCTTGCCCCTCCCTATCTCTGTAATCTCCTTCAGCCCCACAACCCCCCGAGATATCTACACTCCTCTAATTCTGGCCTCTTAAGCATCCCTGATTTTAATCGCTCCACCATTGAAATTAACATAAACATACATTGGAGAATAAAACAAATTGAAAAGCAGTTGTCGGGACAAATCAGATGACTTATAGAAAACTAGAAAAGAAGAGTTGATAGTAATTGGCCCAGACTGTAGAATTTACAAACATAGCCAATGTGTCTGCTGTGGCTCAGTGGGTAGCACTCTCTAGGTGGGAGGGGCTAGGAGTGAACCAGGTGTTACTGATTGCCTGATTGCAGCAGAGAGTTGGAGTGAGTTTGTAAAAAGTTGGTGGTGGGTTTTGGGGTTTTTGTTTTCAGGTTTTAGGGCCTCTTTGGCCTACAAAAACAGCCGGAGTGCCGGGCCCCTCAGAGGACAGTGTTCCCAAGAGGAATTTAATTAGGGAAGAAACTGTGGTTGGAAAGGAAAGAAAAAGGCCCAAAGATTTGGGCCGGGACCCCAGGAGGTTTGGAAAAGAAAACACAGTGGTGGTTCAGTGCGAGGATAAGGAGATACGAGCCTGGGATATTATCCAAGCGGTACATGAGGACTGTGGCGAGGGAAGCTGCTTTGCCTGCCGACCAAAGCCGAATGTTGGGTTCGAGGTGACGGGCAGTGGCCGAGAGGAGGTGGAAAGACTTTTACTCAGTCTGAAAGTTGGCAATAAGTTCTTGGAGGTATCTCTGCTATATTCGGAAGAGGTGGTGGTCTCATTCTTAAACTTGCCAGTTTATATTGAGGATGAAGTGCTAATCAAAATGTTGGAGTCGTGGGACATTAAAATTTGCTCAGCTATAAAGCGGAGGTACTATCCAGGAACACGGGTAGCAGATGGAACCCGTTACGTAAAGGTGCGGTTCCCAGAGGGGGTGAGGACATTACCGTACAGCTTGAAATTTGAGACACTGGAAGGAGTGCAGTACTTTCGAGTGCTGCATGATAACCAAGTGAAGGTTTGCTATTATTGTCTTGGACACAACCATCTTGTAAGAAACTGTCCAGACTTGTACTGTTATAATTGCGGCGAGTCTGGACACATCGCTCAGAGCTGCAAGGCGGCGAGCTGTGGGGTGTGTCACAAAGGCCCCACCCGCTGTGAGTGTGAGGCAGAAGGAAGCTCTATGAGTGATGAGGAGATGGGAGAAGGAGCAGGAGATGTGAGTGGAATGGCCGGAGGAGCAGAGCAGTCGGAGGACACAGCTGGTAAATTGAAGGAGAAAAGAGCACGGGAAGAGGCAGAAAATTGCGGAGCAGAGAACAGGATGGAGATGGTGGAAAACACACCAAGTTCAGTGGAAAAGAACAAAGACAGCAGCGGGCAGCAAGGGTCGAGTGCAGACTTGAGACTTAATATGGTTCAGCTCTCCCTAAAGAATCTGGTGTCCGCGGGGGGAGAGGAGGCGGGAGCGGGGTGCGTGGTAAATGTAAGTACTCCAAAGAAAGACGGGGAGCCGGACATCTCAGTGAGCAGGAGGGGGCAAGGCAAGGAGAGGGTGCAAGAAGCAGGAGCCTTAAAGGGGCGGCAGGATGGGATCGGCGAGACAAAGACGCCAGAAGGGAACAATATAGGTGCGCCATTGTCCCATAGAGAGAAGGATCAGGGAGCAAGGGTCAGAGGTGGAGATGAGGTCGAAGGGAGCAGCACTGTTGGAGAAACCGCGATAGCAGGAAGACTCTCTGTGGGAGATGATGTATCTGACGGGGAGCAGGATTATGTATCTGACGGGGAGCAGGCACAGAGGGTTGCAGAAGACCTTGAGAGTGAGGAATTAGAGGGGGACAGAGACATGGAAGTCAGGGGGTGGGGTGGCATCATGTGGAAAGGGAAAGGTTAGTGAGGGGTAGAAGGAGGGAGAAAGGGCAGCTCCTGGGGGGCCCAAACTTAATGCAAGGAAGAGGCTGAAACAGCAGGGTAGGTTCAAACAGGAGGTGAAAAAGAGTCGGAGGCTGCAGGAAAAAGCAACAGCTGGCCGAAAAGTTGGGAAGGAGCATGTGAGGAGGGAAGGGCCAGAGATTAAATGATGGGGAGATTATCAGGCATACTTCCCTTCTTTGGAGCCATGATTACATTGGTCTCGATTAATGTGAACGGACTGAGGGGTGAGAAGAAATTGCAGCAGTTGATGCAAGGTTTTAAAGGTACGGACTTGTTGTGTCTGCAAGAAACCTTTTGGGATGAAGATATCCTAGAAAGAGTTCAGAAGGTTTGGAAGGGAGAGGTGTTTGCAAGTTGTGCAAACAATAACCGTAGAGGGGTGGCTGTTTTGGTGAGTCCGTCCATAAAAGAGAACGTTGCCTTGGTGGACAAGGACACTGAGGGGAGATTTTTACGGCTAAGGGTAAAAATGGAGGGATTTAATTGTGATCTTGTAGCGGTTCGTGTAGTCCGCCACTAAATAAGAGAGTTTGACTTCGACGAACTATTAACAAGTTGTTTATTTACAGGAACAGACTAATTACATCAGGTAAGATGGCAGGTAAAATGGCTGACTGTAGGAGCACCGTGGTATAGGTCTTGTCCCAGCAGGGACTCCACGAGGACTGAGTTCGCAGTCCTGTGGAGAGTGTGAGGATGTCATCGCATTTGTGTTGTGACGTCATCACGTTGTTCGTGTTTCCCGCGCTTAGAGCATCACGTGATGCGCGTCGTTGCATCGCTGGCCGTTGAGGCCGAGGTCGCGAGGCCGGGCTGTGCTGGTGCTTACCGCGGGAGCGGAAGATCGCGTCGCTCCATCCGGCTGGCCATTGAGGCCGAAAACGCTGGCCGGGCTGTGCCGGCGGCCGTCCTGGAAGGCCGAGTCGGGCCGGCAGCCTCCGCACACACGTCACGTCGTACGTGACATGACGTCAGCGCGCTAGGGCACGTCTTAAAGGGGCAATGGCCCCAACAGGTAAGTTAAAAGGGCAATGGCCCCAAAAGGTAAGTTAAACATACAGTAAGGTAAGTTAAAGGGAATTATGTGTCTTTATGTAAGGTACAACCGATGGTACCGCCACATGGGCCCCCCCAGAATCCGCTTTAACGAAAGTCCAAAGATGAGATGGTCTGACGAGCTGGTGGTCTCAGCGATCGTGCTGTCTCGGCTTGGCGAGCGAGGTCCGAAGATGCTGCTCGTGAGGGGATCCGTACGCGCGTCGTGGCGAATAAAGTGTATCCGTCAGGCGAAGGACCGTGGAAACGTGCGAAACAGCAGGCCTTGTCAGAGTGACGGGCAGGTTGGGCGGACGCGGGCGATGACTCTGTTGATGTTGGAACAAGTCCTTGTTATAACGAATTCTGCAGGAACGCCAAACGAACGTTCCAGAAGGACTTGACAGGCGAGGTGAGTGAACTCGCCGACAGGTGAGCGAAACCTTCAGGAGGCTGGAACACGCGGAACAGTGCATGCCATAGTGCTACGACGTTAACACAACAGAGGGTGAAGAGTTACTGCGTTAACCAGTGATCGGTGAGGCTAGCAACTTTCACGTGGCTGATCACGGCCACAGGATGCCCGTTGGACCCGTCCTCGATGTGTGCAGCTTCAGTAGACTTTTGCGTTTGTTAAAGGGAAAACTGGAGAAAGGGCGGCGACGGTCCAAGTTGTTGTTGCTTTCAGGAGGGGTTAACTCTGCCTGGAGGGCGGCAACACTTGTAACAGTTATAGATTTAGGAGAAAACAGCCGGGAGGGCGGCACGCCTTTTGTTCACACCGAATCGTGTAGTAGGTAACACAACCAGCAGGCTGAAGGGCTGGTGCGTCGTCGGCAGAGAAGGAGTCGTCATTTTTCACGAGGGATGGGTCCTTGTGGTTCGCGAGGGATGGGTCCTCATGCGTGAGGAGTGGGTCCTCGTGTTTCGCGGGGGTGAGTCCTCGTGGTACCCCCGCAGGGCGCGCTCCGATTTTGTGGGCTTGAACATGCTGTACCCCGCGCTTGGAGAGATTTATACTTGCTGTCGCTATGGACGTAGAGGCGGACGATCTGTGTGGCGGTAGGAAAGACGAGTATGGGGACCGCGAGCAAGTGCGTGGTCGGCGCCGCATCGATGTTCTCGTCGAACGGGGCTTCTGCCGGTATAAAGCACGAGGGAGACTGTGGCTCCCTGGATTGCGGTAGCGACAGCAAAACGGCTGGTACTTCCATGGCGTGCTTTTTTTGTGAAAACTGCTCACAAAAAAAGAAAACAAACGGGGTCCGGTTGAGTTCTGTCCGTGTCAAAACGGGATTTGCTCCAGGCTGCGCCTACCTTGCGAATACGTTCGCAAAGACGGGGTCGCTTTTAGTGGAATCGGTGTTAGGCGGCTGCTGCTCCGTGGTTGTTCGTCGGTTGTGCGTTGGTCGTCTTGTGGGAAGACGAGGTTCAGGCGCGCGTTGCTACTGTGAAAATCGTTCACGGATACGGGTTCACCAATTGTAGCGTTGGAATTGATGAGCTCCCGTACTCAAGTCATTGGGTCACCAATGTAGCGTTGGTGGTCGAACGTTGCCGTTGGGCGTGCTGTACCTCTGTGAAGACGAGGGTCAGGCTGCGCGTTGCTACCGTGAAAATCGTTCACAGATACGGGGTCACCAATTGTAGTGTAGGAATTGATGAACTCCCGTACTCACGTCGTTGGGTCACCAATGTAGTGGTTCATGTAGATCGCCACTAAATAAGAGAGTTTCACTTCGACGAACTATTAACAAGTTGTTTATTTACAGGAACAGACTAATTACATCAGGTAAGATGGCAGGTAAGATGGCTGACTGTAGGAGCACCGTGGTATAGGTCTTGTCCCAGTGGGGACTCCACGAGGACTGAGTTCGCAGTCCTGTGGAGAGCGTGATGACGTCATCACGTTTGTGTTGTGACGTCATCACGTTGTTCGCGTTTCCCGCGCTTAGAGCGTCACGTGATGCGCGTCGTTGCGTCACTGGCCGTTGAGGCCGAGGTCGCGAGGCCGGGCTGTGCCGGTGGCCGTCCTGGAAGGCTGAGTCAGGCCGGCAGCCTCCGCACACACGTTACGTCGTACGTGACATGACGTCAGCGCGCTAGGGCGCGTCTTAAAGGGGCAATGGCCCCAACAGGTAAGTTAAAAGGGCAACGGCCCCAAAAGGTAAATTAAACATACAGTAAGGTAAGTTAAAGGGAATTATGTGTCTTTATGTAAGGTACAACCGATGGTACCACCACAATCTCTTTAATATCTATGCACCGAACGACCATTGCAAGCGTCGCGAGTTTTTTCGGGGGTTATTCACTGAAGCGGCAGAGGTGGAAAATCCTTGTATAGTGGGGGATTTTAATGTATTTTTATCTCGGATGGACATTTCAGCCCAGATGACCTTTAAGGATGATAACTCCAGAGGGATGATTGTAAAAATGATGGCAAATTTAAATTTGAGAGACTTATAGAGGGATCGGAACCCCATAAAAAGGGAGTTCTCCAGGTCAGGTTGAGTGGGTGATGTTTTAAAACAGAGCCGAATAGATTTTGTGTTAATGCGGGAAGGGTTAAGTTCTGAGGTGATGGAGATTTATTATAAAAAGTATTTTTTAGTGATCACTCGGCTTTGGTTCTTAGAATTAGGAACAGCAGAGTTAAGATCAGTTCAGGGGTGTGGATTTTGAACAATCAATACCTGAAAGAAATTGCTTATAAAGAAGGGATTATAAATATAATAAAGAATGCTCGGAAGGAACCTTTGTTCTTGAAAGAAAGAAGAGTTTGGTGGGACAATTTCAAATATGAGGTAAAAGTTTTTTCGGTACGTTATGGGAAAAAGAGGGTGGCAGCTAACCGGCGATGAGAAGAGAATATAAACAAAAGGTTTATGGATGTCTGTAAAGCAGTTGACGGAGGGGATAAGGGAGCAGAGACTAAGTTCCGGGTGCTAAAGGAAGAGTGGGAATTATTGCAAGCTGAAAAATGCAAGGGGGCCATTCTCTGTGCAAAGGCTAGAGATGCATTGGAGGGCGAAAGATGCACTAGATATTTTCTAGAGCAAGAGAAGCTGCAACAGAGATTATCGTTAATTGAAGAGTTGAAGGTTGGGGAGAAGATCATTCATGAAAGTGGGGAGATTTTGGAGGCAGCTAGCAGCTTTTTATCAAGAGTTATATACTAAAGAAGACATTTCCAATTTGGCGATGGAGAAAGTTACTGCTTTTAGTGAAGAGGGTTTAAAGGAGGATGAGAGAAGCATGTGTGACAAAGAAGTAGGATTAGCGGAAATAAAAGTAGCAATAAGTGGAATGAAGGGGGGGGGGAAAGCCTAGGGTCCGATGGACTAAGTGCAGAATTTTATAAAGAATTTTTTGAGATTTTAAGTCCATTGCTCTTAGGAGTTTTTAAGGAAATTAAAATTGAGGGAAGCCTGGCCCCATCTATGAGGAGAGGTATATAAGCTTAGCTTATATAAAAATAAAGGGGATAGGCGGGATCTGAAGAATTGGAGGCCCATCACATTATTAAATGTGGATTATACGATCTTGGCGAGGATTATGGCAAATCGTTTGAAGGAGGTGTTACCGCAGATAGTTTTACCCTCTCAGTCCTATGGAGTCATAGGCCGGGACATCGCAGACTCTGTGGTCTCAATCCGAGATGCGATAGAGCTCATGGAAGAGAGTGGGAGGGAGGCTTATGTATTAAAGATAGATCAAGAGAAAGCCTTTGATAGGGTCTCTCATGAGTTTTTATTGAAGGTTTTGGAAGCATTTGGTTTCAAGGAAAATTTCATTCAGTGGATAAGGATTTTTATTCAAACATATTTAGCTATGTTAAATGTAATGGTTTTTTATCCAAGTATTTTCTGATACAGAGATCAGTGAGACAGGGTTGTCCCCTGTCCCCATTGTTGTACACATTGGTAGCAGAACTATTAGGTTACATGATGCGAAAGAAACAAGGTGTAGTTGGGATTTTGGTCCCCAGTTCTGGGCTGGTGTCAGTGATACACCAATATGCAGATGACACAACCTTAACATTGAGAAATGGGGAGTCAGTGAGGAAAGCTATGGAGGTAGTGGAGGAATATTGTAGGTCTTCAGGTGCCAGAGTGAATTATAGTAAGTCCCAATGCCTGGTTGCAGGGAGGGGTAGGGGGGAATGGTTGAGGGAATGTCCCTTTAAGGTGGTGGAGGTTTTGGAAGTTCTGGGGGTGCATATGGGGTGCAAGAAAGACAGAGATGAAGTGGATCGATTAAATTGGGAACCGAAGGTTATGAAAATTTAAAAGATTTTGGGAAGATGGGAAAGAAGGTGGTTGAAAGTGCAAGGAAGAGCGACAGTGGTGCCTGCTCTCCTGCTATCTAAGCTATGGTACTTATTGACAGTGGAGGATATTCCTGAGTGGGCGGAAAAGTCCATCCGAGAGGCTTGTGTGAGGTTTTTATGGGAAGGGAAACCAGCCTTGGTGGCTTACAATACCATCATTGGACGGAGAAATCAGGGAGGACTCAATTTCCCAGATATTGATTTGAAGAAAAAATCCTTTAGAATCAAATGGGTGAAGAGATTTCTTCAGAAGTCAAATACAAGTTTTTGGAAGAGTTGTTTTGAGTATTTTTTACAACGAAGTGGGAGAGGAGGGCAGGGGATATTGTATATGGAATACAATAATATGTTTTTGAAATCGATTAAACTTCTCCCTAGGTTTTATAAGGGGGTTGTAGAGACTTGGGCCCAATTTTAAAAAAGTTTGCAGTTTATGCCCAAGGGGGCTGAGGAATTTTTAGAACAGCCCTTATTTTTGAACAGGTGGGTCAACATCGAAGGAGAGGTTTTATTTAATCAAGCTTTTATAAAAGCTGGGATTATATCTGTGAAAGATGTATTATACGAGGTAATTCCAGGTTGGTTGCCAGAAGCGATAGTGAGGGACATGGTGTGGGAGGAGGATCAGGAGGTAGAGGAAAAAGCAATAGGAATCATATATGAGAAGATTGTGAGGGCAATGCCACAGGATTGGATGGGAGAAATAAATGCGGAAATCTCCAAAGGAAGTAAAATGCATCCTGCTTTTCCAAGCTTTGTACTGGAGAAAGGGGGAGAGTTGGTCCAATTTGACAACTGTAATACTCGAGATTTCTATGAGGTATTTAGAGAATGGTGATTCAAGACACCTGCTGGTCAGGAGTTTTGGCAGAGTATATACCCACAGCTGGACTTCAACAGGATTTGGAAGGAAGTGTGGGTGAATTTTAAATGTCCAGAGTGGATTGAACTGGATTTCAAATTGGCTCATAACCAGATTTTTACCATGATGGTCTTGTGCAAGATTGGGCGAGTGGAGGCGGCAACTTGCCCAGTGTGTGGGACACGGGATGAGACTCTGTCCCATTTACTGATGTTATGTCCGCAGTTAAATGACTTTGGCCCAGTAATTCCGTTCCAAACGCGTGAGTACGGTCGGGGTACTCACGCGTCTGGCCGGAGGAAATGCCGGTTTTCAGCATGCACAGCGCATACGGAGAAAACCGGCATTTCCTGCCCTCTGAACGAAGGGGTTCAGAGGCACAGCGCGTGCGACTGCACAGGCAGTGCGTGCGCAGTGAACTTCGTCGATTTCATTCATGGATTCAGTGAGGGTAAGTCCTTACAACTTACACATGAAAAAAGCATGTGTAAAGTTGCTCCAGAGGCTGCGGAGGAAGATATATTTTATCGCGGAGCTTCTGAAAGGCAATATTTTTGTTTGGGAAAGGGAGGAAAGTTATTTTAAGAAATGATGAGGTAAGTTTTAAAGTTTAATTTTTTTTTTTAAACGGGTTTTCAGTACTGTATGCAGAAGGAGCAATTGTGGCTGTGTGAGTTGAATTTGCTGTGTTTATTAAATGTGAAAATGACTCCAACATTTTTAAGAAAGAAACTGTTCATCAGTAATATATTCTTTTAAGTAATTATGTATGTATGTCCGTATATATTCCTTTACGTATATGTATATGTATATATTCCTTTACTTATGTGTATATTTAATTATGATAATTATGATTTTCCAATAAGTTACTTTCTCTGAAAGTCATAATTAAATACATACATTCATACACATAAGTGAAGGAATATATACATACATATACGCAAAGGAATATATACAGGCATAATTACTTAAAAGAATATATTACTGATGAAAAGTTTCTTTCTTAAAAATGTTGGAGTCATTTTCACATTTAATAAACACAGCAAATTCAATTCACATAGCCACAATTGCTCCTTCTACCTACAGTACTGAAAAGCCGTTTAAAAAAAAAAATTAAACTTTAAAACTTACCTCAGCATTTCTTAAAATAACTTTCCTCCCTTTCCCAAACAAAAATATTGCCTTTCAGAAGCTGCACGATAAAATATATCTTCCTCCGCAGCCTCTAGAGCAACTGTGCTCATGCTTTTTTCATGTGTAAGTTGTAAGGACTTAACCTCACTGAAAGCATGAATGAAACCGGCGAATTTTACTGCGCACGCGCTGCCTGTGCAGTCGCACGCATTCTGCCTCTGAACCCCTTCGTTCAGAGGACAGGAAATGCCGGTTTTCCCCGCATGCGCTGTGCATGCTGAAAACCGGCATTTCCTCTGGACAGACACGTGAGTACCCCGACCGTACTCACGCGTTTGGAACGGAATTACTGGGCCATTCATTTTACATGTCAATAAAATGAAAAATTTAACAATTGCACGATTTGCCCCCTCGCATCTGCAACTGAGGGTCCAAGGAGGTGCATTGCGCAAGAGGTCATCGTCGTACGTATCCTCACACTGTTCCCTTTTGGGAACTGTATGAAGTGGTGGAAGGATTTCTGGCCACGTTAACGCTCCTTCCGTGACCATAACCATCTTCATACCAGCCATTAGGGTGGTTAGTCCTATGGCGTGAGGGTTTTACGGGCTCCCACAACCCATCTGAGGGGGGGGGGCCACCCACACCCGCGGACGCAAGTATCCCGCTGGATGTCCACCCAGAATTTATAGCTGGAGCTCCGACTCCACTTGCCGGGACTGTCTGGAGCGGGGTTCGAAACCCTACTCCTTCTGGCCCAGCGGCGGGGATGCTTACCGCTACGCAAAAGGCCCACTCTGCGCAAAAGGTGACACCCATACGTTTCCTGCGCCTTTTCCCTCCCCGTGACTGGAGCCCTATGCTGCCACTTGAAAGATCAAGCTATCATCTGTCCTTTTTGCGGCGCCTTGGACTTCTCATTACCAATGATGAGCAGGCGCTGCGCCTCCACCTCGTTGAGGAGATTGCTGAGGTCATCATCAGTTCAATTGTGAGTTCTTTTAATGCCGTGAATTGTGCTCATTCCAGCCATTTCACGTTGCTAATCTGAGTGGGCCTTTGGCGTAGTGGTAGCATCCCCGCCGCTGGACCAGACGGGGTAGGGTTTCTAACCCTGCTCCAGACAGTCCCGGCAAGTGGAGTCGGAGCTCCGGCTCTAAATTCTGGGTAGACATCCAGTGGGATATTTGCGTCTGTGGGTGTGGGTGGCCCCCCCCCTCATATAGGTTGTGGGAGCCCGTAAAACCCTCCCGCCATAGGACTAACCACCCGAACGGCTGGTACAAAGATGGTTACGGTCACGGAAGGAGCGTTAATCACGGCCAGAAATCCTTCCACCACTTCATACAGTTCCCCAAAGGGAACAGTGTGAAGACATGTACGACGACGACGTTGCTAATTAAATAAATGGAATGAAAAAAATGCTTTCAGGGCTTTTAAAAGTCTTTAAATCACTTTAATTCTGTTTAAAACTACTTCAGATTCTTCAAAATAATGTAAACGTTTTTAAAAGTTTATAAAAGTTACCAAAAGCTTCTTAAAAATACCAAAAATCTATTTAAAATGCTGCTCTGCATGTAAAAATGCTTTGCAGCTTGTGAGAAACATTGGGGGCGTGTCCTTTTAAAATGAGACCTCAAGGGGCGTGTCTCACTTGCACTGCGCGCTCCAGGCTTCGCGCTGGCTGCACTCCTGGGCGGCGTGACGTCAGACGCTGCCTGGGAGTCAACATTTTAAAACAGGAATTCCAGGCGTCCCTGAAGCTCAACGGCCGGCGCGTCGGGTAAGTGCAGATCGGGGGCTTGCACGCGTGGCAAGCCCCCGACCCGAATTTCTGCCCCTTTAAGTACTATGTTCGACAGTTGTGTGAAGCTTTTTTGCTGGGTGGGGACCGAAGAGCGAGAATGGGAATCCCGTGGGACTCAATTTTGAGATGGGGATTGCAGGAGAGTCTGCCCGAGTCTAGCGGAGCGGCAATTAATTTAATGTACAGTTTGGCTAGATTCGTGATTGTGCAAAGAAGGAATGCTCTGTTTTTTAAGGGGAGGAGAATCAATCTAAAAGAGTATTTTAAATATAAGCTAAAAGATCATTATAAGGCTCTGTGGATGTTTTATTCAGAAAGGAATTTAAGGATAGCATTTTACAACCAATTTTTAAAGTACAATCGATTAATATATGTTACAGGAGACAAATTAAACTTCAGG
Organism: Somniosus microcephalus; assembly: GCF_052327205.1. Taxonomy (NCBI): domain Eukaryota; kingdom Metazoa; phylum Chordata; class Chondrichthyes; order Squaliformes; family Somniosidae; genus Somniosus; species Somniosus microcephalus. The sequence goes on along the minus strand of NC_140989.1, from coordinate 138,180,991 downwards.
TTTTGATGTTAAAATGTGGTGGCGGAATGGCTGTGCAGAGTGGCGGAATTGATTTGTATCATACAGTGAAATGATCAAGATGTTGTAAATGTTCTTAATGTTCAATAAAGTATATTAATAAAAAAAAGTGGGTAGCACTCAGCTTTGAGTCCGGATGTTGTGGGTTCAAGTCCCACTCCAGAGACTTGAGCACAAAAATCTTGGCTGACACTCCAGTGCAGTGCTGAGGGAGTGCTTCACTGTCAGAGGTGATGTCTTTCAGATGAGACATTAAACTGAGGCCCCGTCTGCCCTCTCAGGTGGATGTAAAAGATCCCATGGCACTATTTTGAAGAAGAGCAGGGGAGTTCTCCCTGGTGTCCTGGCCAATATTTATCCCTCAATTAACATTATCTGGTCATTATCACATTGCTGTGTGTGGAAACTTGCTGTGCGTAGATTGGCTGCTGTGTTTCCTACATTACAATACTTCAAAAGTACTCTTTATTAGCTGTAAAGCACTTTGAGATGTCCTGAGGTCATGAAAGATGCTATATGAATGCATCTGTATGGGTCAATACCATATGACATGCTGCATTTACTCACTGGGCCACCAGGGACCTTATAAAAAGTAATCTATGGCTTCTTTGTTCCTCATAAAGGATATGAATAAAACAAGTTTTAAGTTGTTATTGAGACTCTGACTTTCATCTCAGGACATTAAGGTTCCAATTTGGTTTTAGTAGGGTAATCCCTTAGGGTTAAGCACTGCTGGTATCCTGACCACTCTTATGATGGACAGGCTGGTGGAGAGTCAGATTCGGGCTGGCTATGTTTCACTAAATAACAAATGACTGGTTTCATGGTCCAGAATAACCACAGAGAATAAACTGAAAAGGATCATAGAAAGAAAGGAATTTATCCAGTTAAGTACCAACAAAGGAACAGTCAATGAGGCCTTTGTAAAGTTTGGAAGTCTTGAGGTGAACTGAATACATGTATTGGATTACAGATAGTCAGAGTGAATTGCAGAGGTGTGTAATGGACTTGAATTGGTTTTAGGCCACTAAACCAATGAGGGATCTGAGACACCTTTATAAATAATCTCACAAGCATATATTATTTGTAATTATCACTTCTTCTATTAGTTGCCTGTATACTCATAACAATGATTACCATAGCATCTTTACAGGGCCATTTTTGGGATATCTACTTATAAAAGGTTGTTTTTATAGCCATGTTTTGTTTGGGAAGAGTGCCATAAAATATATAAAATAATTATTGTGTTGTACCAGTCTATTATGTATTACCTTAAACTTATCTGTTTCTGCACCAATACCTTACACCATCTTCCTACATAACATGAAATTTTCCAGATAATCTAATAAATAAATATTTATTAATTTATGTTGCGGAACTGTCAGTTTATGGAATATCTGCAATGACGAGTCCTGCCACAGACTTCAGAAAAAGTGAAGGATTGCCTATAAGTCTGAGTGCGGGAATGTGGGTGTTTTTTGGTTTGAGACTGGGCTGTGCTTCATTCTCTTTGTATTCTTTGTGCAGACGATCTGAATAACATGGAAGCAAACTCCAGGGAACTGATGATGGCAAAGCTCAGACTGAAGCCCCTTCATACCAAGCTGGATCCTGTGCTGCAAGTCAAGGTAAGGAATGAAAAGCTTCCAGAGCTGCTATGAATGTGGGATCGCATTGCCCTTTCACAAGGGCTCTCTCAATGGCCCAGCTGGTTAGGGCAGGTTATTTTTGGGATTCCTACTTATAAAAGGGTTCATAGTCTCAGGATAAGGGGTTGGCCATTTAGGACTGAGATAAAGAGAAATTTCTTCACTCAGAGGGTTGTGAATCGTTGGAATTCTATACCCCAGAGGGCTGTCGATGCTCAGTCGATAAGTATATTCAAGACTGAGATCGATAGATTTTTGGTCGCTAAGGGAATCAAGGGAATATGGGGAAAGTGGAATAAAAACTGAAAATGCTTGAGCAACTCAGCAGGTCAGGCAGCATCTGTGAAGAGAGAAACAGAGTTAATGTTTCAGGTCGATGACCTTTCGTCAGAACTGGAAAAAAGCAGGAAATAGAACAGATTTTTAAGCAAGTGTGGGAGCTGGGAAATGGGGGAGGGGGTGAAAGAACAAAAGGGAAGGCCTGTGATAGGATGGAAGGCAGGAGAGATGAAGAGACATTGAGAGACATTAAGAGATATTCAAGGCAAAAGGAGATGGTAATGGGACAGGTTGAGAAACAAAGGATGGCTCTAGATGAAGTGTAAATTGCGCTGGCAGAATGAAAGACAGCGACCATGTGGGAGAGAAGAACAGAACAAAAGTGTGGATAAAAAATATATATATGATAGGGCCAGGGTTGTTGAGTCTGTGTTTTCAATTGCAGTTATACTGAATAACAGGACACAGACTACAGAAGTAAGTAAACAGGTCTTTAGTGATTGAGGGTCAGGGCTGAACTGAGATACACTTTGCTCCGCAGGGTTTATATACCGGTGTGGTCACCACCGGTACTACAATGTACAGGAGCCATCAAAAAGTAGTCCATCACCTTAAGGTATCCTCTTAAGGTGGTATAGGTTACATACACTACAATTCCTCCCCTTTTAGCTTTACAGTGTACACCCCAAATTAAACATTACATGGATAACGTATATACAATTTACACACAAAACTGTTCCAAGATTCAGTCTCTGAGGAGGCCTCCTGATCCGGGCCGGATAACGCCTTTCAGGGGTCTCTGGTTCTCGTTGCTGGGGTGACTCATCCACTTGATCTCCTATGGATTGAATATCATCATGTACGTTCGAGTCTGAGGTAGATGCTACAGGCTCAATAAATTCTTCAACTAGTGTCTCTGCCGTAGACATGGGGTCGACCTTTGTTCTCGATTCCACAAGTTGGTCAGCATGACGTCGTATTACGTTCTCGCCAACGTCTACCATGTACATCAAGGGTCCTTGTCGTGCACGAATTGTTCCAGGTTGCCATTTATCATCCCTATAGTCCCTGGCCAACACTGGTTGTCCTATTTCAAAACTACGAGTGGCCTTGTTATTTACATGCTGGAATTGCTTGTTTTCGACTTCCCTTCGCACATTGGGTTTTAACAAATCCAACCGGGACCGCAACCTTCTGTTATAGAACATTATGGCAGGGCTTTGATTTGTCACTGCATGCGTGGCGTTTCGATACGCCATCAGGAAATTGTCCACCTTGTGTTGTAGTGGAATATGGTCTTCACTCATGGCCTTTATCGCCTTTTTGAACGTTTGTACAAATCTCTCGGCCAACCCATTTGTAGCCGGATGATATGGGGCAGATGTATAGTGTTTCACCCCATTCTTTTTCATGAATTTCTGGAATTCTTCTGACACGAACTGTGGTCCGCTGTCTGAACATATTTGCTCCGGCAACCCATTCCTTGCAAATATGGTTCTTAGAACTGCGATCGTCTTCTCAGAGGTAGTGGTCGACATCTTAATCACTTCTGGCCATTTAGAATGTGCGTCTACTGCTATCAAAAACATGGAATCCATGAATGGACCTGCAAAGTCGATATGCACACGTTGCCAGGGGGCTGAAGGCCATTCCCACGGATGCAGCGGTGCAACTGGAGGTGCATTTTGAACTTTTTGGCACCCTGAGCAGCTTTTAGTCAGATCCTCTATTTGTTTGTCGATACCTGGCCACCACACATAAGCCCTAGCAAGGCTTTTCATCTTGACTCCCCCCAGATGACCTTCGTGCAATTCTTTCAGAACTCTTTCTCTTAATTTCGGAGGAAAAATCACCCTTGTTCCATACATCAATGTTCCTTGACATACGGACAGCTGTTCTCGTCTGGCTGAGAATGCTGGTAACAGTGGTTCGCCATGTGCTGGCCATCCCTTCACTGTCAAGTCGTAGACCCGAGACAGTGTCGGGTCATTTCGGGTCTCTCTCTCAATACCCGCATTGGTGACTGGTAAGCATTCGATGACGGTCGAGTGAAATATATCGACAGGGTCAACTGCCGGTGCCTCTTCCGCTGTAGGTAGTGGCAGGCGCGACAGCCCATCAGCATTACCATGTTGCTTTGTACCTTTGAATTCAATATCATATTGATGTGCCCCTAGGAAAAGGGACCATCTCTGAAGCCTCTGCGCCGTCATTACCGGAACACCCTTCTTAGGGTTGAAAATGGAAACCAACGGCTGGTGATCTGTCAGCAGTATAAACTTTTGGCCTTGCAGGTAATGGTTAAATTTCTTAACTCCCCACACGAGGCTGAGAGCCTCCCTATCTATCTGAGCATAGTTGCGCTCAGCGGAGGTCAATGATCTGGATGTGAAAGCGACTGGCCTTTCCGAGCCATCTGGAAACTTATGTGAGAGCACTGCCCCGATACCATATGGAGAAGCATCACAAGCTAAGCGAATAGGCAGCGTTGGGTTAAAGTGAGCCAACACTTCCTTAGAGGTGATCAGTGCCTTGCTCTTTTGAAAAGCCCGCTTACAATCATCGCTCCACTTCCATGGTATTCCCATTTGCAAAAGAGTGTTTAGTGGGTGTAACACCGTGGATAAGTTTGGAAGAAACTTGTGGTAATAATTAACCAACCCGAGGAACGACCTCAACTGGGATACATTTTCCGGTGCAGGAGCTTTTACAACAGCTTCGATCTTGTCAGGTGACTTATGGAGCCCCTCCCGGTCAATGACGTGGCCGCAGTATGAGATTCGCTTTTGAAAGAACTCACATTTCTGGCGATTAACTCTGAGCCCATATTCTTTCAATCTGATGAGCACCTGCTCCAAATTCGCGAGGTGATCCTTATCGTTATCTCCTGTAATCAGGATGTCATCCAGGTAGCATTGTGTGCCTGGAATTCCCTGCAATACCTGCTCCATGGCCCTTTGCCAAATCGCTGGAGCCGATGCCACTCCAAAAACCAGTCTATTATACCGATATAAGCCCGTATGCGTGTTGATCGTGAGATACTGACGTGACGCTTCATCAACTTCCATCTGTAGGTACGCCTGCGCCAGGTCTATCTTAGTGAAGTGTTTCCTGCCAGACAGCGAAGCGAAGATATCTTCAATCCGCGGAAGCGGATATTGCACCGTGTGAAGAACCGGATTAACAGTGATCTTGAAATCGCCACAGATGCGAACCTTCCCAGGTTCCCCCGGCTTGTTGCTCAATGAACGCTTCATGACAGGAACAATGGGTGTAGCCCATTCGCTCCAATCCACCTTGGACAGTACCCCTGAACGTTCTAGCCCTTCCAGCTCTGCTTCCACAGCAGGTCTGGCTTTGAAAAATTTTGGGTTTGCATGTTCTTCAACCTTGATGGTTGCCGTAATTCCTTTCAGTGTTCCAAGTCCCTGTTGGAACACCTCCTTAGCATCGTCTAAGATTTTGGACAGTCATTTAGGTTTGACGTCGTCCTCCTTACGGGCATCTACAGTCAGTGCTTGTATGGAATGCCAGTCCACATTTATTCTCCGGATCCATTCCCGTCCCAGTAGTGGCGGACCTCCATCAGGTAACACATACAAGTCCATTTTCTGACTTTCTTTACCATTGTAGACCACGTTTACTTTTATCTTTCCTTTGGGGTATACTATTTGCCCCGTGTATGTTTTCAATACAATTTCCGTATCCCTCAGGGGAATGTGCGAGAATAACCTTTTGTAATCTTGCTTATTCATGACCGTTAATGCCGACCCAGTGTCCAATTCCTCTTCACTTGGACTCCTGCTATCCGAAGCGTGACCCAGATAGTTTGGTGGTCTGCTGTGTTACCCACATTATGTATTTTCAGACAACCCAGTTGCTTACTGCTGGAGTCTGAATCCGTCTTCTGTTCATCCGAACTGTTCTCTGTCACCTTGTGTACTTTTTTGTACTTCTCCTGCGGTGACTTTTTGCTGCTGGTCTTCTTTCCTGACCGGCATACTCTCACTATGTGACCAAGTTTGCCACATTGCCTGCATTCTTTATCTTTGAACCAGCACTGGTTCTGGTCATGCGTTGTCATTCCACAACGATAGCACTTTACTGTGCCCAATGCCATTTCATTGGTGCTGAATTCCAATGGCCTTTGCTGTATCTCTGCAGCGCCTCGTGCTGCTGCCTCGTGGGATGCTGCAATGCTGAAAGCTTTGTCCAGCGTAAGGTCCTTTTCCTCTAGCAGTCGCTTCTGGGTTCCTTCCCTTAGGAGCCCACACACAAACTTATCTCTCAGTGCGTCTGCTAGTCCTGTTCTGAACTGGCAGTACCTTGATAACTTGCGCAAGTCTGTTAGGAATTCAGCGTTGCTTTCTTCTTTAAGTTGAATTATTTTGTAGAATTTAAATTGTTCCGCTATCAGCAGTGGCGTGGGGTTTAAATGCTCCTGCAGGATAGTAACAATATCCGCGAAACTCTTCCCTACCGGTTTGTCTGGTGTTACAAGGTTCCTTAATAACCCGTACGTCTTCGCACCCATTGAGATTAATAGGGTTAGTGCTTTCTTATCATCCGGTACCTCATTCGTTGTACAGTAAACTTCGATGCGTTCCACATAAGTGGCCCAATCTTCCACATCATTATCAAAAGCAGTGATGTTACCCGTTTTTGGCATCCTTGCTGAGTTTCTCCTTCCCCTTTGGATATTATTATTATTATTTTTTTTTTTTTTTAATTTTAAGATGGCAGCTTTTCCTGCGCTTGTCTTCTTCCCCCGCCGACTCAAAATGGCGATTCCCGCGCTGTTGCCATCCACGCCTCCCAGCGGTCCTTTCTTTTCCCCTGCATTGCTGCTCTTGTTCCCCCGCTGCTCCTGCGGTCCTTGTGGCCATAAACGTTTTTCTGGCTGCTGCGCGTCTGTGCCTGATTGCAGTCCGGCCCCTGACACCGGCTGCAGTCGTGTTCTCCGCCCTTTTCGTTGTTTTCCCTCCCCTTCTCCCACTGACAACTCGGCCGACTTTCCCCCCCCCGTGCCGCTCGATCGGGCTTACCCGCCGCTGTCGTAGAAGGGATGCTCACTGATGCTTGACTTCGTGGTCAGCAAACCAACCCGGGTTTCTGATGGCCTCCCGTGCGATGCAGGATGTTGAGGGTGGATGCCCTTTTTCGACGTCCGTGTCTGAGGACGAAGCTTCCTTTGATGCAAAACTGCCGCAAGGTAAGATCAGACTCGTCGCCACTGTTGAGTCTGTGTTTTCAATTGCAGTTATACTGAATAACAGGACACAGACTACAGAAGTAAGTAAACAGGTCTTTAGTGATTGAGGGTCAGGGCTGAACTGAGATACACTTTGCTCCGCAGGGTTTATATACCGGTGTGGTCACCACCGGTACTACAATGTACAGGAGCCATCAAAAAGTAGTCCCATCACCTTAAGGTATCCTCTTAAGGTGGTACAGGTTACATACACTACAAGGGTTATGATCTGAAATTGTTGAACTTTATGTTGAGTCCAGAAGGCTGTAAAGTGCCTAATCGAAAGATGAGGTGCTGTTCCTCGAGGGGAAAATGGAGTTGAGGTAGAAGATCAGCCATGATCTTATTGAATGGCAGAGCAGGCGCGAGGGGCCTTACGGCCTACTCCTGCTCTTATTTCTTATAGTCTTATGTTCTTACAAAAGGTTGGTTTGTTAGGTAAGTGCTGTTAGTGAGAGAGCCATAAAATGTGTAAAATATTGTGTTATATTAATATACTAATATATTACCTTAAACTTTTCTATTTCTACACAATTACATTTCAATGGCATCATCTTTCTGGACAATAGAGCATTTTATGGATTATCTAATAAAATGAGCCACTGAGGGAAAAAGAGGTCCTTGGTCTCATCCTGGATCTTCTGTGTTGTGGATTTTTTACCAGGGACTTCTGGCAAACTTCCATTTGGATTAATTGGCATGGTGCTTGAACTGTCATTGAGTCTGGAGGAGGAGGAGGAGCAGCAGGCTAGAGTCCAGGGGCCTGCTGCTGCAGAGAGAAGTGGTCAAAAAAGGGAAGTTCGCAGGAGGCCTAACCTTCCGCGAGTGTATCAGATCACAGATCACAGAAACCCCACAGTGCAGATAGAGGCCATTTCGGCCCATCGAGCCTGCACCGACACATATCCCACGAGTGTATATCCCACGAGTGTAGAGGCCCAGAAGGTCATACCTGCAGTTCAGCGAGGAGCAGTGTGTGAGGAGGCTCCGGTTTACCAACTGCAGGTAATGCACATCTTTGCCTGTAGCTCTGAAAATCAATGTGACCCTTTTTTGCCTCAGGGTCATTCCAGGCTGCAACAGGTGACATGAGCAACATTAGCCAATCAGCTGTGCATTAGGCAGGTAACGAATGTGGCGTTCCCCGGAGCAAATGACTTTATCTCCTTCCCCATGGATGCCACAAAGGAGCAAGACAGGACTCTGGGCTTTGCAAGAATTGCAAGCCTTCCCCAGGTGCAGGGCTTCATCGATTGCACACTGCAGCCTCACATGCTCAGTAGAAGAGCCTGGAGACCACATGAATAGGAAGGGATTTCATTCACTGGACATCCAGCTGGTGTACAACAATATGTAGCACAGCATGGAGATCTCTGCTAGGTTTCCTGGTAGCTGGCATGATGCCTTCCTCCTGCACTAGTCCTCAATTTCAACCCTCCCCCCTTTCACCCACATCATCAGCTCAGAGGCTGGCTGATTAGGGACAAAAACTATCCATCCAGACTGGGATCTTGCCACCTCTCAGGAACCCCAGCACAGAGGCAGCGGTGAGGTTTAATCAGCGCTGAGCCTCCACTCGAGCCCGATACAGCAGACCATAGGCCTCTTCAAGCAAAGCTTGCACTGCCTAGAGAGGACACAAAGCATCCTGCACTGCAGTCCCCAAAGCTCTCCAGGATCATCATTGTCTGCTGCATGCTCCACAACATTTCCAACTAAAGGGCCAACCCATCAAGCAACCTGAAGAGGAATACGTGGGGGCAGAGTAGCATGGACAACAGGAAGATACTGAAGATGACAAGGAAGAGAAAGATCCAACTATCCTGCCAGCTGCAAGAGCTTTTTGACAGAATCTCATTCAGGAGTGCTTTGGCTAACAACTTATTATTGCCCTGCACCAGCAGTCCTTCCCAACACCGGTCCCAGTCTGACCACCATTCTTAGGCCTTCCCTCAACCCAAACAGCAGCACAGGTCTTATAGAAAATTGCATTACCTGGCCAACAAATACTCACCAAACAAACTCTGCACACCAAGATAATATACAATGAAGTTTAAACCCATTAACTACTGGTCACCCTGGTGCAATCCCTTAATGCCTGTCTTAAGTGCTGATTTTTTTTTTGTTCCTGGTATGTGGGCATCGCTGGCAAGGCCAGCATTTATTGTCCATCCCTAATTGCCCTTGAAAAGGTGGCGGTGAGCCACTTTCTTAAACTGCTGCAGTCCGTGTGGTGAAGGTACTCCCACAGTGCTGTTAGGGTGGGAGATCCAGGATTTTGACCCAGCGACGATGAAGGAACGGTGATATATTTCCAAGTCAGAATCGTGTGTAACTTGGAGGGGAACTTGCAGGTGATGGTGTTCCCATGCATCTGCTACCCATGTCCTTCTAGGTGGTAGAGGTCATGGGTTTGGGAGGTGCTGTCGCAGAAGCCTTGGCGAGTTGCTGCAGTGCATCTTGTAGATGGTACACACTGCAACCACGGTACGCTGGTGGTGGAGGGAGTGAGTGTTTAAGATGGTGGATGGAGTGCCGATCAAGCGGGTTGCTTTGTCCTAGATGGTATCGAGCTTCTTGAGTGTTGTTGGAGCTGCACTCATCCAGGCAAGTGGAGAATATTCCAACACACTCCTGACTTATGCCTTGTAGATGGTGGAAAGGCTTTGGGGAGTCAGGAGGTGAGACACTCCCCACAGAATACCCAGCCTCTGCCCTGCTCTTGTAGCCACAGTATTTATGTGGCTGGTCCAGTTAGGTTTCTGGTCAATGGTGACCCCCAGGATGTTGATGGTGGGGGATTCGGCGATGGTAATGCCGTTGAATGTCAAGGGGAGATGGTTAGAGTCTCGCTTGTTGGAGATGGTCATTGCCTGGCACTTGTGTGGTGCGAATGTTACTTGCCACTTGTCAGCCCAAGTCTGAATGTTGTCCAGGTCTTGCTGCATATGGACACGGACTGCGTCAGTATCTGACGAGTCTCGAATGGTGCTGAACAGTGTGCAATCATCAGAGAACATCCCCACTTCTCACCTTATGATGGAGGGGAGGTCATTGATGAAACAGCTGAAGATGGTTGGGCCTAGGACACTGCCCTGAGGAACTCCTGCAGTGATGTCATGTGATTGAGATGTGTAGCAACCTGGGAGGTTATGAGTAACCTGATCCACCAGGTGGTGCTGTGGCAATTGGTCTCCTGAGTTAAGTCTGGTCTGTACTGGTTGTACTCTTTGTTTTTGCTGCCTCATGGCAGAAGCTTTTATGTGCAAGTGTTGATTAAACCATGTTACGGAGTTAACCTGTGTCCGTCTCCATCTATGGCCACCTCAAGGTACCACATATAGCGATGAGAATAAAGCACGGAAAAGTTTTGGTGGATCAGTCATAGTTACGGAGTATTCGGAAGAGGTGCTTGGGTTGGTTAGCAAACTAGTCGGAAAAGCACGAGGCTAGGCCGCGGGAGTCGAAACGGAGTATGATTTTTTGGCTGAAGTGACCGGACTCAAAGGATGGCAGGAACGGTAGGCTCCGTGGCACCTTTTGACAGCAAGTCGCAGTCTTGGGAGGAGTATTGTGAACTACTGAGCCATTTCTTTATGGCAAACGAGGTGGACAGTCCTGAAAAGAAAAGGGCCATTTTACTGAGTTGTGTGGGAGCGCAAACCTATACACAGATGAGGAATCTGCTGAGCCCGGAGCGGCCAGGAGAAAAATCTTTTGACGAGTTGGTGAGTCTACTAAAGAATCATTTCAATCCGAAACCTAGTGAAATAGTACAGAGATGGAAATTCAATTCGAGGATTAGGAGGCCGGAAGAAAGCGTTACTGAGTATGTGGAGGAGCTTCGGAAGCTCGCACAGGACTGTAATTTTGGAAATACGCTCACAGTCATGTTAAGGGACAGACTAGTATGCGGAGTTAACGACGACAGTATACAGCAAAGGTTGCTGTCAGAAGAAGGATTAACGTTTGAGACGGCACTTAAAAAAGCACAAGCCATGGAGACGGCTAACAAGGACATTAAGGACTTAAACAGTATGAGCAAGGAGAAATGGAGTAACCCAGTGGGAGGAGCTGTTTTCAAGATAGAAGCTGGCGTGAAAAGTCTACCAGTCGGGGTTGGGGATTGCTACCGATGTGACGGGACGAGCCATTATGCAAAGGACTGCAGGTTTGCAAAGGCAAAGTGCCACAATTGTGGAAAAATAGGGCACTTAAAGAAAGTCTGTAAAAGGGCAGTGAGTGAGAGAAGCAGTGCTAAAGGGGCAAAGCATGCTAAAGGGGGGAGGGAGAAGTACACAAAGCGGGCAAATTACATACAAGAGGAGGAAGAGTCTAGTGAGTCTAGTGAGGAGGTTTTCACTATATACAGTATAGACACTTCAAGGCCCAACGTACCCCCTCTCACTCAGTATTTGATAGTGAACGGAGGTCAAGTAAAGTTTGAGATTGACACCGGATGTAGTGTAACCATAATGTCGCAGACTGAGTACGCAAGCTATGGGGGGAAGCAAAAGTACCGGAGCTAGGTATATGCCCCATTAGTCTCAAAACCTACACAGGACAGAAGGTGGACATTTTGGGGGCGGCCGAAGTACAAGTGGAACACAAAGGAGTCACCAAAGAGCTTACGGTGGTAGTGGTAGCAGGGTCAGGGCCAAACCTGTTAGGGCGAGGGTGGATCAGTGAGTTGAGTGTGGACTGGCAGGCAATGAATAAAATGGAGGACAGTACAGAGGCACTGCAAGAAGTGCTGATGAAGCATGAGTTAGTGTTCAAGGACGAACTGGGCACCTTAAGGGGAGCCACAGCCAAGATTCATGTAGCCAGTGATTCCACGCCTCGTTTCTTTAAACCAAGGTCTGTACCTTTTGCAATGAAAACCAAGGTTGAGGCGGAACTAGATCGCCTGCTAAAGGACAAAGTAATAGAACCAGTGAAATTTTCAGACTGGGCTGCACCAATAGTCCCGGTATTGAAGCCCGACGGTAACATAAGGGTGTGTGGTGACTATAAGTTAACAGTGAACAGAGTATCATCACTGGAACAGTACCCCATTCCGAGAATGGAGGACATGTTAACATCGCTCGCTGGGGGAGAAAGATTCAGCACACTGGACATGAGTCATGCGTATCAGCAGATATTGCTAGATGAAGAATCAAAAAAGTTTGTCATGGTGAACACGCACAAGGGGCTGTTCACGTATGCCAGGTTACCATTTGGTGTCAGTTCAAGCCCAGCAATATTCCAACGGACTAAGGAGGGCATTCTGCAGGGCATTCCAAAGGTGGCCGTGTACTTAGATGATATTCTGCTAACAGGAAGTGACGATCAGGATCATGTAAAAACACTGGACAAAGTGCTACAGCGGCTGGAAGAGGCAGGGCTATGCCTGAAATGGAGTAAGTGTAGTTTCATGGAGAAGGAAGTTACATTCCTGGGGCATCGGGTGGATGCCACAGGCCTCCATCCATTACCAGGGAAAGTGCGGGCAGTGCAGGATGCACCTGCACCCACCTCAGTGACTGAACTGAAAGCCTATCTAGGGCTCCTGAATTATTATAACCAGTTTCTTCGAAACTTATTGATGCTGCTGGCACCCCTGCACAAACTGCTGAGAAAGGAGGAGCCATGGCGTTGGGGGCCAGAGCAAGCGAAAGCGTTTCAGCAGTCAAAGAAGCTACTTCAGTCCAGCAGGGTGTTGGTGCATTACGACGAGAAGATGGAGCTGATAATGTCCTGCAACGCATCACCCTATGGAGTGGGGGCAGTGTTGGCCCACCGCATGCCAGATGGAGCGGAAAGGCCCATCGGATTTGTTTCACACACGCTCACAGCTGCGGAAAAGAACTATTCACAGCTTGATAAAGAGGGGTTAGCCATTATATTTAGAGTAAAGAAATTCCATAAGTACATATATGGGAGGAAGTTTGTAATCAGTACTGACCACAAGCCTCTTATTAGCTTACTGAATGAGATGAAAGCGGTGCCTCAAATGGCATCATAGAGAATAATGAGATGGGCAGTAATACTAAGAGCCTATGAATATGTGATCACGTACAGAGCCGGCAAGGAAAACGGGAACGCTGATGCTCTCAGCCGCCTGCCCCTCTCAAAATCTCCTCACAGTACTTCCCCTGAGGAGCACGTCCTGTTGCTGGATCAGGAGATCAGTCCCCTGATGGCTTCAGCACAAATCCAGGGCTGGACAGCCAAGGACCCCGTTCTGTCAAGGGTCCGTGAGTATGTGTTGAAAGACTGGCCAGATCACCGTGAGGGACCGGAGTTCGCGCCGTACAGACAGAGACAGCACGAGCTCAGTGTCCAAGATGGATGTGTGCTATGGGGAGCACGCATCATAGTCCCAGAGCGGGGACGCTCTACTTTGATGGAACAGTTGCATCAATCGCACCCAGGAATGACTAGAATGAAAGGACTGGCTAGGAGCTACCTGTGGTGGCCTAACTTGGATGCTGAAATTGAGTCAAAGGTAAAGTCATGCACTATATGTCAGGAACAGAGGAATGCACCTGCCGGGGCACCACTCCATCCCTGGGAGTGGTCCAGCAAACCCTGGAGGAGAATTCACATAGACTATGCGGGACCTTTTATGGGCAAAATGTTTTTGGTGCTGGTAGACGCTCACTCAAAGTGGATCGACGTTTATCCGGTGAGCTCTGCAACGACTGATGCCACACTGAATTGTCTCAGGAACAGCTTCAGCATGCATGGTATTCCAGAAATGATTGTATCCGACAATGCACAGTGTTTTGTTAGTGAAGGGAGCAAAGAATTCATGGTAAGGAATGGAATCACACATGTCACCTTGGCTCCATATCACCCAGCCTCAAATGGGTTAGCCGAGCGAGCCGTGCAGACTTTTAAGGAGCTCATGAGGAAGAGCTCAGGTGACACCCTGGAGACCAAGCTCAATAGAGCCTTGTTTAGTTATCGTATAACACCCCAAGCTACCACGGGGCTTTCTCCGGCTGAGTTGATGATGGGGAGAAAGTTGCGGTGCACGTTAGACCTGATACACCCAGATCTCAAAAGCAAGGTTGAGACAAAACAAACAAACCAAAAAGCGTACCATGACAAACATACTAAAGCTCGCCATTTCGCCATAGTATACACCCGGAACTTCGGCTATGGACCTAAATGGATACCAGGACTAATCCAGGACATTACAGGACCTGTGTCGTACTCCGTGTTACTAGGGGATGGTTGAGGGGTTTGTCGGCATGTGGATCAGCTTTTCAGCCAGCAGCAGGGGTAACTGCCTCAGATGGAACAAAGGGCAGTAGAGGAGGCTGTTCCAGGACCCAGCACGGCTTATAAGGTGCCAGTGGACACTGGTACTGCCAGGCCACAGCGGGACAGAGTAAAACCAACATCAGAGACTACTCCAATCTCAAGTGCGAGTGAATCTGAGAATCCACCACAAGTGGAATTAAGACGTTCACAAAGGATTCGCAAGCAACCAGAAAGACTTATACAAACCTGTTAAATTAGTCAGGGGTTAACCATGGTTAGAGCATACTGGTTAATTAAAACGTAATACCTAGTAAGGGTTATTGTTTAAGAATTGCATACGGCAATCTTAAGGGGGGAGGAATGTAGTAACCTGGGAGGTTATGAGTAACCTGATCCACCAGGTGGTGCTGTGGCAATTGATCTCCTGAGTTAAGTCTGGTCTGTACTTGTTGTACTCTTTGTTTTTGCTGCCTCATGGCAGAAGCTTTTATGTGCAAGTGTTGATTAAACCATGTTACGGAGTTAACCTGTGTCCATCTCCATCTATGGCCACCTCAAGATACCACAAGATGAATGCCCTCCAACAACCACAGCCAATTTCCTTTGTGCTAGGTATGATTCCAACCAATGGAGAGTTTTCCCCTTGATTCCCATTGACTTCAGTTTTGCTAGGACTCCTTGATGCCACACTCGATCAAATGCTGCCTTGATGCCTTTGTTACCTCTAGACTTGACTATTCCAATGCTTTCCTAGCAAGCCCCCCATCTTCCACCCTTCATAAACTTGAACTCATCCAAAGCTCTGCTGCCTGTATCCTAACTCGCACCAAGTCCCGTTCACCCCTGTGCTCAGTGAACTACATTGGTTCCCAGTCCGGCAACGCCTCTATTTTAAAATTCTCATCCTTGTTTTCAAATGTCTCCATGGCTTCGCCCCTCCCTATCTCTATAACCTCCTCCAGCCCTACAACTCTCCGATATCTCTGCGCTTCTCCAATTCTGGCCTTTTACGCATCCCTGATTTTAATTGCTCCACCATTGGCGGCTGTGCCTTTGGCTGCCTAAGCCCTAAGTTATGGAATTTCTTCCCTAAACCTCTCCGCCACTCGACCTCTCTCTCCTCCTTTAAGACGCTCCTTTAAACCCACCTCTTTGACCAAGCTTTTGGTCACTTGTCCTAGTATCTCCTCATGTGGCGAGGTGTCCAAATTTTGTTTGATAATCACTCCTGTGAAGCGCCTTGGGACGTTTTACTACATTACAGTTGTTGTTGTTTAGTCTTTACTGAATATCTCTGGCAAGAACAATGTTTCTAACAGTGTTGAAGAGTCCATGATCGTAAATGATGATGATGGTGAATCCCATCACAATTATTTGGCAATAATAAGTTCAAGTCATTAACTTACTTGGAAGAAATGCATCGAGCTGCTTCTCCATGTATGAACCCTACTAAGCATTATTATTAAAGCCATTATAACTTCTAATTTATATATGCTGGAATAAAAGACACCGAGGTAGTTAAAGCCTGAGGCACAGAATTGATTATGACCATTAGTAGAAAGACATTTATCTGACCTTTTAAATAGATTCTAACAAAATAGTGTTTGTGGAACCTTGAAGAACTCGTACAATTAGTTCAAAAACTCTACTTGTAGAATGCAAGACATGAAAATCTTCTGGGCAATCGGATCACTTATTTTTAATCCATGTACTATGTACAGCTTAGGAAGACCTGTTCACGCAAAAGCAAAAATGATGTACAAACTAGCAGATCTCCACTGGCATTGCTCATGAGTAACCTGGCATCCGGAGAATGGTATAACTGCTCACCTGCTAACCTTTAAGACGACGGCTCAGGTATTCCCTGTGGGATTAGGATACAGTAGTGTAGTGGCCATGTTACTGGACTGGTATCCAGAGGATGTCAGCCAATAATCCATCAGAATCTGAGTTTAAATCTTACAGTGGCAGTCTGAGAATTTCGAATTTAGTTTTAAACAAATCTGGAAATAAAATGCTGGTATCAGTTAAAGTGAGCATGAAGCTGTCAGATTGTTGTAAAAACCCAACTGGTTCACTAATGTCCTTTAGGGAAGGATATCTGTTGTCCTTACCCTGTCTGTGCCTACATGTGACTCCAGTCCCAGACCAACGTGGTTGACTCATAACTGCCCTCTGAAGTGGCATGTCAAGGTTGTACTAGGGAATGGGAAATAAATGCCAGCCTTGCCACATCCTGAGAATATTTTGTTTAAATCTAGGCAGCAGGTTAAAAATTTCTAGGGTGAATTGTCAGTCAATTTAAGATTCCAAGTCAAAACCTAGGCTGAAATGTCCGATTTCCTTTTTTTTTATATAGCTCCTATTTTGAACTGCACATGATTATGGTGGGGGTTCACATATGCTGTTAGCTTGGGGATTGGGTCTGCCGCATTTTGCAGTGGGACTCCCTCTTGCTAATTTGAATAGGCTACTGACATGGGAAAATCTTGTCCAGAGAACGTGAACTGGAGTAAAGTTGGGTGGAATATTTAGAACCCAAATCGCTATTGTATGCGTTGTGATAGAAACTGTTTCACACACAGTTGAGAAATTGGGGTATGCCTTAGGAAAGTGTATGAATATAATTTTATATTCAACTTTTCGCCATGTAGTTGAGGAACTACGTGTAGTAACCAAAGTTAAGCATCAGATGAAAGTCATCGCACGAAACCAAAACATTGAATACCTAAAGTAAAAACCGGCCAAACAGCTTCTGAAAGAGAACGGTTGACACCTCAGGAGGGAGCTTTCATCAGGAGTCTTCGGGGTAGAAATTTGTCCTGGGCATTCGCGCAAAGCGGGCGTTATCAACATGGCCGCCGGTTATACTTCAATGGAATTGAATATCGGACGGGACGTATAACAGGTGGCCGATTCGATAACATCTGCTTTGCACTAATGCCCAAGACAAATTTCTACCCCTTTCTCTTCAGGAAATGATTCGCCTGCTGTGTAGTCCCAGGATTTTCCGTTTCTACTGTGCAAAAAAAAATTTTATGTCTAATTTACAGTAACTATATTGATGTTTTTCGTAGTTGTTTTACATACATAAATCTTGTGGAGCCCATCAGCTCATCATTCACCAGAACGATACTGGGCTAAAAGGGTTAAATTATGAGGGCAGGTTGCACAGACTAGGCTTGCATTTCCTTGAATATGAAAGATTAAGGGGTGATCTAATCACTGTTCAAGATGATTAAATGATTTGATAGCGTAGATACAGAGAAACGATTTCCTCTGGTGGTGGCATCCAGAATAAGGGGGCATAACCTTAAAATTAGAGCTAGGCCGTTCAGGGGTGATGTCAGGAAGCACTTCTTCACACATAGAGTAGTGGAAATCTAGAACTCTCTCCCCCAAAAAGCTAGTGAGGCTGGGGGTCAATTGGAAAATTTCAAAACTGAGATTGAGAGATATTTGTTAGGCAATGGTATTAAGGGCTATAGAACCAAGGATGGGTAGATGGAGTTAAGATACAGATCAGCCGTGATCTAATTGAATGACGGAACAGGTTTGAGAGGCTGAATGGCCTACTCCTGTTCTTATGTTGCTATATTTCATGTAATCTATTTGCTTCACTTTCTGGTAAAGAGGCCGGCAACTAGAACGTGGAGTCTGGGTGATGTGATGACCATGGCTGGAGACCTTCAGAGCCTAGGGTTAGCTCCAGACACGGGGACAGAAGGAGATGACTCACCACGACAGAGGCGGATCACTGTTGGTAAGAACCAATGACAAGACTGCCGCTCGCTTAATAATGGATTGGGGGGTTGTAGCTGAGTTCCAAACTGCTTCCCCCTCTCTCCCCCCGGCCCCAATTTTAGTCTTTAAAGATTGTGAAACTGGAACATTGACCAGGATGAAACTGAAGATCTGCACTGACAAGTGGTGAAGCGAGCCTCCCACGACAGAAACCATACACTGAGATTCTACTTTGGGCCACTGGTGGCACCAGTGCATTTTGCCAGGCCCATTTCAAGGTGCACAAAGTGGGCATCCCTGGATTTTTCATTGTCCCCACCCCCCTCCTCCCTCATTTAAATGGAGCTGGTCTCCTACCAGTGGGGTTTATGTCATGCACTGGAAGTACAGGGATTTTTATTTCCTGGGCAGGAGCGGAAAAGGTGCTGGGGTCATAACTTCAAGCGGAAAATGTACTTTCTGTCAGTGGCTAAATTAGAAATTGGCCTTTTTTGTTGCATATTGTGTCGAGATTAGGCGGGAGATTGCTAATGTCCAGGGGGTATTTTGGGATTTATGTTAGGCAAGGGTGTTAGATCCGTGTATCTTAATGTTGTGTCCTTCAATAATCAGACAAAAGACTGCAGGGAACGATCAACAGGTGTTTACTGAATGAGGGTTACTCTAGAACTAAATGTACAGATCACTACTCAGGGTTTATATACAGGTGTGGTCACTGCCAGTACTACAGTATACAGGAGCTGTAAAAAGTAGTTCTCCCCTTAAAGGTACATACATTACAATTCCTCCCCTTTTAGATTAACAGTACCATAATACTCATTTAACAATTAAATATCAAACTAATTACAATTAACACTTTTAACATGCAACATTAGCTGAAAATAGTCTATTTATAAATTCAGTCTTTGGGGAGGCTTCCTGATCCTTTCTGGATAGCGCCTTTCCCGAGTGTCTTGCTCTTGGTGCAGAGGCGATTCTGGCCGCCTGTCGTCGGTTGGTTCATCAGCTTCCGATGCTACTGTTTCTGAGGTAGATGCGACCTGTACGTCGGGTTCCTCACCAGGTACGTATGGCCGAGACACGGGGTTGACTCATTCCTGTGACTCTAGGATCTGGTCAGCATGGTGCCTCACAATGTTCTCCCCAACATCCACTATGTACATTAGTGGCCCCTGCCGTGTGCATATCGTTCCTGGTTGCCATTTCTCTGTTCAGTAGTCGCAGGCCATGACTGGTTGCCCTACATTGAAGCTCCTTGTCGGCTTCTCATTGATGTGCTGGAATTGCTTACTCTCAACATCTCTTCGTACATTTGGTCTGAGCAAATCCAGACGAGATCTCAACCTTCGGTTAAAGAACATCATGGCCGGGGCCTGGTTGGTGACTGCATGTGTCGCATTTCTGTAGGCTAATAGGAAATTGTCCACCTTATGCTGCAGTGGAATGTCGTCATTGCACTTGGCCTTTACTGCTTTTTTAAAGGTTTGTACGAACCTCTCAGCCAATCCATTTGTGGCTGGATGATACGGGGCGGATGTGTAATGCCTTACCCCATTCCTTTTCATAAATCTTCGAAACTCTTCGGACACAAACTGTGGTCCGTTATCAGAGCAAATCTGCTCTGGCAAGCCGTTCCTGGCAAAAATGGTCCGTAGGACTGTAATAGTTTTCTCCGTGGTGGTGGAGGACATTTTGATCACCTCAGGCCATTTCGAGTGCGCATCCACGGCTATTAAAAACATTGAGTCCATGAATGGACCAGCAAAATCAATATGCACCCATTGCCATGGAGATGAGGGCCACCCCCATGGGTGTAGAGGGGTATGTGGTGGTGCATTTTGGACCTTCTGGCATCCTGAGCAGCTCTTTGTCAGGTCCTCGTTTTGCTGATCGATCCCCGGCCACCACACATAAGCCCTAGCAAGGCTTTTCATTTTCACCCCTCCCAGATGACCTTCGTGAAGCTCATTGAGCACTCTCTCCCTTAACTTGGGTGGAATTACCACTCGGGATCCACACATCAAGGTCCCCTGGCATACTGACAGCTGTTCTCTTCTGGATGAGAATGCTGGCAACAGTGAGTCGCCATGTGCTGGCCATCCCTTCACCGTCAAATCATATACCCGAGACAGCGTCGGGTCATTTCGGGTCTCCTTCTCTATACCCGCGTTGGTTACTGGCAAGCATTCAATTATAGTCGAATGAAATATTTCGACAGGATCCACTGCTGGTGCTTCCTCCGCAGTAGGCAGTGGCAGGTGTGATAGCCCATCAGTGTTTCCATGCTGTTTCGTGCCCTTATACTCGATTTCATATTGGTGCGCCCCTAGAAAAAGGGACCATCTTTGTAGCCGTTGCGCAGTCATCACCGGAACGCCCTTCTTTGGATTAAAGATGGAGACAAGTGGCTGATGGTCAGTCAGCAAGGTGAACTTCTGCCCGTGCAGATAGTGATTGAACTTTTTCACTCCCCACACTAGGCTGAGGGCCTCCCTGTCAATCTGGGCGTAGTTACGCTCGGCTGAGGTTAGTGACCGAGACGCAAAGGCTACTGGCCTCTCTGAGCCGTCCGGGAATTTGTGCGACAGTACCGTTCCAATGCCATAGGGTGATGCATCACACGCCAACCGAATTGGTAGTGCTGGGTTGAAATGAGTCAACACCTCTTTTGATGTGATCAATGCTTTGCTCTTCTGGAAAGCTCATTTACATTCATCACTCCACTTCCATGGTACCCCCGTTTGCAGTAGGGTGTTCAGTGGGTGTAGTACGGTCGACAAATTCGGCAAGAACTTATGGTAGTAGTTCACCAGCCCGAGGAACGACCTCAGTTGTGACACATTTTCCGGTGCTGGAGCCTTGACTACTGCCTCAATCTTTTCAGGGGACTTATGTAACCCCTCTTTATCAATAACGTGGCCACAATACGAGATCTGCATCTGGAAAAACTCGCATTTGTGGCGATTAGCTCGGAGCCCATATTCCTTCAATCTAGTGAGCACCTGCTCCAGGTTGGCGAGGTGATCACTGTCATTTTCACCCGTGACCAGGATGTCATCCAAATAACACTGGGTCCCTGGAATCCCTTGCAGGACTTGTTCCATTGCCCTTTGCCAAATAGCCGGAGCTGATGCTATCCCGAACACCAGCCGGTTGTATTGGTAGAGACCTTTATGAGTGTTGATCGTGAGGTACTGTTTCGAGGCTTCTTCTACCTCCATTTGCAGGTACGCCTGGGCCAGATTAATCTTAGTGAAGCGTTTCCCTCCAGATAGCGAGACAAAAATATCTTCAATCCGCGGAAGCGGATATTGTACAGTGTGAAGGACTGGTTTCACTGTCACCTTAAAGTCCCCACAGATGCGAACCTTCTTTGGTTCCCCAGGCATATTACTCAATGACCTCTTCATTACAGGAACGATGGGTGTAGCCCACTCGATCCAGTCCACTTTGGACAGTGCTCCTGAACGTTCCAAACCTTCCAGCTCTGCTTCGACAGCTGGGCGGATCGCATAAGGTACCGGTCTGGCCTTAAAAACTTTGGGCTTGCATTTTCCTCTATTTTGATCGTCGCTGTTATGCCTTTTAGTGTTCCGAGTCCCTGCTGGAACACCTCTTGTGCGACAGTTAGCATTTTTGACAGTCGTCCAGGTGTGACGTCGTCATCCTTTTTGGCATCTACAGTCAGTGCTTGTATGGAATGCCAATCTAGCTGTATCTTCCGGATCCATTCACATCTTAGTAGTGGTTGTCCTGCATCTGGCAATACATATAGGTCCATTTTTGGTGTTTCCTTGCCGTTATATATAACGTTCACCCTTATTTTTCCTTTGGGGTAGACTTTTTGCCCCGTGTACGTCTTCAAGACAATCTTTGTATCTCTCAAGGGTATATGTGAGAATAGCCGCTTGTAGTCCCTTCGGTTTATGACTGTTAGGGCTGATCCTGTGTCCAATTCCATTTTCACTTGGACTCCTGCTATCTTGAGCGTGACCCAGATAGTTTGGTGGTCCTCCGTTTTGATCACATTATGTAGTTTCAGACAACCCAGCTCCTTGCTTCCGGAGTCTGTATCACTTTTCTGTTCGTCTGAACTACTCTCCGTCACCTTATGTACCTTCTTGTACTTCTCCTGTGGAGATTTCTTGCTGCTGCTTTTCTTTCCCGACCTGCAGACTCTTGCTATGTGTCCTACTTTTCCACACTGTCTGCACACTTTGTCCTTGAACCAGCAATCCTTGTGGTCATGTGTTGTTCTGCCGCAGCGATAGCACTTCACTGTTCCGTATGACATTTCATTTGTGCCATATTCTTGCAGTCTCCGTTGTATCTCTGCAGCGCCCCGTGCTGCTGCTTCATGTGATACTGCAATGCTGAAAGCCTTGTCCAGCGTAAGATCCTTTTCTGATAGAAGCCATTTCTGGGTTCCTTCACTTTGAAGCCCACACACAAACTTGTCCCTTAAAGTATCTGCTAGTCCCATTCCAAACTGGCAGTGTTTCGATAGCTTGTGCAGTTCCATTAAATACTCAGCATTACTTTCATCTTTATGCTGGTTCCTTTTGTGAAACTTAAATCTTTCTGCTATCAGCAGCGGTGTGGGGTTTAAGTGGTCCTGTAGGATTGACACTAGGTTTTCAAAATCCTTTTCTACTGGCTTCTCTGGTGTTACTAGGTTTCATAGTAAGCCATACGTTTTTGCACCCATTGAATTCAACAATACCAGCGCTTTCTTGTCATCTGGCACTTCATTCGCCTTGCAGTATACTTCTATGCGTTCGACATATGTCGACAATCTTCGACTTCATTGTCGAACGCTGTGATACTACCACTCTTCGGCATTTTTGGGTGTGGTTAGACTGGCTTAAAATGGCGTCTCCCGCGCTTTCCTTTCTTCCCCTCTGCGGCTTAAAATGGCGTCTCCCGCGCTTTCCTTTCTTCCCCGCTGCGGCTTAAAATGGCGTCTCCCGCGCTGCTGCCAACGCCGCTCTCGGCGGTCCTCGTGGCAAATGGCGATGCCCTGTGGGTTTTGTGCGCTGCTCCTGTGCTGCTGCCAATGCCGCTCTCTGCGGTCCTCGTGGCAATGGCAGCGCCTCGCGTTTTCCTGCGCGCCTCTCTCCCCCGTTGACGCTGCTCGGCCCTTGAACACCGGCTGCGCTCTGCTCTCTCTCATCTCTCTCCCCGTTGACGCCGCTCGGTCCTGAACACCAGCTGCGCCCTGTGCACTCTGCCCTCTCTCTCTCCCCCGTCGATGCTGCTCGGCCTTTTTCTGTGCTGCTCGGTCGGCTCTAGCCGCCACTGTCCGGGAAGGGTCTGCGCAGTACCTGTTGCCAGCCCGTTTCGCTGGACCACCGTGACTGGAAAGCCAAGCCTGGCTCTCGACAGCCTCCCCTGCGATGCTCAAATCTCCGCTGGATGACTGGGCAGTTGCCCGTGGTCGACGCCCGTGCTTCTGGACTCGACCTTCTTCCACTGTTCTCCAGGAGCGAATCCCTGGGAGGTGATGCAGAGTTGCAGGTAGGTTCAAATCTGCATCGTCACCAATGTTAGATCCATGTATCTTAATGTTGTGTCCTTCAATAATCAGACAAAAGACTGCAGGGAACGATCAACAGGTGTTTACTGAATGAGGGTTACTCTAGAACTAAATGTACAGATCACTACTCAGGGTTTATATACAGGTGTGGTCACTGCCGGTGCTACAGTATACAGGAGCTGTAAAAAGTAGTTCTCCCCTTAAAGGTACATACATTACAAAGGGTATTAAGGGTTATGGAACCAAGGCAGGTAGGTAGAGTTAAGATACAGATCAGCCATGATCTCATTGAATGGCAGAACAGGCTTGAGGGGCTGAATGGCCTACTCCTGTTCCCATGATCCTATAGTAAGGAGGGCAGCCTACCTGAGGCAAAATGCTTGGAGAAGTGAGATTCAACAGTAATGTTCAAATCTAACAAAGGGGAAAACATAAACATTCAATCCAATGAAATGAGCAATAGGGCAATGCCAAAAAATAATGGTAAACAAACAAGAATTTACCAGTTTACCTCACCAAAAGTGTCCAGATATAGTTTGACGATGACTTCTGGTTGCTGTAGCCTGCACGGATGTGCTTTGCTCCAAATTCTAAAGGAACACAGTGTTGGCTTGTGCCAAGGGTGCAACACATTGGAATTCCTGGAGATCAAGGGCATGCCCCAAACACACACTCCAACCCCCCCCCCACTCCAAATGAATGCTGTAATGAGGCCTGTCTGTCCGACAGAGCCGAGCATTTGCACATTGGAAAACCTGGAGCTGGTGAAAATCAGGCACACTGACTCTAAACCTGGTTTTCCATTTCCTCTGCACCCAGAATGCACCTGCACCTCCACTCCGCAGAATTTCAGCCCCACAGTTTCTTGCTGGGCCATGAAAACACTCCAACTAAACACCACCCAAATAGGATTCCACCCGCTTTTCAGTACTTTTACAGTGACTCGGCACTCCCTCTGCTGGCCTTTGCTTACATCACAGGCATAACATCGTACCTAACCCGATACTATATGACGCAGTTCTCCTACATTATCTGCCTTCAGCCATTTGGCAGGATGGTTTTAAGAGCAACCAGTAGCCCTTTAAAAGCTGCTGGCACGGAACAATCAGCCCCTGTCCGTGTTACGCTCCCAATGCTGCTAGATATTTACTGTAATGAGTTGATCGTACAAGATCAGCAGATAGACTCATAGAATGGTTACAGCACAGAAGGAGGCCATTTGGTCCGTCGAGCCCGTGCCGGCTCTCTGCAAGAGCACTTCAGCTGGTCCCACTCCCCACCCTTTCCCTGTAGCCCTGCAATTTTTTTTCCATTAGATACTTATCTAATTCTCTTTTGAAAGCCATGATTGAATCTGTCTCCATCACCCTTTCAGGCAGTGCGTTCCAGATCCTAACCACTCGCTACATAAAAAAGTTTTTCCTCATGTCGCCTTTGGATCTTTTACCAATCTCCTTAAATCTATGTCCGCTGGTTGTCGACCCTTCCGCCAATGGGTACAGTTTCTCTCTACCTGTTCTGTCTAGACCCCTCTTGATTTTGAACACCTCTATCAAATCTCCTCTCAACCTTCTCTGCTCTAAGGAGAACAATCACAGCTTCTCCAGTCTATCCATGTAACTGAAGTCCCTCATCCTTCCTAAAGTGCGGTGCCCAGAATTGGACGCAATACTCCAGTTGTGGCCGAACCAGTGTTTTATAAAGGTTCATCATAACTTCCTTGCTTTTGTACTCTATGCCTCTATTTATAAAGCCCAGGATCCCGTATACTTTTTTAACCGCTTTCTCAACCTGCCCTGCCAGCTTGCACATATACCCCCAGGTCTCTCTGTTCCTGCGCCTCTTTTAGAATTGTACCCTTTAGCTTATATTAGTTTATATTAGCTTTAGTTTAGTTCAGCAGATGCACCACAGGTGGACATAGCACCTGAAGAGCAGGAGTCCCAGCACCACTGCACAGGGACCACATTATTTACCCTGATACCTGTGGTACTTGCATATTGTGAATTGAACACTAGATGCCCCCCCCCCCCCCCAGATGGGAGTAAGCACATTGTAGCAATTACACTTCTCTAGTATTTCTTTGTTATTCTTTGTCAGGAATGCTCTAGAGAATCTGGATTTTTTTTTAAAAGCAGTTAGTCAATGCCACATCAATAAGAGTGTTTCTGCAGACATAACACACCCCATGGGTTCTGTAAGACTGCCAATTGTGCCAAATCCTGAGCACGAAGAGCTGGCTTCAGACTGCCCAATTCATTAAAGAGGTGACACACGTAGCCAGCAGAGATAAGAAACTTTCATCCAATCTATCCGGCTTCGATTCAAATCAAGTTTGGGAGGTGAAAGGGCAGTATTACTCCCTAAACTTTCTTTTAAAAGTGAAATTTAGTTTTCTCACGACATTGCTATCAATGGCTCCAGTCCACACACGCCATTGGCATGAATTTTAGTTTGTGTTTCCCCAATCATTGACATAGAAATCTATATTTTACACATATCCAAATTGGGTCCATTTGGCAACTATGAGAATGTACCATAAAAAGGTGTAGTGTGTTAAACAGATTCCCACTTTATTGATTTGGCAAGTGCTAATTTGCACTACTTTAACAATGCTACAGTAATGATTTTGGTCTCAGACATTATTTTTGTTTCTCAGCATCCTACATACCCACCTCAACAGATCAGAATGGAAATTTGAAAGAAATGGTAAGAGGTACAAGTTCTCTGAGAAACGAGTGTGCTGTTTTCAGGAATTTGCCTTGCTGGCTGTGTCTCTGTGACTATGTCACGAGCATATGTAAACCTCCACTATCGCTGTCCGAGCCTGCTGGCTAACCTTTCAGCAATAATAGATGGAGACAGTGACACCCAGGGGTGCTGACAATGCAGTCCATGCACCTCACCACCAGCACTGGCTACAGGTGCACTAATGGGCTGACCTCATTAGATACATAAGCTCAGCCCATTTGCAGAATTTATTGGCACTCTGGTCAGATCTCATACACAAAATATTGAATACATTTTCTATAATGCCTTTTTAAGTATCGCAAGAGATTTAAAAGCAAACAGCAATCGATCAGAGATACATTGGCAACTAAAATATTTTTTAAAATAAGGACACTGACCAGCATGAAATACTAGTAGAGATCAAATACAAAGGATAGGGTTTAGTTCTTGTTTTATAGTGAGAGTCAAGATTGGGTTCGTTTAGAATAAGACGATTAGGATTTTAGTCACCATTATACTCTGTTAAGTGCAAATAATCTATAAAATGGACTAATTGTAACATCATCAGTCTCTCAAAAAATCCAGACATGTATTCCCTGTTGCTGAATCACTGTGTTGCACTTCCTTTGCAATACCTTATAATTGTTCAACCACTCCAGATTTCTTCACGTTGCCATGACTCCCTTCACATTGTATAAGAAATAATGGCTTTGAAATATTCAGAAATTCTATCAGATTCTCATCGTTGCATCATAATCACACATGTGTGCAGCATATTGGAGCAATTGATTCATTTATATACTTCCTTCGAACAAACTATCATTGAAATTTTACCATGTACCAGGCACATTAAAACTGCATTGCATGCTTAATAAAGTATTGCTATCAAATTATTTTGGTTATATATTGACATTTTTATAAAACTATCTGTCGGATTATTGCATTGTTATTGGAGAGTACTATCTTTTAAATTATTTTAACACAAAGTGCTAACTGTGTTGCTAATTCAAAATCTTTACCCCAAGTTATATGATGCCAGTTTTAAATATAAGTAAAGAGCCCGATTTTTGTTTTATTCCCCCAACCCAGTTCTGTACGAGTTTCTCAAAATAAACCTTTAACAAAGCCGCAAAGGTCCTTTTTTACACTGTTGAAATTCCTTTAACCCATTTTGAGACAGAGAAGAGACTCAGAGGGAGAGAAATTTGACTTGCGCCCAAAACGTGCTGGCCTGAGTTCCCAACCAAATCTGGCTTCAAGCCTCGTTTAAATGCCGCCGGTGAGCTGTGGGCGCCCCGCTGTATCTCGCCAACCAGGGAGAGAAGGGTACTGGCCGCTATGGCACGGAACCAGGTGAAAGGTTGATTCTGGGGGGATGGAGGTGGTCCAGGGATGTGCCTTAATTGTGTTGGAGGTGGTCCAGGGATGTGCCTTAATTGTGTTGGCAGTGAGTCAGAGTTTTTTTGTGGGCACAGGAGGAGTATTTCTGCTTCTTCTGGGCCTACAAACTGAAAATTTCTTGGGGCCTCTATTTGAACAGATGCCAGCGGTCCCTTTAAGGACCACTGGTTAGGCCACTCATGATCTGGTACAATTAACACGGTGCACGCTCAGCCCATTTGTACCTGAATTTCACATTCACTGTCCTACAACCCCCTCGTTGCATATTTAAGGAGCCTAACGCCTGCTTCAGGTGGGCCCCTTGGATGACTAAAAGTCACCTGATTCAATATAGTGTCCGGGGCACTTCCAGTCCAGATTAGGCCCGACAGATCACAACACGAAATTCAGTGGGGAGGGAGGGGCCCCTAACACCAAGGGAGGGAGGGGCCCCTAACACTAATTTTATTGGTGCAAAAAGGGCAGCCGTGAGTTGAATTTCTCCCCCAGAGTTAAGTGATAACAGGCAAAGAATTCATTTTCTGATTCAAGTTGGGACTTGCTCACCTGTTTATTTATATATACGTTCTTGTTAAACTTAGCGCAAGGTACGACTCAGTGTCATCATGGTAGTGTGCGGGATTACCTAACGCAATAAAGTATTGCTATCAAATTATTTTGGTTATATATTGACATTTTTATAAAACTATCTGTCGGATTATTGCATTGTTATTGGACAGTACTATCTTTTAAATTATTTTAACGCAATTGGTGATGAAATAATATAGTCAAATCGCTAACTGTATCTGAAGCTAAAGATTTGACCATGTTTGGGCTTAATTCCAACTAAAGGCACAAAATGAAAAGAGCAATGCTCCAGCCTGCTGAAGTAGGTTTGCGAAGTGGGCTCTTCTTGATGCTCCAGGACACGAATCTACCTGATCAAAGTTCTCATGTACACCACCAACTCTAAGAGAACTGAACAGTCCCATGATTATCTGTATACTTCAAACAAGCACTGTTCTGGTACAAGTGAAAAGAAATGCTTTGAATAATGTCTTGTTCAGGTGTCTCAGCTCTGCCTGCCTAACATTTCTTGTTACGGGGGGGGGGCTTGTTTCTTTAGGTGGACACCAAAGAGCCGAGGGACAGATCTCTAGAGGAAATGAACACAGACGAAGTCTGTGAGTGGTTCAGAAACCTTGGACTGCAGAAGAGTATTCCTTTTATCAAAGGTGACGTTTGCTCCAAGATCACTTTAGTCAGACGCTGTGATACTTTATAAACTTGTCTGCTTTTAGCCTTTAATAATTGTTGTTTTCAGTGGTCATGGTGCTTCCAATAATTCGCTCCACATTAAACCTCCAGATCATGGGAAATAGAACCTATGTCATGGGCAGCTGTAAGTTGTGATAAACATCTCTACAAATGGAACCAGATGGTCACTCTCTCAAGTGCCGATGATATATTCTATTTCTCCCTATTTCTGTAACCACCTCCAGCCCTACAACCCTCCAAGATCTCTGCGCTCCTCCAATTCTGGCTTGTTGCGCAGCCCCGATTTTAATCGCTCTGCCATTGGCGGCCGTGCCTTCAGCTGCCTGGGCCCTAAGCTCTGGAATTCCCTCCTTAAACCTCTCCGCCTCTCTACCTCTCTCTTCTCCTTTAAGATGCTCCTTAACACCTACCTCTTTCACCTGTCCTACTATCTCCTTATGTGGCTCGGTGCTCTAATGTCAGAGATACCATCTTTCCGTTGAGACAGTAAAGCGAGGCCCCATCTGACCTCTCAAGTGGATATAAAAGATCACAAGCCACCCAAGAGCAGGGGGGTTCACCTGGTGTCCTGGCCAACGTTTATCCCTCGACCACCATCACTAAAACAATTTAATTGGCCACGTATCTCACTCCCATCTGTGGGAGCTTGCTGTGCATCAATTGGCTGCTACTGTTCCCTACATTACAACAATAACTACACTTCAAAAGGACTTCATTGGCTGTGAAGGGCTTTGGGGCGTCCCAGTGTTGTGAAAGACGCGATATAAATGCAAGTCTTTCTCACTTAGCCTGATTAGAAAGCAAGGCAGTATAACTGAGGGGTGTCTCCTATAATAATGGTATTAGTGTCAAGCTGTACAGTATGACAGTAATACAGAATGCCAGTTAAATGCAATGAAACGCCTGCCTCGCAGTAGAAAGTCTGGGAGTTGGAATAACATTGAACAATGGCAGCACTCAGAGTTTAATCACACAATAAGGAGTCAGTGAAATTACTTATACAGCACGTGCGATATGTTGATGGGAGGGTTTACACTCAGTCCCTTATGCCTCTACTGAACCAGTCCCACAATTTTTCTTCCTCAAAAAGAAGGCGTGGGAACACAAGTATCTCATTCGCACTTGTGAAACAAGAGATTTAACTCTTTCTTAAATCTCTTTCTCTCAATCTGTCTCCTTTTTAAATATCATTGCGAGCAGACAAAAAGAGATTAAATAAATATTTGCAATTTTTCCACTTATTTCCAGGAGTAATTTTTTGACTTCACCAGCTTTACCAGCCGGGAGTGGGTATAATGGTCAGGGAATCAAATGCAAATATGCCCCCAAGTGGCTGATAGTGAAAGAGTGCACAGTCAGAAAACTCACTCTACACAACAACAACTTGCATTTATACAGCGCCCTGAGCAGAGTAAAACGTCCCAAGCTGTACTGTATGACAATGATCCAGAATACCAGGGCCTCGGTTTAATGTCTCATCCGAAAGGCGGCACCTCCGACAGTGCAGCACTGGAGTGTCTGCCTGGATTACGGGCTCAGGTCTCTGGAGTGGGACTTGAACCCACAACCTCTGACTCAGAGACGAGTGTGCTACACACTGAGCCACGGCTGATACTTTAGCACCATTGTGTGTAGCGCCATTTCAATATGAAATCAGTTCCTCCAGGTGCAGTCTGCTACTGCTCTAAGGCCTTCTATAACACACCACTCCCCCATATAAGCCCCTGCTGGCCAGCTGGATCTTTGCTATAATATCTTCAAAAGCCAAAATAAAGTCACAATTTTCCCTTTCAAGGGCTTTGTCTTAATTGGCATGTGTTACATTCCACTTTTCATTTCTGCCGCTCAGAGGCAAAATTGCAAGGACACCAGTTAGCTGCGATTGACCTGGATATCCTTGACCTACTACAGCTAACAACAGCAGAGGAGAAAGAGAACCTGCTGTCTTCAATTTACAAAAAACTCCATCCAATGGATACAGCCAGTCAAAACTTTGACAGACTGCTCGGTAAGAAGTGACTTGTTACAAAAAAATCATCAGTAACATCACATCTGAATTTGATTTTCATTCGCACAGAGCTGAAATATGGCAGAAGGTTTCAGGGAGAAGGTGTAAGTCTTGGGGAGGGATTAGAGACTGAACGAGAGAGAGAGAGAAAGGCAGAAAAACCAAGTCGAACGTAAACTGAGCGGCAGGAAAAGGGTAAAAGCAAGTCGATACCAGAGAGAAAAAGAGGCATCTGAAGATGGCAGACAGAGAAGAATAAAGTTCAGGAGATACGGTAGAGGAAAGGATTGACAGGGAACAGGAGTGCCAACCTTTAAATTACAACATGGGAAGATTAATGTGCTAACACTTAACCTTTTTGTATGCATTTCCTTTGTCTGGTATGTGAGCTGATGTGTTAACATGTTTTAAATGCATTTAAAATAAATGGGTTAATGCCTCCATTAAAATAGGGCACAAAGAAATTGCATTGAGCAATCTCACGCTAATCTTCCCCAGGTGCAATTTCAAGGCCATGAGAAACTGAAATATTGTTATGAAGTTGATATGAGAGACTATCCCCACATTGATTTTATATTGGGTTAAACGCCAGACTAGGGCTGTTGACAGCTGATGCCTGGATCTTGCAAAGCCAGCGGCAACCCCAAAGTAAATTTATCAGATTTTCTATGGTCATCGGCCAGGGAGATCTTTATTTTTGACAGGGCCCGTCAGGGAACTTTAACACATCCAATAAGTTTACTTTGGATTGTCACTGGCTTCATGAAGGTTGTGCATTGAAAGCTGGTGGCACTACCACGGGTCTTGGGCAATAGAAGAGCAGCTTTGGATGCTTGCAGTGCTTTAATTAACATTGTGAAGGAGAATATTAAATGGACGTTTGCAAATTACCTTAATGAATCCAGGAATAGAGGAGGAAGGAGCATCTTTTCAGCATGACGCAACCAACAAAATGTTCCTGGACATTTGAAAAACTTTGTTTATTGTGGAGTCAGAAAGGAGCAGTGTTGCTCCTCCTGGCTTTGCAAAACAACTGCTCAGAGTGTTGTCTTGTGGTATGAAGTGCCACCTAGTGCAGTAACTGCAGTCCCACTAGATTCTTTCAAGAGGAAACTCAATTATATGAAGTGCTAACATTGGGAAGTGCCTGAAAATGGTTTAATAATGACAGTAGCCTCAGAGACAGAGAGAAGTAACTCCAGTCCTCAGGGGTCACATCGTTTGAAAAATTCTGTTTAATAATGATCTGTATAATAGCATCTTTTAATGATCTCATAGTGTCATGACGTTGCTTGAAGCGAGTCAGAATATAACAGGGATAGAGATTGGACAGCACCCGGCACCGGGCGCGATTCCATCAGCGCACCAGAATGGAGAGGCCCGATGACCATCCTAAATTGTTCCCCAGGCCTCATCACCATCATTCTAGTGGGCTGTTGGCATCAATCGGGTTCCCATGGACACCGCTCTCCTGGTCAGGACCTGACCAATTTAGTCTGGTGCCGAGGCCCACAGGTAAAACCGAAAATGGGGATTGGCGATCAGGAAGGAGGTGAGCGCGGGCTGGGCGGCAGTTGTTTTGCAGATCCAGGAGGAGCAACACTGCTCCTTTCTGACTCCACAATAAACCTTTGAGGATCGCTAGTCTGGCCACTTAAAAACCTGGAAATGCTCGTGGAAGATTGCGCAGTGCCAGCTCAGAATAGTCTAACTGAATTTAGGAATCCGGGCCTACGCCCCTTTCAGGCGGCTAACAGGTCCATGTAAAAAAAAAAGCCCTGGCCAATTTAGCAGTGGCTCAAACACCCATGCTGATTGGAGTAGGCCCTTCAGCCCCTCGAGCCTGTTCTGTCATTCAATGAGATCATGGCTGATCTGTATCCTAACTCCATCCATCTGCCTTGGCTCCATATCCCTGAATACCCTTGGCTAGAAAAATTCTATTGATCTCAGATTTAACAAAGCCACTCATAACAAGGTAGTATCTACTGCTTTTTGTGGGAGAGAGTTCCACACTTCTAGCGCCCTTTGCACGATGAAGTGTTTCCGAACTTCTCTCCTGAATGGCCTAGCTCTGATTTTAAGGTTATGTCCCCTTGTCCTAGACTACCCCACCAGCGCAAAAAGTTTCTCTCTATCTACCATATCAATTTCTTTCAAAATCCTAAAAACCTCAATCAAATCACTCCTTAACCTTCTATATTCCAGGAAATACAAGCCTAGTTTATGTAATCTCTTCTCATGGTCTAACCCTTGGAGCTCTGGTAACATTCTGGTGAATCTGCGCTGCACTCCTTCCATGGCCAATATATCCTTTCTAAGGTGTGGTGGCCAGAACTGTGCACAGTACTCCAGAGGATGCACAGGAGGCCCATGTCATAGGACTAAAGGCCATGGACTAGGACATTGTTGTGTCTGTGTGTTGATAGAGACACTGAAGACAGGAGTTGGTTTCATAGGTGTTTACTAAACAAAGTCTGGAGGTGAACTAACAGATACAAGACACTATACAGGCTTATATAGCCCGAGTGGCCATTACCGGCATTACAGTACACATGGGGCTCTTAAAGGCACATACACTACAATTCCTCCCCTTTTAGCCAACCAGTACATAATATTTTAAGTAATTATTAATTACATGTAACAAGAAAAATAATCTACACATTGCTGCAGTTAATTAATTATAAGTCAGTCTCTCTGGAGGCTTCCTGACTCGGTCCGGATAATGCCTCTGTGGTGTAGTAGTTTCTGGTGGTGTAGTAGGTTATTTTGGCAAGGCTGATTCGGCTTGAATGCCAGTGTCGGGTTCATCGGGTTCCAGTATCACCGGATCGGAGGTAGATATGGGTATCTCTACTTCATCGTTAGGCGTATAGAGTTGTGGTGTAGGTTGTCCCTTTTCTGATGACTCTATGATTTGGTCAGCATGGCGCCTTATTATGCTTTCTCCGATGTCCATGGTATACATCGGCGGTCCTAGTCGTGTGCAGATAGTTCCAGGCTGCCATTTCTCGGTACGGTAGTCCCGGGCCAAAACTTGTTGACCTATCTGGAAGGTTCTAGTTGGCCTTTCATTCATGCCTTGAAATTACCAGTTCTCCACGTCCCTTCTGATGTTGGGCTTGATCAAATCCAGCCGGCATCTTAGGCTTCTATTGAAGAACATCATGGCGGGAGTTTGGTTTGTAACCATATGTGTTGCATTCCTGTATGCGAACAAGAAGTTATCCACCTTGTGCTGAAGGTTTATGTCTTCATTACCCATGGCCTTTATGGCCTTCTTGAAGGTCTGGACAAACCTTTCAGCCAATCCATTGTTGGCGGGATGGTATGGGGCGGACGTGTAGTGCTTAACCCCATTGTTTTTTAAGAACTTCCTGAATTCTTCGGACACAAATTGCGGTCCATTATCAGAATAGATCTGTTCCGGCAGCCCATTCCTGGCAAATATGGTCCTTAATACTGTGATGTTTTTTTCCGTGGTGGTGGAGGACATCTTTATTACCTCCGGCCACTTGGAGTGTGCATCAACTGCGATTAAGAACATTGAGTCCATAAACGGACCAGCAAAGTCGATGTGTACCCTTTGCCAGGGAGATGAGGGCCACTCCCATGGATGTAGAGGGGCTTGGGGTGGAGCGTTTTGGACCTTCTGGCATCCTAGGCAGCTCTTGGTCATTTCTTCGATGTCTCCATCGATACCTGGCCACCATACAAACGCCCTGGCTAGGTTCTTCATTTTCACTCCACCCAGATGCCCCTCGTGAAGCTCCTTTAGAACTTTATCCTGGAGTTTGGGTGGAATTACCAATCTGGATCCACACATCAAGGTCCCTCGGCACACTGACAGCTGTTCTCTTCTTTGCGAGAATGCTAGCAACAGTGGTTCGCCATGTGCTGGCCATCCCTTCACTGTTAAATCGTAGACTCGTGAGAGAGTCGGGTCATTTCTAGTTTCCCTTTCAATGGCAGAATTTGTTACTGGTAGACATTCGACTATGGTAGAGTGGAAAACCTCCACTGGGTCTACGGTAGGTGCTTCTTCCACCGTTGGCAACGGTAGGCGCAATAACCCGTCAGCATTCCCATGCTGTTTCGATCCTTTGTATTCTATGTTGTATTGGTGTGCCCCTAGAAAAAGGGACCACCTCTGTAGCCTTTGCGCTGTCATAATGGGAACACCCTTTTTAGGGTTGAATATGGAGACCAGGGGTTGATGGTCAGTCAACAAGGTAAATTTTTGTCCGTGTAGGTAATGGTTGAATTTCTTCACTCCCCATACCAGGCTGAGTGCTTCCCTGTCGATTTGGGCTTAGTTACGCTCAGCTGAGTTCAATGAGCGTGACGCAAAAGCTATCGGCCGTTCCGAGCCATCAGGGAATTTATGCGATAATACTGCTCCTACGCCGTAAGGGGATGCATCGCACACCAGTCTGATTGGCAGTGATGGGTTGTAATGAGCCAAAACTTCTTTGGACGTGATTAAGTCTTTGCATTTATGGAAGGCACGTTTACAGTCTTCACTCCATTTCCAAATTACTCCTGTTTGTAGCAGTTCATTAAGAGGGTGTAGAAGAGTTGATAAGTTCGGTAAAAATTTATGATAGTAATTTATTAATCCCAGGAACGACCTTAATTGTGAAACATTTTCAGGTGCTGGGGCTTTTATGACCGCTTTAATTTTTTCAGGTGACTTATGCAACCCTTCCTTATTAATTATGTGGCCACAATATGATATTTGATTTTGGAAAAATTCGCACTTGGGGCGATTTGCTCGTAGGCCCCGTTCTCTCAGCCTAGTGAGCACCTGCTCCAAATTGGCAAGGTGCTCGTCGTCATTTTCTCCTGTTACAAGAATGTCGTCTAGGTAGCATTGAGTCCCCGGAATCCCTTGGAGGACTTGCTCCATAGCTCTTTGCCAGATAGCTGGAGCGGATGCTACTCCGAAAACCAGTCGATTGTACTGGTACAGACCTTTGTGTGTATTTATCGTGAGATATTTTTTAGAGGCCTCTTCAACCTCCATCTGTAGATATGCCTGTGCCAAGTCAATTTTGGTGAAATGTTTCCCTCCGGATAGTGAGGCAAAAATATCTTCTATCCTCGGAAGAGGATACTGTACCGTGTGAAGGACCGGGTTTACAGTCACCTTGAAGTCTCCACAGATGCGAATTTTTCTCTGTTCTTCAGATTTATCATTATTCAATG
Source organism: Somniosus microcephalus (assembly GCF_052327205.1). Classification (NCBI taxonomy): domain Eukaryota; kingdom Metazoa; phylum Chordata; class Chondrichthyes; order Squaliformes; family Somniosidae; genus Somniosus; species Somniosus microcephalus. The sequence continues at coordinate 138,144,656 of NC_140989.1, read as the reverse complement.
CTTTCTTCATGACTGGAACGATGGGTGTTGCCCATTCGCTCCAATCTATTTTGGATAATACGCCTGCCTTTTCCAAATTCTCCAGCTCTGCCTCGACTGCTGGACGAATTGCATATGGCACCGGTCTTGCCTTAAAAAACTTGGGAATTGCTGCATCTTCCACTTTTATTGAGGCGGTGATGCCTTTCAAGGTTCCTAGTTTCTCTTGAAACACTTCTTTGGCGTTGGCCAAGATGTCTCTTAATCGTTCAGGTATGATGTCATCATCGTTTTTTTTCTTACTGGTCACTGTCAGTGCCTGAATGGAGTGCCAGTCTAAACGTATTTTCCTGATCCATTCACATCCCAACAGCGGTGGACCACCATCTTGTAGAATGTATAAATACAACTTTTGTATTTCCTTGCCGTTGTATACAACAGGCACCCTTATTTTTCCTTTGGGGTATACTTTCTGCCCAGTATATGTTTTCAAGATAATGGATGTGTCTTTTAAAGGTATATGCGGAAATAGCCGCTCGTAATCCCGTCGATTTATGACGGTCAGAGCTGATCCTGTATCTAGCTCCATTTTAACTGGGGACCCTGCTATCGTGAGGGTAACCCAAATGGTCTGGTAATCATCTTTGGCAATTACATTATGTAATTTGAGACAGCTTAGTCTCTTGTTTTCGGAGTCGCTATCGCTCTTCTGGTCTTCGGAGCTACTGTCCGTCATCATTTGTACCTTTCTGTACTTTTCTTTATTGATTTTTTTTTTCCTGTCTGTGGATTTTTTTTTTCCAGATCGGCATACCCGTGCAATGTGTCCAATCTTTCCGCATTGCCTGCATGCTTTGTCCTTGAACCAGCAGTCCCTCTGGTCATGGGTGGATCTGCCGCAGCGATAACATCTCTCGAAACCCTGTGTTATTTCATGGGTGCCGAAGTCCTGTGTCTTTTGTTGTATCTCTGCAGCTCCTCTTGCGGCTGCTTCGTATGATACAGCCATACTGAAAGCCTTGTCCAGTGTTAAATCTTTTTCAGAAAGCAGCCTTTTCTGTGTTCCTTCACTTAAGAGACCGCAGACGAATTTGTCTCGAAGATAATCTGCTAGTCCTGCCCCGAATTGGCAGTGTTTTGATAGCTTTCTTAATTCGGTGAGGTAATCAGCGTTACTTTCATTCTTGTGTTGATTTCTCTTGAAGGATTTGAATCGTTCCGCTATCAGCAGCGGTGTTGGGTTTAAGTGCTCCTGTAGGGTATCAACAATTTCTTTAAAATTCTTGTCCTTTGGTTTGGCTGGAGTGATTAAATTTCGTAACAGCCCGTATGTCTTTGCGCCCATTAGATTTAGCAGTACTGAAGCTTTTTTTTCATCTTCTATTCCATTTGCGGTGCAATATACCTCCACTCTTTCCACATATGTGGTCCAATCCTCTATCTCGTTATCAAAAGCATCAATATTGCCAGACTTAGGCATCCTAGAAATAAAATGGCGCTTCCCGCGCTTTTCTTTCTTTTCTGCAGAAAAGATATGGTGCTTCCCGCGCTTCCCCGCCGCTGCTGCCGATGACAACGCTGTTTCCCGCGGTTTCCATTCTTTTTATTTATTTATTTACAGTTGGAGACTCGTTCCCGCCGGACTCTCTCTCTAGGTCTGAACGCCGACCTGCTTGCAGCGCCGGCCGTCTCCCGAGTGCTCCCTCCCCGTCTGTTACTGCTTGCCTCTGCTTTCGCTGCTTGGCCCAGCTGTAGAGCCAGCCGCTGGAGCCCCAGCCCGATGCCCAGGAAGGATTATTGCAGTACCTGCCACCAGCTTGGCTAGCTGGTGAAACCACAACTTTTTCTTTTTCTTGATTTTTCTTCAACTTTGGATGCCAGAGGAATCGATGTCCTTGAGGTGCTGCCGAATTGCAGGTAAGTCCGTTTCCAATTCGTCGCCACTGTTGTGTCTGTGTGTTGATAGAGACACTGAAGACAGGAGTTGGTTTCATAGGTGTTTACTAAACAAAGTCTGGAGGGGAACTAACTGATACAACACAATATACAGGCTTATATAGCCCGAGTGGCCATTACCGGCTTTACAGTACACATGGGGCTCTTAAAGGCACATACACTACAGACGTAGGGTTGGAAGAAGTTGCACAGGTCAAGTGGGGCGAGGAACAAGAGGGAATTGCAAACAGGGATGTTTGCAAAAGGTAAATCGTGCTTGACTAATCTACTGGAATCTTTTGAGGATGTAACTGGTAGAATAGATAAGGGAGAACCAGTGGATGTGGTGTATTTGGACTTTCAGAAGGCTTTCGATAAGGTCCCGCACAAGAGACTAGCGTGTAAAATTAAGGCACATGGGATTGGGGGCAAGGTACTGACTTGGATAGAGAACTGGTTGGCAGACAGGAAGCAAAGAGTTGGAATAAACGAGTCTTTTTCCGAGTGGCCGGCAGTGACTAGTGGGGTACCGCAGGGATCGGTGCTAGGACCCCAGCTATTCACAATATATATTAATGATCTAGACAAGGGAACTAGATGTAATATCTCCACGTTTGCAGACAACACAAAGCTGGGTGGGCATGTGTGCTGTGAGGAGGACGCTGAGAAACTCCAGTATGATTTGGACAGGTTGGGTGATTGGGCAGATGCATGGCAGATGCAGTATAATGTGGATAAATGTGAGGTTATCCACTTTGGTGGCAAAAACAGGAAGGCAGATTATTATCTGAACGGCAATAGATTGGGAGAAGGGGAAGTGCAACGAGACCTGGGTGTCCTTGTGCACCAGTCGCTGAAGGTAAGCATGCAGGTGCAGCAGGCGGTTAAGAAGGCAAATGGTATGTTGGCCTTCATAGCGAGAGGGTTCAAATACAGCAACAAGGATGTCTTGCTGCAGTTGTACAGGGCCTTGGTGAGACCACACCTCGAGTATTGTGTGCAGTTTTGGTCGCCTTATCCGAGGAAGGATGTTCTTGCCATGGAGGGAGTGCAGCGAAGATTCACCAGACTGATACCTGGGATGGCAGGAATGACTTATGAGGAGAGATTGGGCTTATACTCACTGGAGTTTAGAAGAATGCGAGGGGATCTCATTGAAACTTATAAAATTCTAACAGGACTAGACAGACTAGATGCAGGAAGGATGTTCCCGATGGCGGGGGAGTCCAGAACCAGGGGTCACAGTCTAAGGATAAGGGGTAAGCCATTTAGGACAGAGATGAGGAGGAATTTCTTCACCCAGAGAGTGGTGAACCTGTGGAATTCTCTACCACAGAAGGCAGTTGAGGCCAATTCATTAAATATATTCAAGAAGGAGTTAGATATATTTCTTAAGGCTAAAGGGATCAAGGGATATGGGGAGAAGGCAGGGACAGGGTACTGAGTTTGGATGATCAGCCATGATCTCATTGAATGGCAGAGCAGGCTCGAGGGGCCGAATGGCCTACTCCTGCTCCTATCTTCTATGTTTCTATGTACTTAATGTGTTGGAGGACAAAATGCCACAGGAGCTCAGTGAGGACAGGGGGTGATATGTGAGTGGGACATGCTATGGGACAGGTTGTAGGTAGTGGAGGTCTGGAAGAATAAGCAGTTACAGTTTGCAAATTACATTCATTGCCTGAAAACACTAAATTCGTTCCACCTGCTTCTAGCAAGGCCTCGACAGAGGAAGTCTGAGGAGAAATGAAAGACAAATTATCTCATTATTAACTTTTCATTTGTACCCTTACAGGGTTTTCTATATCTTACATTGAACTTTACAATTATGTTTACCTAAAAACCTCAACGTTGTCACTCATCCTTCAGTACAATTGCTTGACAAACATTTTGTCACTTGAAAAGGATGACCTATGACCTTAGTGGTTTGGAAACCTCATTCAAGCTGTAAAATGCTACTCAATTTATGACTAGCACATTGACTCCAGTTACTAAGTAAACTCAAAGCATTTTAACTTTGAACGTGGTGTGGAAAGGCTGACACAGATATTGGTAGGGCGACACTTTGCCTCTGTTAAAGCAGATGTGTGCATTTCCTATTCTAACCCACCAATGTAATTGACTCTTTTTTTCTCTAATTGTTATCTCAAGAGACAATAGGCCCTCATGATATTGAGAGATTTACAGCAGCCTTGGTAACACTTAGTGCCTCTCAGACGCCTCAGTCGTCAGATTGTGTCAGCCATCAGTCAAATCACTTCCATAACAGGTAAGAGAAAACCATTAGTGAAAGGTACCTGTCTGTAGTTGTATACAAAACAGAGGTGCTGGGAGTGGAGGCCAACAGGCACATCAGACCATATCTTCAATGAAGATTTATGGAGCCATACATTCATTATCGGATACATTTTCACAAGAAGGTTAGACCATAACATGCTGGATTTGTGTTAAAGGATAATTTCGACCCTTTTCATTCATATCAAGGTGGCTGGACTGGAAGCCTTAAGGTGTTTGGAGATGTGTATCCCCAATGTCAAGGCTGTGAAAGAGTTTAGTTTAGAAAAAATATTGCACTCAATGAATCCCTGTCATTCCTGTTATCTTCCTGTGTTCTTGTCTAGCAATACTTCAGATAGAACAGGTGTATAATTCCTCCATTTATATTGATTTTGAAAAGAAAATGATTTAATAAATATTAAGAATTAAAACTTTGCTTTTTGTGCGTTTGGTTCTGATTTGAAAGTTTTCCCAGATGGAGCATCAGTCAGCGGTGCTGTGAGTGTGTGGATTCCACATCTCTGCAAGCTGCCAGAGGAAGATGGCACAAGGAAAGATTTTCCTCTGCTGTCCTGCCAGAAATGAGACTGGAAAAGGAGGCAAAATTGAATGATGGCAAGGCCATCGACCGTGATCCCGTTTGCCATCTGCGACAAACAAAAGTTTAAACAGTGGCAATTTTCAACATGGAACCTTTATCTTTTGTGATATATTCTAACTAGTTACAGCCACTGCCTTTACTTGTTTATACTCAGAACTCAAAAAACGATTGTTCGCATAAACAGGTGGCAACTTCTTGAAAAACTGCTCCATTCTTTACATTTGGAGGGAGGTCCTGAATAAAAGTCCTGAATTTTAAAAATAAAGTTACTAAAAGGTTGCGCTGAAATAAGTACAGGTATTGTTGCAGAGACATTCGAGGAAGAAGAAAATATACAAATAAGGAAAGATTAAACTGAAATTTTACATATTTCTTGGCATTCGCTATCAAAAGCAACACTCTCAATGATGGGCAATAAAGAACTGCTCTCCCTTATTACATGCAGAGATTTGTTTTGGTAATTGTATTCATTTCTTTATCTATTTGCAATGAGTGAGAAACATTAATTATTTTTCAGAATCAAAAAACACTTCACTATCTCTGGAAGAAACTTTGATAAAAATCTTTCTGAATTCTTTCACAGGGGTTCTGCATCCCTCTTCAACTCCTGCACCCCAGCATCATCCCTCTGTGCAATAATGTAACCGCTAACTTATTGTGAGCACAGGGAGATCCAACAATATTTCAAAAGAATATTCAATATTTTTGTCCATATGCAATGCTAGTTTAAAATTTTATATATATATATATATTTATTGCTATTATATCATCTAATTTCTCCTCAGCATTTCCTCCTTCTCTCCAGCCCCTCTACGCCCAAAGGCATTATCTCCTGTGGAACTACAGTTCCACAAACACCAACAGTCCTCTGAGTACCTCAATCTTCTTCTGTGAGCTTGGACATTGGCAGACTACTCAATGGTGTCCTCACCCAACACCTACACACATGCACTTTCCAATAAGGGTTACTACACAGTGCTCAGGATGGTTTCCCCTCCATAGCTCACAGACATGACTTGCCCCTAAGTGAGATCAGGAGATCGATTTTATCTCAGGTGCGGGGAACTGGTGGGTTCCCCGAATTTAGTGTTTCCCACACGATTCTAAATGGGTCTGTGAGATTGATGCAATTTTAACTCAATTGGCCAATTGATTTCCAGCGTGTGGGAAGCCTTGGCAATTGAATATTTCCAGTCAGAAAGTCGCAGAATATGACGTCATCATTGCTGCTGCTTTTAAGGTCCACAGCAAGCCTTGCTTCCTCTGCAGGCTCCCAAACTTCACCATTAAGATGGCACAGGAGCAACGGCCAGCGGGAGGGCCAGATCTGCCCCCAAATTTGATGAGGCTTCACTCCAGGCATTACTGGATGGTGCTAGGGCCCACAGGGAGGTCCTGTTCCTTTCTTCAGGGAGGAAGAGGCCTCCCAGTCACACCAAGGCTGTGTGGCTACAGGTGGCAGGTCAAGTCAACTCCTTGGGGCTCACACGAAGAACGTGGTTGCAGTGCAGGAAACGATTCCATGACCACCTTCGCACTGGAAAAGTAAGTACTGTATGAAGATTCCATCACCCTCAATCTGATCCCCATTGCCTTTCCTCACCAGCACTCAGTTTTAGCAATCTCTTCCTGCACATCCCACCAGACACTCGCATCCATGCACCCTTACCCATTCCCATTCCCTCTCTCTCTATGCTCACATTCACAGAACTATTCCACCTTGCAGCCCTCACACTCCCTCTCACTCTGATGCTTTGAACACAACTGACAAAACACAGGGAAGGCCCTTGGTCTTGCAACCTCACTCCATCATTGTCTCCTTCTAAGTATCTATGCTATACAATCTCTGCACTCACTCCTTCATTCTCATTCAACCTCCACTTGTCTCCCTCATTGCAGGAAAAGAGAGCTCACAACAGGAGAGAGTGAGCCAGGACAGGAGGAGGGCCGCCCTCATTAGCCCAGCTCACCCCCTGGGAGGAAGACATCCTGGAGATTGTCGGGGCTGACATAGATGCGGAAGTTGGGGAAGGACAGGCAGGAGCATCCCCGCAAGCTGGTGACAGAATAGTTTTCCATCTCTCTCATTGGCATTGCATGAGTAGCTGATAATGATTCTGAAGCTACATCATATGGACTTATGATCATCTGCAAAATGCAATGTGCATGTAACCTTGGCATCACATCTCTAACTTTTTCCTTGACTCCCCCACAGGACCATCGAGATCCCCCGTCCCCAGTGTGCAGGAGGAAGAGCCTGAGATGCCAGACTCCTCAGAGGAATCTGCAACCTCTGAGGGCGCAGCGTCAGCAGAAATAAGCGCACCCAGCACCAGCGCAGACACTCACACCTTGGTGGGACCTTCGGGACATAGAGTAGAGTTGTCACCTGGTGTATCACAGCTCAAAAGTGAGCATCAGCGGATTGTGGAGACAGGGACAGCAGTGGAGAGTCCTCGTCGGAGGGCGAAGGACTCTGCCAGCTCGGCTCAGCTGCATGTCGACCCTCTACCTCTGGGTCCATCCGTAAGATCAGAGGTGATGGAACTCCATGCACAGATGCAGGAGTCTCTGGCAGGTTTTGTCTCCAGGGTCACTGCCAGTGTGGAACGAATGGAGGAGTCCATAGCGAACATGAGCAGGGCCTTGGTGGAGTCAGTGGTGCATGAACGCATCAACACAGAAAGGATGGTTACCTACGTGCAAATGATTGCTGCCTCCATCGTAAGGTTGGCTATGGTAGAGGAGAGGTTGGCTACAGTAGAGGAGAGGAGGGCAACGGTAGAGGAGAGGAGGGATACAGCCATGGAGGAGGTTAGTCGCCAGGGTATGGAAAACATGGTGAGTGTTCAGAATAGAATGACATCTCTTGAGGAGCGATGGGCATCTATTGAACAGAGAAACCAGACCTTCATGGAAGTCCTTCTGAGTAGGACGGCCATTGCAGATACGGGTCCCCATGGCCCCCTGATGTGCAGCAAGCTGCTCTCAAGCCACTTGCAGGCACTGAGGGGGACCTGACCCATGAGAGGGAGGTTGGTGGCAGACCTCAAGGAAGTGGGGGCTCCTCTCCAAGCGCTCACACTTCCATGCCACTGCAGAGCCCTCAGTCAGAGCCCCACCGGAGTCCACACCCAACGGAGATAGAGGTCTCAACCACTGCACAGCCACAGGAGCAGCAGACTGCTGGCGAGCCCTCACGGGCTCGCCACCCCAGAGGACGCCCGCCAAAGGTGTCGAGACAGGAGCAGCAGGAAAGTGAGCAAGGGGCCTCCACATCTGCTGAAGCCACAGGGGAACCACTACGTAGGAGCACGCATAAGAGGAAAATAAAGCACAAATAGTCACTTGGGTGAAATGCTGTGTATTTTTTTTAAATGCCATCAGTTGTTTGTTTTTCATAAAAATTCTGATGGCAACTTCTGCAGTTGTGGCGTGTGTCATTTCGTGAATGGGGCTGGAGGTCCTCTAATGCCAAGAGGGGAAGGAAAAAAAGGCCTCCCATGCTTCTGGTAGATGCCTCAGTTGAGGAAGCGCTGAGTGAGGTTGGCGAGAGGGGTTTCACAGGAGGTCACACTGGAGAAGTGTGTGAGGCTCCAACCTTCCACAGGTGTGGTTAGGCCTGGTAAAGGTTGCCCCAGACCTGAGACAACAAAGTCCTGCCACCTGCAAATGATGACCGATCAAATAAACTCTTTAATGTTGGACCTGCAGCTGATAGTCAGAAAGCCAATAGTGTTCACGCCAGGTTTCACAGGCGTCATCCCCACCAGGTGCGTTTTACGTGGGAAAAGGGTTAAACAGGTAAAGCGCCTGTTAAAATGGAATTATAAAGGCCAATCTGTGCTGTTTAAGGGCCCTAAAGACCAGTCCCGCTTGTTGCAGGTGGGACTGATTCGGGTCCATCAGACACACCTAGGTTAAAATGGCGTGGAGGTGGGAACCAGGCAGGGGGGCCCCGACCCCCAGGTTTTGCGATTTTTTTAACCCCCCACACGCCTAAAAGTCCGCCTGTCGGCTGCGTTAAAATCGAGTCCCAGTTAGCTCAAAACAGACAAGGGGTCAATTCTGAGACCTTCATAGTCTGTACAGTTTCAGACTATACCAGGTGATGCATTAACCACCAAACCACTATGGGGAACAAGCATTCCATTGTACTTGTTACATATGGCAAATAAATCGAATCTGAATCTGAATCTGAATCTGAATCATATTTTTGACTATTTAAATATTAGTTCATTGTGTGTCTTATGTTTTTTTTTCAGGGAAGATAAACCACTGGAGGAAAAAAGATTGAAAAAGTCTCACTTGGTCAATTTATCAGTGAAAGGTAATTCATTTTTAATCTGACCTTGCGGCTTATTAATAAAGAAAATGGTTTGTTTCTGGCCTGTAGCCCTAAACTCAGCCAGATATTTATCTGATTCTACTCGGAATATAATTATACAGAAAACACTGTGGTCTTTAGTTAGGCTAATTGCAGCCACCATATTTGATAAATAAACTCAATTTCTTATTCAAAGCCTAATTTCTGGTCCTTAATTGGCAAAACTAGAATAATCTACACCAAAGAGGCACAATACAGGTTAGAAATTCTGATCAGCAGATATGGTTCAGGCAGTGGGAAGGAGCCAAGCATTGACCCAAAAAACCATGACTTACCAAACTCGTAACGCGTGCAGTACCATTAGCTGCACCACCTTTCCTGCTGCCGTTGTTTGTTCCTTTGCAATCTATGTTCGAAGTTAATTGCAGCACTGTGCTGCAACCTTGACATTTCATGTCTTGGGGAGAAGTCCCACCAGCGATAAGTCCACCCATTCAAAGTAGACTTTCGTGGGTGGCAAACATTATTGCTCTAAAAGAGACATATCCATTATTTTAGATGGCCGATTTTGTGTATATGTGCTTGCTTCCAAAAGTTTTCATGCCTGAGGATGAAGATCAAAGAAGGGATACCAGGGTAACCAGAAGCAGAACGCTGACACCTGCCATTATGCCACAGCTTGCAACTATATCGGCCCACTTGGCAATAATTGAGGGCACCTGCCGATGCAGGCTCTAGTTAACAGGGAGGCAATTGTAGAGTTAGGACATCTTCTGCGAGGAAACATGCAGCCAACCTCCACCATAAGGATGAAAGGCCAATGGCAGCCAACATCACCTCCACATTTAACTTTCCGCCTCTGCTTCCGTCCAGGCTAATAGGTGAAAGACCTGTGTTATCCGTCAATATGCTGCCCACAAATGTATCAAACAAGTGATTGATACATTGCTCAGTAGGAGCAGCATTTTCATTTTTTTTACAACTGAATAGTGAAAGAAGCATAACATGGCAGCACAATTTCAACCCCGCTGCTGCATTTCATGAAGTGCAGAGATCATGTGACCATCTTGCATCCCATCCTGTATGACAGTAACTGAACATGCAGAGTATGGCGGAAGGATTTGCCATTTGAAGCGCCATTTAGATTTTGTAGGGGGTGGTGGGTGTGGCGCGTGTGACCAGTCAGTTATGCCCCTGACTGTTGGTGAGTGGTTCGAATCGCTTCCACGCCCCTGTGTTCTAGACACCGGACTTAGGTGCAGGCGGGGATACAGAAGAAAATCGAGTAGACAAGTGGTTTGGATGTAAGAAAACCAAGATTTTATTAAAACAGAAATAACAACACAGTCTTATGGGAAATTACTGGTAAACGATTACAGGCATGAACAAAATAACTTATATACTTATACAGGGAATGGGGAACACACGGCACATCGAGGGAAAAACAACTACTTTAACAATCCCCTTATCCTTATCCCACCCCCTATACCTGACTAGATTAAGCTATGAGGGGCCAGGAATTCATGCTCACCAATCCAAAGCAAAGCCTGTTGTTTTAGCAATCGCGAGTTTTGAGGTCTGGTCTCCTGTCCTTTGGGGTGATCCGTCGCCACGTGGTCTCAGGGTGCGGTGCTGGAGCTGTTGCTGCGGCACACCTTTCTTCTCCTCGGCTACCATCGTCGTCTCGTCGCGATGGGTTCTCTTCTTCCCCCTCGGGCGGTCGTCAGCGGTAACGTTGCGTTAGCAGTCTTTACTGCTTAGATTTTTCTACCCATTCTTAGAACACCAGTATATTCGTTATGGCTTGGACACCTGTGTTTAATGCCAGTTCACTCGCAGTGTTCAACAGCCAACCTATTCTCTTCCCCAAGCGCCAGCTTATAACTGGGCGCTCGGTCTTTATCAATGCGTCTTTGCTGCCCTTCTCTGCTCTTTGTCGGGTCTACCTTATTCTTCGTCTCGGTTCATTTTGCCTCATTTCCTCTGCCCTCTCTCGTGGCCCGGGTGTCCTGGGTGACTTTGGACTCGGGTCTCGTTCCCCTCTCCTGCGATTGGTATGGATGTCCTTGACTGTTGAAAACCCAATGCGGGGAGCGAGAAGAGAACCCGCCATGAGGCCAGGGCACGAGTACGGGCAGCGGCAGCCCAAGACCAGACGAGAGGTCAGAGTCAAGAGAGCGATTGGTACTGATGGGCCTACAATTATACTCCTTCGGCAGGCCCTAATCTGCGCGCCAAATCAGGTCAGTCCATTGTTTCACTTTTGGCGGGCTGTTTTAAATGATTATACCAATCTAAACTAATTGGTTTTAGATGGCTGTTTATTGCACCTAATGGCCCAATGTCCGGGCTGTATTGTCATGAATGCATTTTAATCGGCCTGTGCAGCCTTGATGGCTTCCATAAGCTGTTTCCGATTATCTATGCAGACAAACTAATGGCCTTGCGCTTAGACCTAACTGGGCTGATCTGTTCCAATCTGACGAAATGCATATTCAGTGTTTGTTTAACTGTCTGGGTTTTCAAACACAAAGTCCTTTTCACAGAAAAGCATTTTAAGTTTCGATTTCCTGAAACTGCCTGTTCTGTGCTACAGAGTCCAAGCTTTTAAAATCTTACAGGCTTTTGGTCACGCGGTGCGGACGCCATCTTTTGGGTACCCTTTTTAAATTGTCCATGCAGGGTCCCTTTTATTAATAACCTTGGGGGAATGTGGGAATTTTGCAAATCTTACACTCTCCCCTGTGATACTAAAACTTGCTTGAAGTATCATCCTTACAAGGTGAGCAAAATTTCTGACCCTCCACAGTCAACCTTCCCCTGTAATTACCTATCTAAATATACCCACGACACATGCACTTCCCATTCTGTGAAAATGTAGTGTACAAAAGCATACATAGAATAATTACAGTCTTTTACACACATCCAAGCATGGAGGGGTCCAACACCCCTGCACCACTTGGTACACATACATCTTTATTGACAACGCATCGCAAAATCTTTATTAGAAACAACAAACACAAAAAAACAATCTTTAATCAAAAATACAAAGACTCAAACAGACGTATCTCCCTCCACCTTTACATAATGTTCCTTCAAGATCTTCTGGTTTCGGAATTCTAACAACTGACCTTTTCCCTTACATTGAATGCAAACTAAATACAACACTATCCCTAACTGGCAAACCACGAGAATGTGGGAAGCCAGTCTGATCCACGAAGGGACCTCAATGTTATTGAAAATGTCCCACCAGGGTGGAATCACAATATCCAATATCTTAGCCCCTATCTCGACTGTTTTCTGCTCTAGAGTGTAAAAATGTTTCTGCGAAACTATAACGGCTTTGAGTATTTTGGTAAGGTGTTCTGGGAGAGGGGGAATTTCATAGCCGAAATGCACTACGTACTTCTGCAAATTGGTAAAATTCTCCTTCACAGTGAGGTGAACAGTGGAGGGTTCAGGAATGGGGACAATTCGCTCCTGGGCCACTTGAACTTCTGCCTCGGGTTTAAAGCAGAAACTGCTGTCACTAACCGGACACCAGCTATGCTGTCCATGCTGGTAGTGGGACACTCCTGTGGTGACACAATATGTCACACCTTCTATATATGCTACCTGCGGGGGAACATGGCCTTGTGCCATTGCCTCCATGGTACAATTTATAGGTTTCGCGCCAGCAGCTCTGAACCCACACTGCGGTTTTGAATAGGCATTCAAGTGCTGGGGACACAGGATTATGTGTACTCCCCGGCTCCGGCACTCTGAGAGGTCAGTACCTGTCATAGCGTGCTCCCACTTTATGATGTAAGGTGGGACCGCTGTGAAATGAATGTGCGCACCCCCTTGAATGACTCCAATGTTCTCCACCCTGTATACCGTTGTGGGCCAGGCTGTCCTACCCATGACCGGCATCCTAACTACTACTCCCATGATGGTGTGGTTGGACCGTCCACAATCCACTGGGACTGGGTAGGCCTCGGAAGCTAGCCGGAGTTGGCATGGGCTTAATGCATTCTCAAATGGATGGAGGGCTGTGAGGTGCTTGTTGCTGATCCAGGAAGGAACTAAACCCTGTTTTAAATCCTCCAGATTACTGCGGCCCTCACCCAGCAATCACGCCCCATACAGCATGCACACCTCGTTCTGCGCAGCCTGGTCAGAAGCATTTATGTCCTCCCTTATGAGGGCATTTACCGTCTTTGCGTGCTTCTCCAACTCCGCTATAATCTCCTTTAAATGGACGTCATGGTCTGGTCCTCATGTAACTCCGAGCCCACTACTTTGTTCTCATCCATTAATATCTTCTTCAACTGAGTTTTTAAACTGTTTATCTGGGCCTGCAGCTCTATGTCATCCAGACTGTTGATGACAGAGGACCCAGTATTAAACGCAGTAAAAACATCATTCCATACTCCCCTTCTTTGTCTCCCTGCATTACCCAAAAACTCGCAGTGTGTGGTGTACAGGTCGGTTTTGTCAACATGGGCGAAATCGAACTCATAAAACTTCTTGAACATGTCCTTTAATAGGGCCTGGTATAGCTGCTCTGTTTCTTTGGGACACCACTCCGGCAAATGTACCTCGATGAGATTTAAAATCATGGAGGCTACCCCCTGATTTGGTACAGCATCTGATCGGTAGGTACTAGTACCAGTCCATTCCCTGGTCCCTTGGTGGTGGTGGGTCACCCTTCCCTGGGTAACCTCGCCGCCTGCGCCGTGGGCAGGGGCTTTCGGGGGCGGGTAACAAGCTCAGTGGCATTGACTGGGATTGGGGAGAATAGGACCACGCGCACCTTCCAGCTGGTATCCCACTTCATCCCCTCCCCGGTGTCGTGCCACTGCCGGTGGAAAACAATGGATATGCCTGAGGGGCAGACCTCCTCTGACCCCCACATACAAATGTAAATCCCTTGATCCGATTCGCACCACTTGTCCCAACACACGCTTAATCCCCCATGAGTCCCTGTAATCGTCCGGTGGGTATTGTTCCCCAACTGCTCCCACTCGACTGCGGGGTTCCTCATATCTTTGCTCAGCTTTCTGAGCCATCACCACCTATCCAGAGGAATATGTCCCTTGCACGTTAAACATACACGTTTCCCTACGGTGACGCTGACCCTTGTGGTAACGACCCGTACCCTGGGGCACAGGAGGGAGGCCTCGCCATACGTAAACCCGGTCTGGCTGGAGTACTGAGACAAATTGGACCCCAGCCACCCTGGCCACCTTCCCTTGTGAACGTAGACGGCGGTCTCCTCGGCATCCCGTTCGCCGCTTCCCTCGGTTGCTATCGGCGCTCTATCTCCGAAGCACCCATAGATGTGGGAGTCCTCTACATCACCCCTCTTTCCCAGGCTCAGTCCCATCAGGGTGAGTAGGAATACGATCACCTTCATCCTGAAAGTCTTTCTGCAACAGATACAAAAACATGCAGCCAGGTCCCCAAGAGATTCTCTGGCTTGGGTGAAGCATAGTCGAGCCTTGCGGCCTCGACTCAAATATACATACTCTTAGCAGATTACTACTTAATTAAAAACTACCCATCGCCTTACTTAACTTAAGCTAAAAACACCCAAACTTAAAATATAAATTTACATTATCTAAACTATATACATCCGCCGCCCGTCTCCGGGCGGCCAGGCTAATTCTTGGTTGGACTGCGGCACACCGCTTCCTCTGGCGTGGAAGCACCGTCCTGCATTGTTGGTCCCTCGCCGCCCGTGGCTGTTGGCTGAGGACCTCTGTCCTTGGACTTCCCCCTGACTCGAGGGGAGGCCCTTGGTAACTGGAGAGCTGGTGACCATGGCTTTCTCGGCTGGGGCATCCGTAGGGACCTTCTAGGGACCTTGGCAGGTGGGGCTTTCTTGGCTGATGGGCCTTTAACCCGAACCGCTGCTCCCTCAGGCTTGACCTCTCCCGAACCTGGGCTAGGGACAGGTAACTCTTTGCAGCCTGTTGCTGCAAGCCGAGAGTCTCTGCCCCCAGGTCCCATGGCTGGGTCCGGGGCGGGGTTTTCGACCTCAGGTCCCTCCTCCTCTACACCTGGGTTAGGGGCGGGGTTTTCACCCTTGGGTCCCTCCTCCTCTATACCTAGGTCCCAGAAGAGCAGGGTGTTATGTTCATTAATAACTAGTCATTTTTATTAAGAACAGCTAGCCTTTGCTAGACACTTTATTGAGCACATGTGGACTAGGTACAGTATCTGTAGAGGCCTCCATCTTGACTGCTGCCTTGTGGGTAGCCTAGTGCATCGTGGGTAGCCCACTCTTATATACATACAGCACCACCTAGTGTACCATTCCAGAATTACAGGTTACTGATCATTACATCCCCCTTTCTTTGAGGTTAAACAAAATCAGTATCAATCAATATCAATCAATAACAACATAAACATCTTCAACAGTCAATACATTTTCAATGCAGTTTTCTTTGTACTCAAAGATTAAGTCTATCAGGCTTTTTTACTTCACGTGTGGATCTCCTCAGCACAGGTAAGTCTGATGTGTTTTCATGAGAGCCTGTATGTGTATTTGTGTTAGATTGTTCTGGTGGTGAGTGACAAGATTCAGTTGCGGCATCGTCATCGATTTGCTCTTCGATAGTCTCTTGTGTTTTTAGGAGGGAATGGCGGTTCCTCCTGAGAATCTGTCCTTCCTCAGTTCTAACAGTGTATGACCTTGGTCCTGCTTCCTCAAGAACTGTAGCTTTCCTGTTCCATGCATCTGGATCCTCAATCCTGACAACATCATTCCTTGTCAATGGTTTTAGAGTTTTGGATGACTTGTCATAGTATGATTTCTGTTTCAGCTTTAACAGTTGAAGTCTCTGTCTCAGTTCCTTACTCTGCTTTTCTTTTGCACAGCAGGGTAGCGTGGTACGCAACTTGCGACCCATTAGGAGTTCAGCAGGTGAAGAACCAGAGTCTAAAGGTGAGGCTCGGTAGCTCAGCAGGGCGAGATAAGGATCAGACTTGCTTTCTGTCGCTTTCCTCAGTAGCTGCTTGAGAACTTGAACACCTTTCTCTGCCTTACCATTCGACTGAGCATACAAAGGACTGGATGTGATGTGTTGAAAGTCATAATGTGCTGCAAACTGTTGCCACTCCTTACAGTTGAAGCATGGACCATTGTCACTAACGGCAATCCTGGGAATTCCATGTCTGGCGAAGATGGATTTCACATGCATTATGACACTGCTTGCTGTGGTGCTTGAGAGCAGCACCATCTCAGGATAGTTAGAATAGTAGTCAATCACTATTAGATAGTCTTTACCATTTAAATGAAAAAGGTCCATACCAACCTTTTGCCATGGTGCTGTTGGTATGTCAGCTACTATCATTGGTTCCTTTGCTTGTTTGTTTTGGTGTTTCTGACATGTCTCACATTTGCCTATCATGTTCTCAATGTCCTTATTTATGCCAGGCCAATAAACAGTGTCTCTTGCTCTCCTTTTGCATTTTTCAATTCCGAGATGTCCCTCATGAATCCTTTTGAGCATGTCTTGACGTAGAGCCTGTGGAATGACTATTCTGTTCTGTTTTAGTAATAGTCCACTTGTGACACTCACATGACTCATTGTGGGTGCTCGGGATAGTGCATCTGCTAACACTATGTATTTGCCTGGTGTGTAGATCAGTTCAAAGTCATATCTTTGCAGCTTCATCATGAGTCGTTGAATCCTTGGAGACATCTCATTCAGGTTCTTTTTTATGATGGCAACCAGTGGGCTGTGGTCTGTCTCAACTGTGAAGGTGGGAAGTCCATATATGTAGCCATGAAACTTTTCTAGTCCAACTACCAAGCCTAGACATTCCTTTTCAATCTGGGCGTATCGACACTCAGTATCAGTCATAGGCCTGGAGGCATAGGCAACAGGCTTCCAATCTTCACCCTCTGCTTGTAGCAAGACCGCACCTGGGCCATCTTTTGATGCATCATTTGACACTTTGATTCTTTTTGTTGGGTCAAAGAAGGTGAGTACAGGTGTGGTTGTCAGCACTGTTTTGAGGTTTATCCACTCTTGTTCATGTCTTTCTGTCCATGCGAACTCATTTGTTTTACGTAGCAGGTCTTGCAGACAGGCTGTCTTGGCTGACAAGTTAGGAATGAACTTTCCAATGAAGTTTATCATCCCCATGATGCGTAGCACTCCTTTTTTGTCAGTGGGTCGGGGCATTTTGAGTATGGCGTTTACTTTTTCCATATCTGGCTCTATTCCTTTACCAGATAGATTATCTCCTAGGAAAGTGACTTCCTGGACGCCAAACTGACACTTGGCTTTGTTGAGCTTCAGTCCATTCTGGTGTATGCTCTGTAGCACTTTAGTCAGTCTCTCATTGTGTTCTTTCAGTGTGGAGCCCCAGATGATGATGTCATCAACATAGACCCGAACTCCTTCCAGACCTTCAATTATGTGTTCCATTGCTCTATGAAAGGTTTCAGATGCAGATATTATCCCAAAAGGCATTCTGAGGAAACAATACCTGCCAAATGGTGTGTTGAAGGTACAGTATTTGGTGCTCTCTTCATCCAGTTTTAGTTGCCAAAATCCTTGTGAGGCATCGAGCTTTGTAAAGTATCTGGCACCTGACATTTCACTGGTGATTTCTTCTCGCTTGGGAATCTGGTAGTGCTCACGTTTTATGTTTGCATTTAAGTCCTTTGGATCCATGCATATTCTTAGATCATTGTTCTTTTTCTTTACACATACCATGGAGTTAACCCAGTCTGTTGGCTCTTCGACTTTCCTGATGACTCCTAGTGTGGTCATTCTGTCCAGTTCTTTCTTGAGCCGGTCACGCAGGGGTGCTGGAACTCTTCGTGGAGCATGTACCACTGGCTGAGCATCCTCCTTTAGCTGGATCTTGTAAGTGATTGGTAGAACTCCAAATCCTTTGAACACATCCTGGAAATTACTCACTACAGAATCCACTGAGTCATCTGGTCTGCTTATGGCACAGTTTATACGGTAGACTCTCTTGACCAGTTCTAAGTCTTCACAAGCTTTGTCACCCAGTAGTGAATCAAGTCCTTCAGCCACAACAGAAAACATGAGATGATGCACTTTGTCTTTGACTGTCACTTTAAGTCTGCATACACCTAAGCTATCTATTTTCTGTCCATTATAGCTCTTCAGTAGTACTGACTTTTTCTGTATTTTGGGCTTTTCTTTCATGATTTTAATGTCACTCATACTAATTAAGTTTGCTTTTGCCCCAGTGTCTAGTTTCAATGTAACTAATGCTCCATTTACCTGCAGTGGGATCATCCATTTGTCCTCTTTTACTGCATTGACGTTATGTTCAGCATAGTTTATTCCTGAGGGCTGCACATTTTCTGTATCCTTTTCCATATTGTCACATGACACCATTCCTACAAAAAATGTCTCACTTAAATCAGTGTCCTCAATCACATTAACTCGGACTTGTTGCCCTTTCTTTGCCAAACAATGCTTTTCAAAAGTAAAAACAAAGTGATTCTTTCCATGACATTTTGTGCACATTTTTCCAAATGCTGGGCATTGTTTTAACTGGTGTTTGTAACCACAGCGTTTACAATTAAAATTTCCTTCCTCTGATTGCTTTTCATTTCTGTTCTGCCCATGTTTCTTCCCCTTGTAGGACACAGCACCGAAAGCAGCACTTACTACAATCGCATCATTATTGATTTCACTGAAAGTCTTCGCGTGCTGTCGAGCCAGCTCACTGGCTTGGCATATATTCACAGCATTTTCCAAATTTAGTTCGGTTTCTCTCAACAGACGTTCCCTGACTTTTTTTTATCATGAATACCAAACACAATCTGGGCATGAATCATGGATGCTTTCAGCTCAGAGAAATTACATGTCTGTGCTTTCAGTTCCAGATCGGTCACAAAACCAGCAAAAGTCTCATTTTGCTGCTGTGTCCGAGAACGGAAGATGTTCCTCTCATAGGTTTCATTCTTTTTGGGAGAACAATGTGTATCAAACTTCTTTAGCACATCGTCTAATTTTTCTCTGTTCTCCTCTGGATTAAATACAAATGTATTAAATACCTGTATCGCCTGTGGGCCTGCAACCGTGAGCAGCAACGCTATTTTCCTTGCGTCTGGCTTCGTACCGTACCCGATGGCAGCAATGTAGAGTTCGAATTGTTGTTTAAAAGTCTGCCAATTGTAGTCGACATTTCCTGTGAGTTTCAAATGCTCTGGTGGCTTCAAATTCTCCATGTCACGTTGCACAATATTCAGCAGATCTTACCAATCCTGGTACCATGTTATGTTCATTAATAACTAGTCGTTTTTATTAAGAACAGCTAGCTTTTGCTAGACACTTTATTGAGCACATGTGGACTAGATACAGTATCTGTAGAGGCCTCCATCTTGACTGCTGCCTTGTGGGTAGCCTAGTGCATCGTGGGTAGCCCACTCTTATATACATACAGCACCACCTAGTGTACCATTCCAGAATTACAGGTTACTGATCATTACACGGGGGAGTGTCCCAATCGATGGGCGGGATGGCCCCTCCCTTTAAGCAAGCCTGCCTGTGCAGTCTGTGAACTCGCTCCTGCTGCAGGCTGAGGATCTTTATCCTCAGACCTTACCCCAACTGGCTGTTTTCCCCTTTCAGGTTTAAACAGTTTGCACTGGTTAATATGAAACCATTTTGTGCGCTGAGGCATCTTAACGGCGTATACCATGGGGCTGGCTTTATCTACAATGCTGTAGGGCCCAATGTATAATGGTTCCAAACTCCCTACTCGGGCATAGTTCCTCACCATGACCTAGTCTCCTATCTCCCACTCGTGGTGCTTTCAGGGTTTGAGCAGCAATCGGTTGCTCCGATGCTGCTTTCTCATGTTCCCAGCCGCCTGCTTGTGGACCTGCTTAAGGTGCTCGAAGAGGTTTCGGGCGAACCTGTCCCGGTTTACCTCTCTGAGCTGACCTTCCGTGAGCACTGGGGCTAGTACATGGGTGGGGGTCCACATAACCCTGCCAGTCATCAGCTCATACGGCGAGTACCCCGTGCTTTTAGACTGGCTGGCCTGGATCCCCATCAGAACCAACGGTAGGACCTCGGCCCATTTACGGGGCGAGTCCACCGTCTCCTTCCTCAACCTTTCTTTTAGGGTCCTATTCATTCTTTCCACAATCCCTGACGACTGCGGGTTGTGGGCCACGTGCCATTTCCCCTCAATGCCTAGCAGCATAAAGGTATTCTGCATCACCTGTCCGGTGAAGTGGCTCCCTTGGTTGGACTCCACCGCGAGAACACTTCCCGGACCAGGATCCTGGCAGTACCCAGAGCTGTGGCTGTTCTGCAGGGGAAGGCCTCTACCCATTTGGCGAACAGGTCCACCAGGACTAGGCAGTACTTATAGCCTCCATGGGCGGTGGGCAGGGGCCCGATGTAGTCGACTTGTATCGACTGCCATGGTCCCTCTACCCTCCTAACGTGTCCCATAGGTACCTTCCTTTTGTGGGGGTCAGGGTTGTTAGCAGCGCACACAAGACAGCCTGCACAGAACTCGCGGACATCTTCCCTGAGTCCCGGCCACCATCCCGCCTGTTCCACCCGCTGCCAGGTGGTCTCAGGCCCGGGGTGTCCCGCTCCTGGACCCTCATGGGCCAGTTGAAGGAATTCCCTCCAGTGCTGCTGCGGCACAACCCACTGCCCCCACCCCGGAACAGCATGCCCTCTTTTACGGAGAGGGTTGCTGTGCCGTACGGACCCTCTACCCTTTTTCCCTCAGTCACTGCACTGAGGACTGCCTTGAGGACGGGGTCTTGGGCTTGGACCGTCTTAAGGTCTGGGGCTAACGCTACCCCTACACTCCCTTGGGTCCTGTCCCTACCTCTGACCGCCGCCATGGGTCTGGACCCAAATGGGTCCCAGAAAGTGCCTGTGTGGGCACCCTCCTTGGCGAGCATGTCAGCCTGCTGGTTGCCTTGGCCGCGGGGTTCCGTGGAGGAATGGGCCTTCACCTTGTGAATGAATACCTCCCCTTCCTCCCCCACTGCTGCCAGGATCTTTTCCAGCAGGGATTTTACTGTGTGGGGTCTCCCGTTGGCGGAGGTGTATCCGCGGCGGGACCAGATGGCCAGGTACTCCGTACACGAATTGCACGTGAATATGCTGTCCGAGCAAATCGTGTATGAAGTGGGAAAGATTTCGGGGTGTGTAACGATGTACACTAACACGGACAGTTCAGCCTGCTGGGTGCTCATGGTGCTGGGGAGCTTAATCGCCAGGGCAATGTTTGCCGCTGGGTCATAAACTCCGCACCCCGTGAGACGCTCGCCAGCAGATACCGTGCTGGAACCGTCTACATAGATCTCGTGGCCTGTGGGATGTATCCCGGCCCGTAAACCTATGTTCGCTTCCCAAACCCCTTCTATGGAACACCGGTGGGCTGTTCCAGGATATACCAGGTTGGCTGCGTGTTTTGGCTCACAGAGACCCTTCACCTTAAGATCCATCTGTGAGAGGAGCAAGGTCCAGCGGGCAATGCGGGCACTGTTCACTGTTCCATCCTTGATCGTCCCATCCAGAAGTTTCTGGGTGGGTGTGTGATGGGTGAGGAGGGTGATGGGAGAGGTGCCGGTGAAGGTCAGCGATCTTTTCACAGCCCAATGTGTGGCCAAGTGGTGCCGCTCACAGTTGGAGTAGCTCCTCTCCACATCCGTGAGTATCCTGGAGGAGTAGACCACCGGCCTCAGCCTGCCGTGCCGCTCTTGGAGCAGCACAGCACTCAGGCTGTCCCCGCTGGCTGCTACCTCCAGAAAAAACTCTTTCCCCCCATCTATAGCCCCTAATGGTGCGGTCTGCAAGTCCTTTTTGAGCCTGACAAATGCTGCCTGGCAACCCTCATCCCAAAGCCACTCCACTCCCTTGTGTAGGAGTCGGAGCAGAGGGGCCGCTGTGGCTCCATAGTCCTCAATAAAGTCCCTGCAGTACCCGGTTAGCCCTAGAAATGACCTCACACCCGTCACTGTGTTGGGGACTGGTAACTCTTGTACCGCTTCTCTCCTAGCCTAATCTATGGCCCTTTCTCCAGCGCGCACGGTCAGGCCTAGGAATTTCACCTCCTGCTGGCCGATCTGCACTTTCTTGGGGTTTACCTTAAAACCCTTTTGCCAAAGCAGCTCCAGCAGTTCAGCCAATAGTGGGCCATGCTCCTCTCTCGAATCGGTGAAGAGAAGCAGATCATCCACATATTGTACCAAATGTCTAGGCTGGCTGAACTCCTTTAAACTGTTTGCCATGCACTGATGGAAATTCATAGATTCATAGAAGATAGGAGCAGGAGTAGGCCATTCGGCCCTTCGAGCCTGCTCCGCCATTCAATGAGATCATGGCTGATCATTCAAATTCAGTACCCTGTCCCTGCCTTCTCCCCATATCCCTTGATCCCTTTAGCCTCAAGACATATATCCAACTCTTTCTTGAATATATTTAATGAACTGGCCTCCACCGCCCTCTGTGGCAGAGAATTCCACAGGTTCACCACTCTCTGGGTGAAGAAATTCCTCCTCATTTCAGTCCTAAATGGCTTACCCCTTATCCTTAGACTATGACCCCTGGTTCTGGACTCCCCGGCCATCAGAAACATCCTTCCTGCATCTAGTCTGCCCAGACCTGCCAGAATTTTATAGGTTTCGATGAGATCCCCTCTCAATCTTCTAAACTCCAGTGAGTATAAGCCCAATCGACACAATCTCTCCTCATACGTCATTCCTGCAATCCCAGGTATCAGCCTGGTGAATCTTCGCTGCACTCCCTCCATGGCAAGAACGTCCTTCCTCAGGTAAGGTGACCAAAACTGCACACAATACTCAATGTGCGGTCTCACCAAGGCCCTGTGCAACTGTAGCAAGACATCCTTGTTCCTGTACTCGAACCCTCTTGCTACGAAGGCCAACATGCCATTTGCCTTCTTAACCGCCTGCTGCACCTGCATGCTTACCTTCAGCGACTGGTGAACAATAAAACCCAGGTCTCTTTGCACTTCCCCTTCTCTCAATCTATTGCCATTCAAATAATAATCTGCCTTCCTGTTTTTGCCACCAAAGTGGATAACCTCACATTTATCCACATTATAGTGCATTTGCCATGTTTCTGCCCAATCACCCAACCTGTCCAAATCATACTGGAGTTTCATGACATCCTCCTCACAGCTTACCCTCCCACCCAGCTTTGTGTCCTCTGCAAATTTGGAGATATTACAGCCAATTCCCTCGTCCAGATCATTAATATATATTGTGAACAGCTGGGGTCCTAGGACCGATCCTTGCGGTACCCCACTAGTCACTGCCTGCCACTCGGAAAACGACCCGTTTATTCCAACTCTCTGCTTTCTGTCCGCCAACCAGTTCTCTATCCAAGTTAATACCTTGCCCCCAATCCCATGTGCCTTAATTTTGCACGCTAATCTCTTATGTGGGACCTTATCGAAAGCCTTCTGAAAGTCCAAATACACCACATCCACTGGTTCTCCCTTATCTATTTTACCAGTTACATCCTCAAAAAATTCCAGTAGATTAGTCAAGCATGATTTACCTTTTGTAAATCCATGTTGACTTTCTCCGGTCCGGTCACTGTTTTCCAAGTGCTCTGCTATTACATCTTTTACCTGGGAATTTATCGGCCTTCAGTCCCATCAATTTTCCTAACACCATTTCCCTACAAATACTGATTTCTTTCAGTTCCTCCCTTTCATCAGACCCTATGTTCCCCGGCATCTCTGGCAGGTTATTTGTGTCCTCCTTTGTGAAGACAGAACCAAAGTATGTATTTAGTTGGTCTGCCATTTCCTTGTTTCCCATTATAAATTCCCCTGATTCTGACTGTAAGGGACCTACGCTTGACTTCACCAATCTTTTTCTCTTCACATATCTATAAAAGCTTTTACAGTCAGTTTTTATGTTCCCTGATAGCTTACTCTCATATTCTATTTTCCCTTTCTTAATTAATCCCTTTGTCCTCCTTTGTTGACTCCTAAACTGCTCCCAATCCTCAGGATTATTGCTTTTTCTAGCCAATTTATATGTCCTCTCCTTGGCTCTTATGCTATCCCTAATTTCCCTTGTTAGCCACGGTTGAGTCACCTTTTTTGTTTTATTTTTATGCCAAACTGGGATGAACAAATTCTGTAGCTCATCCATTCGGTCTTTGAATGTTTGCCATTGCCTATCCACCGTCAACCCTTTGAGTGCCATTCCCCAATCAATCCTACCCAGCTTGCTCCTCAGACCATCGTAGTTTCCTTTATTTAAATTGAGGACCCTTGTCTCTGAGTCAACTACTTCATTCTCCATCTTAATGAAGCATTCGATCATATTATGATCGCTCCGACCCAAGGGGCCTCGTACAACAAGATTGCTAATTAATCCTTTCTCGTTACATAATACCCAGTCTAAGATGGCCTGATCTCTGGTTGGTTCCTCGACATATTGGTCCAGGAAACCATCCCATAAACACTCCAGGAATTCCTCCTGCACAGTATTGTTACTAATTTGGTTGGCCCAATCTATATGTAGATTAAAGTCACCCATGATGACTGCTGTGCCCTTATTGCACGCTTCTTTAATTTCCCTTTTAATGGCATCCCCAACCTCCGCCTTACTGTTTGGAGGTCTATATACCACTCCCACTAATGTTTTTTTCCCCTTAGTATTTCTCAATTCTACCCATACAGATTCTACATCATCAGAGCTAATATCCTTCATTACAATTGTATTAATCCCTTCTTTAACCAGTAATGCTACCCCACCTCCCTTTCCTTTTTGCCTATCTTTCCTAAATATTGAATACCCCTGAATGTTGAGTTCCCAGTCTTGGCCATCCTTGAGCCACGTTTCCGTAATCCCAACCAAATCATATTCGTTTACCTCTATTCGCGCAGCCAATTCATCCACCTTATTACAAATGCTCCTCGCATTAAGACACAAAGCCTTCAGGCTTGTTTTTTTAACGCTCTTAGACCTATTAGAATTATTATTTACTGTGGCCACGTTTGATTTAAACCGTTGATTTCTCTGACTGCCACTTTTGTTTTTCTCCTTCCTATCTTTTGTTTTTATCCCTGTTTTCCTTTCCTCTGTCTCCCTGCTCAGGTTCCCAACCCCCTGCCATTTTAGTTTAAACCCCCCCGAACAGTGCTAGCAAACCTCCCCACAAGGATATTTGTCCCGCTCTGGTTCAGGTGCAACCCGTCCGACTTGTACAAGTCCCACCTTCCCCAGAAGCAGGCCCAGTAATCCAGAAAACTAAAGCCCTCCCTCCTGCACCAACTCTTTAGCCACACATTCATCTGCTCTATCCTCCTATTCCTATACTCACTAGCACGTGGCACCAGGAGTAATCCAGAGATTACAACCTTTGAGGTCCTATTCTTTAATCTGCTACCTAGCTCCCTAAATTCTTGCTGCAGGACCTCATCCCTCTTCCTACCTATGTCGTTGGTCCCAATGTGAACCACGACCTCTGCCTGTTCACCCTCCCCCTTCAGAATGCCCTGCAGTCGTGCAGTGACATCCTTGACCCTGGCACCAGGGAGGCAACAAACCATCCTGGAGTCACGTCTATGGCCACAGAAATGCCTATCTGTTCCCCTTACGATAGAATCCCCTACCACTATTGCTCTCCCACTCTTTTTCCTCCCTTCCTGAGCAGCAGAAGCACCCCTGGTGCCAGGAAGTTGGCTGCTGCTGCCTTCCTCTGGTAAGTCATCCCCCTCAACAATATCCAAATTGGTATACCTGTTTGAAAGGGGGATGGCCACAGGGGTCCCCTGCACTACCTGCCTGTCTCTACTGCTCTGCCTGATGGTCACCCATTTCCCTTCTGCCTGTGCAGCCCTACCCTGCGGCGTGACCAACTCATCAATCGTGTAATCCACGACCCTCTCAGCATCGTGAATGCTCCAAAGCCCATCCATCCGCAGCTCCAGCGCCTCCATGCGGTCTGCTAGTAGCTGCAGCTGGATGCATTTCTGGCACATGTGGTCATCAGGGACACTGGCAGCATCCCTGAATTCCCACATAGAGCAAGAGGAGCATAACACAGGGCTGGGCTCTCCTGGCATGACTTACCCCTTTAATTAATTTAAATTAATTCAATACCACAAGTTAAAGATATACTCTAGGGCGCTTGTATGGTTTACCAACAGTCCCCGCTACACCAGAAAGACCTTAGCAACTATAAACCACAGAGTTAAAGTTTAACAACTAGAGAAATACTCACCAGCCAATCACTTACCTGCTCCCTGGTGACGTCACACTCTGATTACTTTTTACCTCTCTCCTCGCTGCTGAGTTGGTCGGGCCTCGCTGCTACCGCTGCTTTTAAGCCTCACCTCCGGTCGCTGTTCTCCCCCAGGTCCAGGTCCAGCCGCTGTGGTCAGGCCTCGCTGCTACCGCTGCTTTTAAGCCTCACCTCCGGTCGCTGTTCTCCCCCAGGTCCAGCCGCTGTGGTCGGGCCTCGCTGCTGCCGCCGCTTTTAAGCCTCACCTCCGGTCGCTGTTCTCCCCCAGGTCCAGGTCCAGCCGCTGTGGTCGGGCCTCGCTGCTGCCGCCGCTTTTAAGCCTCACCTCCGGTCGCTGTTCTCCCCCAGGTCCAGGTCCAGCCGCTGTGGTCGGGCTTCGCTGCTGCCGTCGCTTTTAAGCCTCACCTCCGGTCGCTGTTCTCCCCCAGGTCCAGGTCCAGCCGCTGTGGTCGGGCCTCGCTGCTGCCGTCGCTTTTAAGCCTCACCTCTGGTCGCTGTTCTCCCCCAGGTCCAGGTCCAGCCACTGTGGTCGGGCCTCGCTGCTGCCGCCGCTTTTAAGCCTCACCTCCGGTCGCTGTTCTCCCCCAGGTCCAGGTCCAGCCGCTGTGGTCGGGCCTCGCTGCTGCCGCCGCTTTTAAGCCTCACCTCCGGTCGCTGTTCTCCTCCAGGTCCAGGTCCAGCCACTGTGGTCGGGCCTCGCTGCTGCCGCCGCTTTTAAGCCTCACCTCCGGTCACTGTTCTCCCCCAGGTCCAGGTCCAGCCGCTGTGGTCGGGCCTCGCTGCTGCCGCCGCTTTTAAGCCTCACCTCCGGTCACTGTTCTCCCCCAGGTCCAGGTCCAGCCGCTGTGGTCGGGCCTCGCTGCTGCCGCCGCTTTTAAGCCTCACCTCCAGTCGCTGTTCTCCCCCAGGTCCAGGTCCAGCCGCTGTGGTTGGGCCTCGCTGCTGCCGCCGCTTTAAAGCCTCACCTCCGGTCGCTGTTCTCCCCCAGGTCCAGGTCCAGCCGCTGTGGTTGTTATGGAAGCCCTGAGGCAAGCAGTTCCACGTGTACTGTTGCCCTTTAAACGTAAAGGCAAACTTGTACTGATCCTCCCTCCTTACAGGGATGGACGAAAACCATGTGGTCGCGGATGCTGGAATACTTCCTATCAAGTCGGCAACTGCTGCTACTGTGGGTGCACAGGCTGGGATGTTACTATTGAGCACCCGATAGTCCACCATGGCCCTCCAGGAATTGTCCGGTTTCTAACCGGCCACAGCGGAGAATTCATGTGGGTAGCTATTGGTCTCAGAACTCCCTGCTGTACGTACGAGGACATGGCTGCTTCCATGTCCGGCTCTGCTTCCCTGGAGAAGTTATACTGTTTCTGTGGTCGGGCCATGGGGTCCCCGTCTACTCTGACCTCAAACCCTTTGACCCTCCCGCAGTCGTGTTTGTGTGTGGCAAATGTGGCCAGGTGGGCCTGCACAAATGCCTGGAACTCCCGTGGGGTGTTACTGACCATAAGCTCGAGGTTATAACCCTCTTTGGGCTTCATGGTGCACAGGGTCCCCTTCCCTTCCTTTCCCGGGATCACTACTATCTCACCGTTCTTCACTTTACCTGGCCCCCATAGGCAATGATTTCTCAAAGCTACTAGGATCCCGTGGCCTACAATAAAGTTGGCTCCCAGGAACCCTCTTCCACCCTCCACTTCCCATTTCGGCAGGACACAGGTCCACTTGGAGCGGAGCAGTCCTAACCGAATGGCGAGCGGGATGGAAAACGAGCCAGCCTGTTCTTTGCCTGTGAACCCCGACAGACTGTATGGGACCCCGTTAGATAGAGGCGAGGTGGTGGGGTTAGCTGAGTAGACCACGGTGCATGATGCCCCCGTGTCCAACAGATAGGTCCCCGTCACCTTTTCTACCTCCATCTCCAAGAGGGGTCTTTTCCATTCATCATACCAGAGAGAGCACAGGCAAACAGGCTCTAGTCAGGGCTGTGGGTTGGATGGGGCTGACGGGGTCAGAGCACCGGTAGCGGCTGCTACTCCCCCCTGGCCAGTCAATAAGGGCCTCATGGTGTCCAAAAGTGACTCGACTGCTGCGGGAGTGATTCCTTCCTCCGCCTTTTGGGCTGGGGCTGTGGAATTCTTTCCCTTGTTATCCTTCCAAGGGTTCTTGCACTCCTTCCGCCAGTGACCATCCTTCCCACACCCGCAACAATTCGTCTTTGCGTTGGGGGGTTATTCCCTTCCTGGTGCCACTCTTTCCTACCCGGTCCGGGTTTTACCTCATGCACCTTCCCCTTGGGTGGGTGTGCATCGGTTCCCCTACCGTTTTTATAGGCTAGAGTCAACTGCCTGATCACTGTAAGTTCGGTGGTCTGGGGGTTCTTGGGGTCGAACCAGACTTCTGCCTTGGCCCGGACCTGTGGCAGGCTGTTGGCCACCAGGCAACGAAGCCAATGGGCCAGGGGATCCCCATTCAGGAACCCCCAGTTCGGCGTCCCCGGGCAGGCTCTCCGGTACACCGGCCATAACCGGTCCGCGAAAACCTGTGGGTTTTCCCCTGGGAGCTGGACCGTCTTCTCCACACGGGAGAAAGGACTTCCCTCATTCATCCCCATGGCCTCCAGAACCGCATCTCTAAGCACCTCGTACCCGCTCTTCCCCCTCTTACACTCGTCAGAGAGGGATTGGAGGAGACTACTCTCCAGGGAGAATAGCAGCATCTTGGCCTGCTTAGCGCCATCGCAGTCGTTGACGCTGGCTGCCTGCTCTATGTCCCTGAAGTGGATCGAGTGGTCTCCCTTTTCGGAGAGCTTCGGGATATGGTTCACCATAGCCCTAAGCTGTTGGGTGCTATAGGGTAATACGAACTGGTTTTGGAGGGGTCCCTCATCGTCGCCATTGATGGGTGGGCCGAACCTCCAATGCCATGCTGGGCACATCGGTCCCGGCTCTGACCTCTCTGGCGGGGGTTGCTCCACCTCCGCTTCCACCTCTGGCTCCACCCCCCCTTGCTGCCAAACCTCGCTGAAACTTGGCGCTACGGGTGGTGGTCGCGAGATCTCCTGTCCCTCAACCAGGTCGTCCCTGGGCACTACCGGTGACGTTGGAACTGTCCTCCCCTCGTTCCCCATAAAATCCGCCTGACCTGCCTTTGGGCTTATGAAGCATACCATGCCTTTTGCCTTCCGGAGGGCCCGGCTCAGATTTTCTATCCGCTCTTTACAGGGGCCATGGTCTGCCTCCTCAAACCCCTGTTCGCTCTCTAGCTTGTAAGCTGCCTTTACCTCCTGTACTTTCTCTTCCTGTTCCCTAATCTGCCTTGCCAAGCGGGCGTTCTTCTCCCGCAACCTTAACTCATTTCCCTTGGCCTCGGTGACTTGGCACCGTAGGTATTCCAACTGGGCCTTGTGTTCTCCCATTAAATGCACTCTCTCTTGATTCAAGGCCTGCAAAGCTACCAATAACTTTTCCCCAGCTAGAGCCTTATCCTGGACCTCCAGGGCTGACTCCCTTAACTCGACTGCCTGTGCTGCAACGAGCCTGTCCAAAAGCTGGACCTGCTTTTTGAAAAACATCAGCCAGACTGCCTTCTCTAAGGACTTCTTGTGTTCCTTTCCCTCTGTCCACTTAGCTGCTGCATCTACCGGACGCCCAGCCCTTAACAGAGTGGTGATCCACTTCTTAGTGATATTCACCTTGCTTAACACATAATCAGAAATCCTTTCCTCCATCATGGTTTGCTCATCCAAACCATTGTCTACTGCATCGCAACCCTGCTGCCGGAGTCCTGCCGCGATCGCCATTTTCTGTAGGGGTGGTGGGTGTGGCACGTGCGCCCAGTCAGTTATGCCCCTGACTGTTGGTGAGCGGTTCGAATCGCTCCCACGCCCCTGGGTTCTAGACACCGGACTTAGGTGCAGGCGGCGATACAGAAGAAAATCGAGTAGACAAGTGGTTTGGATGTAAGAAAACCAAGATTTTATTAAAACAGAAATAACAACACAGTCTTATGAGAAATTACTGGTAAATGATTACAGGCATGAACAAAATAACTATACTTATACAGGGAATGGGGAATACACGGCACATCGAGGGGAAAAACAACTACAGGAAACTTTGGTTTATCCGGAGGTTGTATGTCCGGAATACTCGATCTAACGGCAAAAATCAGGAGCCGTTTTCTGTAAGTTTTTTTAGATCTCGTTCTTTTTTTTCCCCAGTCAGCCACTGCAAGGTCTGTAGCTATAGCAACAGCTTCAGCTACAGATGCTTGCAGCTGCAGCCGACTCTTTAGAAGCTGTTGCTAAGCAACAGTGTTTGTTGTCAGATACGGAGATGAAAACCTCCGTACGCTTCAACATTAACTTTGTATGTCCGGCAGTTTTGATAGATCGGCAACACGCCGGTCCCGTCGGTGCCAGATATCACAAAGTTTCCTGTACTTTAACAATCCCCTTATCCTTATCCCACCCCCTATACCTGACTAGATTAAGCTATGAGGGGCCAGGAATTCATGCTCACCAATCCAAAGCAAAGCCTGTTGTTTTAGCAATCGCAAGTTTTGAGGTCTGGTCTCCTGTCCTGTGGGGTGATCCATCGCCACGTGGTCTCCTGGCGCGGTGCTGGAGCTGTTGCTGCAGCACACCTTTCTTCTCCTCGGCTACCTTTGTCGTCTCGTCGCGATGGGTTCTCTTCTACTCCCTTGGGCGGTCGTCGGCGGTAACGTTGCGTTGGCAGTCTTTACTGCTTAGATTTTTCTACCCATTCTTAGAACACCAGTATATTCGTTATGGCGTGGACACCTGCGTTTAACGCCAGTTCATTCGCAGTGTTCAACAGCCAACCTATTCTCTTCCCCAAGCGCCAGCTTATAACTGGGCGCTCGGTCTTTATCAATGCGTCTTTGCTGCCCTTCTCTGCTGTTTGTCGGGTCTACCTTATTCTTTGTCTCGGTTCGTTTTGCCTCATTTCCTCTGCCGTCTCTCGTGGCCCGGGTGTCCTGGGTGACTTTGGACTCTGGTCTCGTTCCCCTCTCCTGCGATTGGTATGGATGTCCTTGACTGTTGAAAACCCAATGCGGGGAGCGAGAAGAGAACCCGCCACGAGGCCAGGGCATGAGTACGGGCGGCGGCAGCCCAAGACCAGACGAGAGGTCAGAGTCAAGAGAGTGATTGGTACTGATGGGCCTACAATTATACTCCTTCGGCAGGCCCTAATCTGCGCGCCAAATCAGGTCAGTCCATTGTTTCACTTTTGGCGGGCTGTTTTAAATGATTATACCAATCTAAACTAACTGGTTTTAGATGGCTGTTTATCGCACCTAATGGCCCGATGTCCGGGCTGTATTGTCATTAATGCATTTTAATCGGCCTGTGCAGCCTTGATGGCTTCCATAAGCTGTTTCCGATTATTTATGTGGACAAACTAATGGCCTTGTGCTTAGACCTAACTGGGTTGATCTGTTCCAATCTGACGAAATGCATATTCAGTGTTTGTTTAACTGTCTGGGTTTTCAAACACACAGTCCTTTTCACAGAAATGCATTTTAAGTTTCGATTTCCCGAAACTGCCTGTTCTGTGCTACAGAGTCCAAGCCTTTTAAAATCTTACAGGCTTTTGGTCACGAGGTGCGGACGCCATCTTTTGGGTACCCTTTTTAAATTGTCCATGCAGGGTCCCTTTTATTAATAACCTTGGGGGAATGTGGGAATTTTGCGAATCTTACACTTTCAGTAGTGATAACATATAAGATTCTGAGAGGGCTTAAAAGGGTAGATGCTGAGAGGTTGTTTCCCCTGGCTGGAGAGTCTAGAACTAGGGGGCACAGTCTCAGGATAAGGGGTCGGCCATTTAGGACCGAGATGAGGTGAAATTTCTTCATTCAGAGATGTAAGTCATTGGAGTTCTCTACCCCAGAGGGCTGTGGATGCTCAGTCGTTGAGTATATTCAAGACTGAGATCAGTAGAATTTTGGACTCTAAGGGAATCAAGCAATATGGAGATTGGGCAGGAATGTGAAGTTGAAGTAGAATATCAGCCATGATCTTATTGAATGGTGGAGCATGCTCGAGGGGCCTATGGCCTACTCCTGCTCCTATTTCTTATGTTCTTATGATGAGGGGTATCCGTATTGCTGAGAAAGCTGAAGCGCTGTCTAGTGCAGATCATCTCAGCATACTCAATCCCAAACATTTGGTGGGTTCTGTTTGGTGGGTAAGCATCTCTCCTGTTTCTGGTGAGATGCTTTTAGTCTATATAGGCAATGGCAGGAACCTGATTTGTGGGGAATTGTGACCTGCACGCCATTGAAAAAGAGCATCGCAGAATCATAGAACAGTACAGCACAGAAATAGGCCATTCAGCCCATCGAGTTTGCTCTTTCGAAGACTGAAGCTTATACACTCACTCGCTTGTGTGTTTCCTTTTTTAATTATCCTTTCAAATGTTCTTTTGCGGGAATTCTTAGTGAGCAGAAGAGCACATGTGCGCTTCTCTCTCCTAGCTCTGCCTGTAAGCACCATTCATTATCCTTAAATCACTACAAATTCCTCTCCAAACATTGCTCTATGCAGAGTCAAATTGTATTGTTTTATCAATGCAAACAATTACCCTACATAATTCCACTATTTTCTGATTATAGAGCGGCCACAGTCAAATTCTTTGGTGATAATACAATACTGATCAGCCCTTTCCTTTTGTTTTCCTGATCCCAGAATGTTTCAGCTCTTTATTTTGATCAAAATAAGACTTTTAGGAGCTAGGCAACTGCTGCAAGCTGCAAGATGGGAGTTCGGTTATTTCTTATCCATGCACAGGGACCCATCCAATAGTTTGAAGCAAGAAGCGTCTGTTGGTAAATTCCATGTTTTAGGTTTTCTTCATCCTTTCATTTGACCCTTTTTTTTCTCCACAGCTTTTCAGCATAAACTGCAGCTGAAAGTCCCAAGAGATTCAACGGTTGCTAAAGTAATTGACGCATGTTGGAAAATTTTGGGTCTAAAGGAAGATGCCAGTCTCCTGTCCCTGAATATTGTAACCAGCAGAACGGGTAAAGGTAAAGGATTCCTTGTCAACTGACAGCTTCATGTACAATCTGCCCTATTGCAAATTGTACTCACTTTATTAAATATATTTTTAAAATCCCTCCATGGCTTCACCCCTCCCTATCTCTGTAATCTCCTCCAGCCCTACAACCCTCTGAGATCTCTGCGCTCCTCCAATTCTGGCCTCTTGCGCATCCCCGATTTTAAACGCTCCACCATTGACGGCCGTGCCTTCAGCTGCCTAGGCCCTAACTTCGGGAATTCCCTCCCTAAACCTCTCTGACTATCTCTCTCTCCTCCTTTAAGACGCTCCTTAAAATCTACCTCTTTGACCAAGCTTTTGGTCACCTGTCCTAATATCTCCTTATGTGGCTTAGTGTCAAATTTTCTTTGATAATCGCTCCTGAGAAGTGCCTTGGGACATTTTACTACGTTAAAGGCGCTATATAATTGCAAGTTGTTGTTGTTGTCTTGGAGATCAATTCTGGAAATCAATTATCACACAAAGATTTGGCTTGGATAATAATCTTGTTTCAGTACGGGTTTACATTAGGTATCTTGTAAAATCAAAAATTTACAGAGCTTTTAATTATTATTGTAATTAATCTTCTTACTAACTATTAAGGTACTATTTATTCAATATTGTTGACTGGTCTGCATTTCTGAGGCTGTTTCCTTCCAGGGAAACTCTACAACCTACATCTCACATCATGGCAGCGAAGTGGTTAAGGATGGGTCTCTTGAGGATAAAATTGATAATGACACTCTTCCAAGAAATGGGGACAATGCCAGGGAATAGTTACTGCGGAAGTAAATGATAAAGGTAGGCTTGTAGGAGATGGGGACAGTAATGGAGGATCGAATCAGGTCGATGATGTTAGCAATCATGGGGCTGAGGATGTGAAGCTGGGTGATCTAAGAGCTGGGATGGGAAAGGAGCAAAGAAGCAGGTAGTAGGCTTCATGGACAAGACGAGTGTGTTGAGGACTGAGGGGAAGATGTTGAGAACTTGAAAATAAGTTGAGTGAGGGCTTGGTTAGATGGAGAGTGGGAGAACTGAAAGATGAGGGTCAGTCACATAGAGATTTTGGATATAAAGAAGTCAACGAGTTCCTCACGTTTACCATCCATTGTGAAGATGGGGATTGTGGGAGAGGGAGGCCCAAGGTGGCAAAGCACAAAACTA
Source organism: Somniosus microcephalus (assembly GCF_052327205.1). Classification (NCBI taxonomy): domain Eukaryota; kingdom Metazoa; phylum Chordata; class Chondrichthyes; order Squaliformes; family Somniosidae; genus Somniosus; species Somniosus microcephalus. The sequence goes on along the minus strand of NC_140989.1, from coordinate 138,110,066 downwards.
AAAGCAAGAAATGTGTTTTCCAACAGTGGTCGAGGAACTGCAAGCAGAGAAACAAATAGGGGAACTGAAGCTTTTGGAGAAAAAAGACCTCAAACTGCAGCTGTGCAGAAAAGCGAGTGATAATTTCAATAGGGTGGAGAAAGAGGTAAGTTCAACGCGAGAACTCAATAAGTGAGTGAGTACACACTGTGAAATTAAAGAATAGTGAATTTGGAAGTGTGAAGGTAAAAGCAGGGCTGAACTAATGAGTAAAATTCCTCTTTTAATGACAAACAGGACAATGTCGCTTTTTCCCCCTTTAGTGAATGACCTACGAACAGAATCCCATTCTTAGAAAGCTATTGACTCCAACAATTTTAATAAATTAACAGGAGCTCCATTTAGTTAGCAAGTCAACATGGAGCTAAAAGTTGAGCTTGAAATCCAATTTGAAATTCAAGTCACTGTGAATTAGGTTTTTTGTGTTTTAGTGTTCCCAGATTATGATCAGATTTTGGCTGTAGATAATATATTATTTAATGGTATTTCTGTGAAAGATTTTTCATGACTTTTCTCCAACGTGCCCGGAAGAGTGAAAGCAAAAACAAGAAAAATCTGAAAACAATGATATGATAATCTGCTAAAGATTGTAGAAAGACAATAGTTCCTGCAGAATGGGACTAATGCACCTTATTAATGACCAGGTGTCATTCCCATACATGCCAAACCATTCCAGATTTCTCATTTGATAATTCCCGGCTTCATCCACACTTCTGTCTGTTCAGTTTCACAGGCCATGTAATAATCCAGTTGAAAATCACTCTGACCTGTTAACGGGCTATTAATGGAACATTAGCTCATATCTTTGCTCTCTCTCACTCGCTCTGTCTGTCATATTTCTTTAGGTTACAAACTTTCCTTAAGTTGATTTCTCTCTCTCTCTCTCTCTCTCTCTCTCTCATTCATATATATATATATATGTAGCCAAGTGGGAAAATGCAGTGAATATTTAAGTCCACTAGATGGTGCGGTTCATTTTCCCCTTTAGAATTTGAGAAAAGGGTTATGGGTAAGGCCATGTGATGCCAAAGGAACCTCCCCTTTCTTCACAGCCTCCATTTTCTAGATCCAGCGTGGGGGGTGTGCTCAGGAGAGTTGGGCAAGCCACTGCCGTATTTTGTCGACTGTATTTTATGTATTTACAATTTCATCCTAAACCTAGACCCAAGTTATTAATACAGAATAAAAAACCCCAAAAACGAAAGTTCGTGTCCTGTGCTGCTCCATTTCGCCAGGCTACACATTTTGGTACCAGGAGTGGGGTCTGTTAGTTTGGAGTTTCTCAGGTTTGGGAAAGTTACATAAAATACGGCAGTGGGGGAAGAGCGGTGTGGTGCCAAGTGGACCTGGAGACGGACGGAGAGTGCTGCCTGGGGTTGCTAAGGAGGACCAGACCAGACAGACGGGATCCAGAGGGCGCCAGGACCAATCTGGGAGAGGACCCATCAAGGCACCGAGGAGGGACACCATTGGAGAAGAATCGTCGCAGCGGCCATCCCATTCAGTGACTGTCAGGGACTTGTGAACTGAGTCAAAATGTTAGACCCTCCTGAGGAGGCGGGTGGAGCTCACAATTCGGATGGTGAGGACAATACCTCTAGTGTGGGTGAGGGCAACCAGATAGATGAACTCAAGGCACAGATTTCAGAGTTGAAAAAAAACCATGACCAAGCAATGGCAATTATTGCCACTCTAGGTAATGGGGCAACCAAGTCATATGTGTATGTACCCAGAGAGCGTCAGATCCAACCATTCAGTGGTGAGGTATCTAAAGATAGACGTTCAGTTGATGAGTTCATTGAAGAGGTTGAAAGTGTACTACGAGCTAGAGATCAGACTCCTGCAGAGCAGGTAGATTTCATTCGATCTTTGTTGAGGGGGGCAGCCCTACAGGAAATTAGGTTACGGTTGGGTGGAGAGTCTAAGCAGCCCAGTGACCTGTTCAGTTACCTAAGGGGGGCTTTCACCGAAAAACGCAGTGAGTCCCAGCTGTTAGAAACTTTCTATGGACGCAAGCAAGAAGAGGGTGAAGATTTCCAAGAATACTCACATGCACTCTCTCAGATTATTAGAACTTTGGTAAAGCAATCACCTGATGCTGTGCCGGACACAAAACGGGTTGTCAGAAACAGATTTGTTGATGGTGTTAGAGATCCCTCACTCCGGAGAGAGTTGCGCAAGTTTGTACGAGACAACCCCCAGTCTACCCTGTTCGATGTACGTGAGGAAGCTGTCTTATGGTCCTTAGAAGACCAGCCCTGTAGCACTAAAGTTGCAAAGAGCAAGAATGTAGTGTGTGACAGTACGGGGAGGGATCTTCAGTGTTCTGCCATTGGGGTACCAGGCAGCCAGGCTGTCACTTTACAGGATGTTCTTAAAGTGGTGGCGGAACAGGGTAAAGCTATCGGGGAACTAACAGAGGCAGTACGGGGTCTTGCTCTACAGAAGGAAAACACGGGTAATGACAAGGTTGGGAAACCTAGAGCCAAGCCAAAGTTCACTGATGAAGGTCAGCCTATTTGCTTTAAGTGTAACGGGGCGGGGCACATTGCCAAACAGTGTCCTCAGAAGCACGAGGTAGCAAACACATCCACCACTGCTGGCTGGGGTGCAGGAAAACTAACTCCCTCGATTGCCATGAGCCGGGCAATGCGAGGAAAACCTGCAGGCTCTCAGAACAGTACTGGTATTCGTGACAGATTTCTTGACCGTGCAGTAGGTAAATGTCCAGTAGTAGATCTCAAGATTGGGGGGGTTACTGCTAACTGTTTACTGGATACCGGGAGCCAAGTCAGCACTATTACTGAAGTTTTTTTCAGAGAGCACTTACTTGGGAGGGATGAGGATATGCTGCCTACAACCGGGTGGCTTAAGATCACTGCCGCCAACGGGTTGGACATTCCCTACTTGGGCTACCTTGAGTTAGACGTTGAAACTATGGGCATAACCTTACCCGAATGTGGTTTCCTGGTAGTCAAAGAGCATCAGCAGTCACAGCCTGCAGCACCAGGTCTTATTGGTATGAACATCATCAGCCGATGCAGACAACTAGTTCATGCTGAGTTTGACACTACTCTAGGGGGAAAGTTGGATTCAGATTGGAGGGAAGCATTTCAGCAAGTACAACAGTGTAACATCACTCCAAAGTCATCTTCTGTCCGTGTAGCTGGTAGGGGTGCTGTACATGTGCCTGCGTCTTCCATAGCTACAGTCTATGTAAAGGGACTTAAAACTCAGTCAGGTGGCAGCACTAAAATGCTGTTGGAGCCAGGTAACACACCATTGCCAGGTGGCCTGGTAGTTGTCCCCACTCTAGTTGAATCAAAGGGACATTTATTTCCAGTGCAGGTGGTAAATTTCTCTGAGGAGGATGTGTGGTTAAGCCCCAGGACCAGGCTTGGTATTCCGACTCAGGCAGAGTGTGTAGACAAGGACTCCTGTGAGGTGCGATTTCAACGCATCTCCGCTGACACAGAGGAAGTAACTGTTGGCAGAAAAGAAGGACAGATGACAGACCAAGACATTCAGTTGCTTTTGGACAAACTACACATAGGTGGCACACAGGGCCAACAAGCAGAGTTAGTTGCACTTTTAGCCAGGTATTCGGAAGTATTTGCTTTTAAGGATGAGGACCTAGGCTACACTGATAAAGTTGAGCATGAGATTAACTTGGTAGATGACGCACCAGTTACAGAGCCATACCGTCGTATCCCACCTACACTGTACAAAGAGGTGAGGGACCACATCACTAAGCTTTTAAGAAAGCGTGTCATCCAGGAGAGCAATAGTTCATACGCTTCACCCATAGTGGTAGTTCGTAAGACTGATGGAGACATACGACTATGTGTTGACTTTAGGAAACTAAACTCAAAAACCAGACGTGACGCATTTCCTTTGCCCCGCATTGACGAGAGTTTTGATGCCCTTCATGGTGCAAAGTTCTTCTCGACCATTGATCTTGCAAGTGGGTACCACCAGGTTGCTGTCCGTGAAAGTGACAGGCCTAAGACTGCTTTTACAACTCCTTTTGGCCTTTTTGAGTACCTCAGAATGCCTTTTGGTGTCTGTAATGGACCTGCGACTTTTCAACGACTTATGCAAGCGACTATGAGCGACTTAGTGTTCCACATCCTATTAGTGTATTTAGATGACATCCTTGTGTTCTCTCAGACCTTCCCGGACCATTTAGAGAGGCTTGAGACAGCTCTAAGACGACTGAAAGAGACAGGGTTGAAAGTAAAGCTTGAAAAGTGTCACTTCCTGCAGCAGGAAGTCAGGTTCCTTGGGCATCAAATTTCAGGGGAGGGTATAGGGATAGATCCAGAGAAAATTGCCGCCGTAAAGAAGTGGCCGGTCCCCAGTACAGTCAAAGATCTGAGGTCATTTCTTGGTTTCTGTAGTTATTACAGGAGGTTCGTTGAGGATTTTTCTAAACGAGCTGGCCCTCTCCATGACGTAGTCAATGCATGCCTTAGGGAAGACAGCCCAGCAAAAGCAAAACGGTTGTTTGAAGGTTCATGGACAGCTGCGTGCCAAGCTGCTTTCGAACAGCTGAAAGAAAAGCTGATCAGTGCTCCAGTGTTAGGTTACGCAGATTTCACTCAGCCTTTTATTGTAGAGACGGATGCCAGTAACCTAGGATTAGGTGCCATCCTCCACCAGCAGCAGGGAGATAGGAAGAGAGTGATAGCATATGCCAGTAGGAGGCTCCGTAATGCTGAAAGAAATGACAGAAACTACAGCAGTATGAAACTAGAGCTCCTCGCCCTCAAATGGGCTGTTTCAGAGAAATTTCGAGGTTACCTTCTAGGTTCCAAGTTCACTGTCATAACAGATAACAACCCCCTGTGTCACCTTTCTACAGCTAAGTTAGGTGCTGTTGAGCAAAGATGGGTGGCTCAGTTAGCTGTTTTTGACTTTGACGTCAAGTACCGCCCAGGCCGCTGTAATGCAGCAGCAGATGCCCTCTCTAGGCAGCCGTTAGCAGGGGAGCCCGAGTCAGACAGTGGGGATGCGGACTATGATGGTTGTGTGGCCATATGTAATGTCACTCACAAGGGAACAGCTCTAGGACCAGACTTAGGGACAGCAGGAGTCAAGTGCTGTAAAGTCAGACAGATCCGTGTTTCGGACGCAGAAGAAAGTACTGAGCGTAGTGAGTTGCAGGGTAACACACCAACACTTCCCGGTTACTCTAAAGAGGAACTACGTAAGTTTCAGGACACAGACCCCACCCTCAGCGTGTTTAGGAAGTTTTGGGGTGAGCAGCGGAGGCCAACTTACAAGGAGAGGTCGCAGTTATCCAAGCTAGTATTATCCACGTTAAAGCAGTGGCCCCGTATTTGTGAGCAAGATGGTTTGTTGTACTGTGTAATCGAGAATGTCCATGTTGGTGAGTGTCACCAGCTACTACTGCCCTCTTGTTTGAAAGAAGTCGTGCTTGAAGGTGTGCATGATCGTATGGGCCATCAGGGAATAGAGCGCACACAGAACCTTTTGAGACAGAGATGTTTTTGGGTTGGGATGTATGGGGATGTGGAACAGTGGGTCAAGAAATGCGAGAGGTGTGTTTTGACAAAAATGCCCCACCCCAAGATACATGCCCCTATGAAATCATTTCTAGCCTCCCGGCCCCTTGAAGTAGTTGCTGTAGATTTCACCATGCTGGAACCGGCCTCCGATGGTCGTCAGAATGTGTTAGTGGTGACCGATGTTTTCACTAAATTCACACAAGCCTTCCCTACTCGGGACCAAAAGGCTGATACCACGGCAAAAGTCCTTCTCAAAGAGTGGTTCATGAAGTATGGGGTCCCAGAAAGATTGCATTCAGACAGAGGTCGAAATTTTGAGAGTGAAATCATTGCCGAGCTGTGTAAGCTTTATGGTGTAAAGAAAACCCGCACTACCCCACACCACCCAGAAGGAAATGCTCAATGTGAGAGATTCAACAGATCTTTACATGATCTTTTGCGTACACTGCCTCCAGAAAAGAAGCGCCGCTGGCCTGAGCACTTATCTGAGTTGGTGTATGCCTACAATGTAACACCCCATGCTACGACTGGCTACTCACCGTACTATCTGCTTTTCGGGGTTCATCCACACCTTCCTGTAGATGCTTTATTAGGTCAGGAGCAAGTGTTAGACAAGAAACATGAGTGGTTGGTTGTCCACCAAGAGCGTTTGAAGGAGGCACATGCAAGGGCAAGAGAGTACACTGAAAAGAAATCAGCTCAAAGAATTGAACTTAACAAAGACAAAGTGTACTGTCCAACCATTGAGGTGGGTCAGTTGGTATACTTACGACACAGGCCTTTGGGTAGGAACAAAATTCAGGATGCGTGGGGTCCTACTGTGTACAGAGTGGTGGAGGTACAGGGTACTACACATGCAGTTGAGCCTGTAGAGGGCGGTCCTTTAAAAAGGGTCCATAGAGTTAATCTTAGGCCATGTGTTACCCCTGTCCCTGAGCCTAGGCGGACGAGAACCAAGTCCCCTGTCACCGTACCCCCTGTCACTCTTTTGACAGAATCGTTGCCAGAGCCCTCTGATACTGAGTTTGTTGTGGTAGAGGAAGTCACCTATCCAGAGTTAACTCAGGAGGAAAAAGTAAACAATGATCCTGTTGGTAACGCCCAAGATGTACAGGAATCAGAGGCTGTTTCTGAGCCAGAGCATTCAGACCCTTCTGAGTGTGGGACTGAGGTTGAGGTACCCATTCCGGCTCCTCGCAGAACTAAAAGAGCCAATGCTGGGGTAAACCCTAACCCATACCATTTGCCTCAGTCAGCCTGTAATGCAGTCTCACTCAGTCCTGAGGTGTTCTCTCATGTTTTATCGAGTCTGGGTACTGCATTTTTTCGAGAAGCTGTAAAAGAAGTGAAAAACGGGTGCTAAGTCACCGAGGACGTTGACTTTAAAGCAGGGGAGAATGTAGCCAAGTGGGAAAATGCAGTGAATATTTAAGTCCACTAGATGGCGCGGTTCATTTTCCCCTTTAGAATTTGAGAAAAGGGTTATGGGTAAGGCCATGTGATGCCAAAGGAACCTCCCCTTTCTTCACAGCCTCCATTTTCTAGATCCAGCGTGGGGGGTGTGCTCAGGAGAGTTGGGCAAGCCACTGCCGTATTTTGTCGACTGTATTTTATGTATTTACAATTTCATCCTAAACCTAGACCCAAGTTATTAATACAGAATAAAAAACCCCAAAAACGAAAGTTCGTGTCCTGTGCTGCTCCATTTCGCCAGGCTACATATATATATATATAAAAAAGCATTTTTCCTTGGAAAATATAGGAACACCAGGCGACTGGTGCAACTACTAGTAACATTTCCTTGAAATCACACAGGGGATCTGCTGACCTCAAACACTGGTTGATTGCAAATCTAAGGTATTATAGAGTGGACTGTGTCAGTGTGAAAGAGTGGCATCAGGGGGAAAATAAATACTAAAAACCAAAATGACACCCACTTCAATAGCATCAAAGAGAAAAAGGACAAGGCAATGCAAAATGTCTTGTTTGTTTTGAGAGGAAATGATACTATTGATCCTGGACAAGGTTACTGAATGAGTAAACACTCCCAAAAGATTGACAGCCTTTTTCTGGGGTTTGTTATGCTGTGGGTTTGGTCCAGCTGGTGACTTTCATAAGAAGGTGTTTCTGTATGAATGTTTAACGCACTCATATTAAATCCCCCTCTGCACTTTTGTTTAATTACAGGCATTTATCCGTGGACATGTTAAGCATTCAGATAGTAACAGCTTGGTCTTCAAATATACCCCATAAAATAATATCAGACTGCTATTGTAAATGTACCCTAATTTTACTGTAGCATCAAATTGACTCCACAGTGGGAAAGGACAAAATTTAACAACCTCGAAATTCACTGACGACGTGCCCGTTTTACAGGTGTAAAACAGGTGCTTAATCATCCAATATGGCAAATGGCATGTCTGTCTGCACATTCTGCATTGGAAGTGCCCTGCCTGCCATATTGGTATAGGCTGAAGAATTTGTGTCCAGAGAAAGCACCTGAAACAGGAATTAGGCCCTTTTCTTCTTAGAGACACTCCTTAAAACCTACCTCCATCTGCCCTAATAACTCCTTATGTGGCTCAGTGTCAAATTTTGTTTGATAACCCTCCTGTGAAGCGCCTTGGGATGTTTTACTGGTATAAATGCAAGTTGTTGTTGTTAAACAATGCTATAACTCACTAGCACTTATCTACAGGTAAGTACTTACCATTTCATAGAGTCATGGAATGATACAGCACAGAAGGAGGCCATTCGGCCCATTGTGCTTGTGCCTGTGCCGGCTGTTTGGTAGAGCTGTCCAAGTAATTCCACTCCCCTGTCTTTCCCCATAGCCCAGCAATTTTTTCCTCTTCAAGTATTTATCCAATTCCCTTTTGAAAGTTACTGCTGATTCTACTTCCACCGCCCTTTCAGGAAATGCATTCAAAATCACAACAACTCACTGCGTAAATGTTTTTCCCCTCATGTTGCCTCTGGTTCTTTTGCCAATTACCTTTATAGGACTGACCCCCTACTGTCCTCTCACTGGAATTATGTAAGGGCTCAGCAAAGGCACATTAAGCATGGGGATTCATGGGGGGGAGAAATTCGGTATCGCCCCATTTGGGGCGCAATTCTCGGCCTGGCGCAAAGTTTTGTGCCTGGCGCAAATTATCGCCACCTACTGCGAAATTGGTCTGTCTCGCCCCTGGAGCCGATTGCAGCGCTAAATCAGGCACTGCATGACTGTCTTAAGGCGCTAAGCCGGAGGAGCGAGGCGCTAACTCAGAGGGCGGGTGCAGCGCAGGTGCTCTCAGTTAGCGATTGCACACAGACACGCTGGCGCCGGTCAGCTCTTAAAGGGGAGGGTCGATCTTGATTTGCAGCTTCACCCTCTGCATCGGAGCCCTGAATCTCGGCCTGGACAGACCTGTTGCCAAATCCTGCAGCCAAGGACTATGGAGAGGGCCAGGGAGCGAGCGCAGCGTTTCAGCGAGGGGGCCTTGGAGGCTCTAGTTGGCGCGGTGGAGCGCAGGCGATCTCTCCTGTACCCGGAGAGTGGCAGGAGGCCTCTGCCCAGCGAGTACCGAAAAGCTTGGAGGGAGGTGGCTCACGGAGTGACCTCCAGCAGCATGGTGCCTAGGACCCCTGTGCAATGCAGGAAGAAGTTCAACGACCTCACTCGGGTCGTCAGGGTGAGTGCCTTTTTCAGAAACCTCTTCATCCCTCCATCTTGACCTCGCTTTATGGCCAAAGGGTCTTGAAAGCCCCAATGCCCAGCACTCCTCCAACACCTTTGGCCCTTTCAGGAAACTCACATGCACATTCAGCACTTTGCACACAGTAAGGGCTATTCTACCATGGGAGGCATTTCAGCCAAGATCATGGCTGCACACAGTAAGGGCTATTTGACCATGGGAGGCATTTCAGCCAAGATCATGGCTGCACACAGTAAGGGCTATCCCACCATGGGAGGCATTTCAGTCAAGATCATGGCTGCACACAGTAAGGGCTATTCGACCATGGGAGGCATTTCAACCAAGATCATGGCTGCATCTTTACTCAGACCCCGTCCTTTTTCTTGCAGGGCAAGCTGGCACATAATAGGAGACAGCAGCAACAGACTGGGGGAGCCTGGCCTCACCTTCAAGCCCTGACCGATCTGGAGCAGCGAGTCCACCGGATTGTGGCAAGCCGGATGCTTGGCTCCGTCACCACTGGAGACGCCAACCCCGTTCTGGCCAGCAATGGTAAGGTCATCACCTTTTTGACCTCTCTCCTTCCACTTGTTCCTCACAACAGCATCCTTTGACACTCTCGATCCAAATTAGTACATCGCTGCACTCATTCCTCCCTTGCTGCCACCCTGTCCTCACGCTAAAGCCACTCTTGTACCTCCCTGCTTTCAGATGCTGATTCACCAGATGAGGAGGTGGGCCCTCAAGCTGCCACTGGGAGTGAATCTGAAGGCGAGGAGGAAGAGGAAGCCAGACTATCAGTGCAACCCTCTGCCGAGGCAGCCCATGGCCATACTGGGGACACGCCTTCCCTGGAGGGGAGCGGGGGGGGGAATGGTCTGATGAGGGTGAAGCTCCAGGACCCGGCGGGCTGCAGCAACGCGAGGGGGGTAGGGAAGCTCGGGGGCCTTCTCCCCAGAGGGAGAGTATGGCCTCCAGTCCTGCTACAGTGAGCGCAGAAGAGGTGCGGCTCCTCGCTGAAATGAGCACCCAGGTGGAGCAAAGGCACACTGAGCTCATGGCTGCAGTGGCAAGGATGCCCGAATCCATTGAGTCACTGGCAAGGAGTGTCCAGGACTTCGGTGCAGCACAGGCATCTGCCACGCAAATGCTAAGTGCTGCAATGCAGTCAGTGGGTGGTCTCATGCAGACGCAGATTGAGGCTACGCGAGCACTAACTGCTGCCACCCTCGCTGGTTCGGGCAGATTTCCCCGGGGCTCTCACCGCGCCGCAGCAGGCCAGCAATGATGTGCTCCCGCAGATTGCTGCGCATGCTGAAGTGCTGCCCCGTGGGAGTGCCAGTGTGCCGGTCGAGTGGGGAGTTGCTGTCCTCTCTCAGGATGACAGCATTCCTGCTGCCAACACTGTCACTTCTCCACTGCAGTTGCCACCACCTGTAGGACAGACTGCTGCCGCCCATGCAGAGTTGGAGCAGTCAGCAGCCGGGCCCTCCAGGCCCAGAGCTGGTCCAGGCCGTCCCTCAAGGGCATCTGCAGTCTCAGTTTCTGACACTCAGCAGCCTTCCCCCAGCCTTGCTGCAGCCACTGGGGTCTCGGTGCGGAGGAGCTGCAGGGTGGGAAGGGGGCAATTTCGCAAGGGAAGCAGATCACCCTCGAAGGGCAAAAAGTAGAAGGTGTGGCAAAATGTGGTTCATTGTTTTTTTGAAGGCCGAGGATCGTGGTCATATCTTTGTTACTGTTTTGGACATTGTCTCCAGGTTGTGAGAGCCAGTTATGTGATTGACTGTTTCTTTGTGTCTTTCTTTCTATTACTTTGTCATGCGGGAAGGATACACAGTTTTGTTAATAAAGAAGTGTGTTCATTCAAAATGTACATGTTTGCTCTTTGCACTCATTGTTGCCTTGACCGGCTTAGGGGTTGCGGCATGGTTCCATTAAGGTTCTTTGAATGGCAGAAGCCATTCCCTCAGAGGGGGCCTAGAAGCGACTTGCAATAAGCCTTTGACGGACGGCCCTTGCACTTTGTGCCTCCCTCCCGTCTTGGTGCTGCTCCTCCTCCTCCTCCTCTGCTGGTGCTCCAAGGCCCGCTGGCATTGGCTGGGTCCTGAGGATTGCCAGGTTATGCAGCATGCAGCAGACAACAACGAAGTGGGAGACTCACTCAGGCGAGTACTGCAGGGCTCCTCCAGAGTGGTCCAGACAGCGGAACCGTTGCTTGAGCACGCCGATTGTGTGCTCAATGATGTTCCTGGTAGCTTGATGGCTCTCGTTGTATCGTTCTTCTGCAGGGGTACTGGGCGAACGGGGTGGGGTCATCAGCCAGGTGCACAGAGGATAGCCCTTGTCCCCGAGAAGCCAGCCTCCTGGGTGAAGCAGGGCCTCAAAAAGGTCTGCCACAGAAGTCTGGCGCAGGATGAAGGCATCGTGGCTGCTGCCTGGAAATTGGGCATTGACAGCGAGTATCAGCAGTCTGTGGTCACAGACCAACTGGACGTTCAAGGAGTGGAAGCCCTTTCGGCTGCGGAAATCCTTGGCATTCGCTTGCGGCGCCCGCAAAGCCACGTGGGTGCAGTCAATGGCACCCTACACTATGGGGAAGCCCGCTATTCTTGCAAAGCCCACTGCGCGATCTTGCTGCTTGTCGGGGGTCATCGGGAAAGAGATGTACTCTCGTCTCCTTTTAAAGAGGGCATTTGTGACTTGACGGATGCAGCAATGCACCGCGAACTGGGAGATATTGGCAATGTCCCCAGTAGCAGATTGAAAGGAGCCGGTAGCATAAAAGTTGAGAGCCACTGTTACCTTCACTGCCACCGACAGAGACGTCCTGCTCCTCAGTTGAGGTTGCAGATCTGGCTGGAGGAGGTGGCAGAGCTCAGTGACCACCTCCTTGCTGAATCACAGCCTTCGCAAACACTGCTCCTCAGACATATTGATGTATGAGAACTGTTGTCCAAAAACCCTGGGATGGTAAGTTCTCCTGTACCGACGCCTGTTAGCCCTCCTCCGTCTGGCCATGATTGCCACTCTATCTCTGCGTCTCTGTGCCCTCTCAATGTGATGGAGAAGCACGACGTGCCCATCCATTGCTGCCCCCATAATATGTGGGCAATCAAAGTTATGCCAGTGAAAAAGCAAAGCAACTACAAAGTTATGGGCAGAAGCCAAAACTACCTCAGACAGCGTTGACTCAATGCAGAAGTCTCTCTTTCTCCCTTTGTCTCTCAGCAAATCTCTCTCTCTCTCTCTCTCTCAGAACGAGTGGTCCAAAAATGGCTACCACACAAAAGACAGGAAGAGCCCCCTTTATATAGCGCCCCCCAGCCCCACAGCGACTGGGAAGCATTCCAGTCAATCTGTCATTGGTAGCGACAGGCGGAAAGGAGGGGGGCGCCACTTAATTTCCAGTCCAGGGCGCCCCAAGGGCGCTGCACTCTGGAATGACGTCAAGATCTGCGTGCGCAGGAGAGCGGGCGGTAGGGTTTAGCGCCGCCGCTAAATGTCCGCTCAATTTCGCTAGAGGCGCAGGGCTCGCCGCGCCCGGGTGCTAGTTGGTTAGCGCCCCACTTATCGCCCTCTTAAGGCGCTAACGGGTGGTGCTCACAACTGAATTTCTCCCCCATCGTGTTTTGTGTTCCAACCATACTATTGTGGCCAAATGCCTTTTTTTCATCCTGGGTACATAATATGGCAGTGAATTTAGAACTGCAGAATGTACACAGCAACAGTGCTATTGCCAGTCATGTTGTTAAGCAGAGCCTCAAAAGTTACAATTGCCTTTTGCATACTCTTCCGTATTCTGCCATATATATTTGCATATTCTCCTGTACAAAATCCATAACCGAATGCTGAGAAAAATTAATGAAAGCTTCTCCAAAAAATCAGAAAGAAAAATACAGTAAGTTAAACAAAAGACTGCAGATTGGAAATTACTGTTGGTGAAGTGAGCAGTTAAATGTTTAACATGTTTGCCCTGTTAAAATAGCAAACGGAACAATGTCACATAAATGTACTAGGCATGAATTCACTCAAGTTCTCAGGGAATATTAGGCAAGGTTTCTTTAAGGTCAAGGTGGCTCCAAAATGACACAGCTGGCAATGGAAATTCAGGACTAAGTCAACTCTCTGTAGTAAACCCAATAATCTGATACCTGAGCCAGGCAGGTCAGCACTTCTTGAGGATATGGAGATGACCGACCACCCAGTCTGGCTCTCTGGTGGAGACTAGAGGGACATCCTATCACTGTGGGTCAGGAGTTTTCTTATACTTGGCTCTTGATAGCACTGAAAGCAATTATACTGGTGGGTAGGGGGTTCCTACCTGGGCAAGCTGTGGAAAGTGGACCCATGCTCTGTACTGAACGACTCATGGTTTATGTGGTATCTTGAGGTGGCCATAGATGGAGACAGACACAGGTTAACTCCTTAACATGGTTTAATCAACACTTGCACATAAAAGCTTCTGCCATGAGGCAGCAAAAACAAAGAGTACAACCAGTACAGATCAGACTTAACTCAGGAGAGCAATTGCCACAGCACCACCTGGTGGATCAGGTTACTCATAACCTCCCAGGTTACTACACTCCTCCCCCCTTCAGATTGCCGTATGCAATTCTTAAACAATAACCCTTACTAGGTACTACGTTTTAATTAACCAGTATGCCCTGACTAATTTAACAGGTTTGTATAAGTCTTTCTGGTTGCTTGCGAATCCTTTGTGAACGTCTTAATTCCACTTGTGGTGGATTCTCAGATTCATTCGCACTTGAGATTGGAGTAGTCTCTGATGTTGGTTTTACTCTGTCCCGCTGTGGCCTGGCAGTACCAGTGTCCACTGGCATCTTATAAGCCATGCTGGGTCCTGGAACAGCCTCCTCTACTGCCCTTTGTTCCATCTGAGGCAGTTACCCCTGCTGCTGGCTGAAAAGCTGATCCACATGCCAACAAACCCCTCGACCATCCCCTAGTAACACGGAGTATGACACAGGTCCTGTAATGTCCTGGATTAGTCCTGGTATCCATTTAGGTCCATAACCGAAGTTCCGGGTGTACACAGAGTCCCCTATGGCGAAATGGCGAGCTTTAGTATGTTTGTCATGGTACGCTTTTTGGTTTGTTTGTTTTGTCTCAACCTTGCTTTTGAGATCTGGGTGTATCAGGTCTAACGTGCACCGCAACTTTCTCCCCATCATCAACTCAGCCGGAGAAAGCCCCGTGGTAGCTTGGGGTGTTATACGATAACTAAACAAGGCTCTATTGAGCTTGGTCTCCAGGGTGTCACCTGAGCTCTTCCTCATGAGCTCCTTAAAAGTCTGCACGGCTCGTTTGGCTAACCCATTTGAGGCTGGGTGATATGGAGCCGAGGTGACATGTGTGATTCCATTCCTTACCATGAATTCTTTGCTCCCTTCACTAACAAAACACTGTGCATTGTTGGATACAATCATTTCTGGAATACCATGCATGCTGAAGCTGTTCCTGAGACAATTCAGTGTGGCATCAGTCGTTGCAGAGCTCACTGGATAAACGTCGATCCACTTTGAGTGAGCGTCAACCAGCACCAAAAAAAATTTGCCCATAAAAGGTCGCGCATAGTCTATGTGAATTCTCCTCCAGGGTTTGCTGGGCCACTCCCAGGGATGGAGTGGTGCCCTGGCAGGTGCTTTCCTCTGTTCCTGACATATAGTGCATGACTTTACCTTTGACTCAATTTCAGCATCCAAGTTAGGCCACCACAGGTAGCTCCTAGCCAGTCCTTTCATTCTAGTCATTCCTGGGTGCAATTGATGCAACTGTTCCATCAAAGTAGAGCGTCCCCGCTCTGGGACTATGATGCGTGCTCCCCATAGCACACATCCATCTTGGACACTGAGCTCGTGCTGTCTCTGTCTGTACGGCGCGAACTCCGGTCCCTCACGGTGATCTGGCCAGCCTTTCAACACATACTCACGGACCCTTGACAGAACGGGGTCCTTGGCTGTCCAGCCCTGGATTTGCACTGAAGTCATCAGGGGACTGATCTCCTGATCCAGCATCAGGACGTGCTCCTCAGGGGAAGTACTGCAAGGAGATTTTGAGAGGGGCAAGCGGCTGAGAGCATCCGCGTTCCCGTTTTCCTTGCCGGCTCTGTACGTGATCACATATTCATAGGCTCTTAGTATTACTGCCCATCTCATTATTCTCTGTGATGCCATTTGAGGCACCATTTTCATCTCATTCAGTAAGCTAATAAGAGGCTTGTGGTCAGTACTGATTACAAACTTCCTCCCATATATGTACTTATGGAATTTCTTTACTCCAAATATAATGGCCAACCCCTCTTTATCAAGCTGTGAATAGTTCTTTTCCGCAGCTGTGAGCGTGCGTGAAACAAACGCGATGGGCCTTTCCGCTCCATCTGGCATGCGGTGGGCCAACACTGCCCCCACTCCATAGGGTGATGTGTCGCAGGACATTATCAGCTCCTTCTTCTCATCGTAATGCACTAACACCCTGCTGGACTGAAGTAGCTCCTTTGACTGCTGAAACGCTTTCGCTTGCTCTGGCCTGCAACGCCATGGCTCCTCCTTTCTCAGCAGTTTGTGCAGCGGTGCCAGCAGCATCGATAAGTTTGGAAGAAACCGGTTATAATAATTTGCGGAGCCCTAGATAGGCTTTCAGTTCAGTCACTGAGGTGGGTGCCGGTGCATCCTGCACTGCCCGCACTTTCCCTGGTAATGGATGGAGGCCTGTGGCATCCACCCGATGTCCCAGGAATGTAACTTCCTTCTCCATGAAACTACACTTACTCCATTTCAGGTGTAGCCCCGCCTCTTCCAGCCGCTGGAGCACTTTGTCCAGTGTTTTTAAGTGATCCTGATCATCACTTCCTGTTAGCAGAATATCATCTAAGTACACGGCCACCTTTGGAATGCCCTGCAGAATGCCCTCCATAGTCCGTTGGAATATTGCTGGGCTAGAACTGACACCAAATGGTAACCTGGCATACGTGAACAGCCCCTTGTGCGTGTTCACCGTGACAAACTTTTTTGATTCTTCATCTAGCAATATCTGCTGATACGCATGACTCATGTCCAGTTTGCTGAATCTTTCTCCCCCAGCGAGCGATGTTAACATGTCCTCCATTCTTGAAATGGGGTACTGTTCCAGTGATGATACTCTGTTCACTGTTAACTTATAGTCACCACACACCCTTACGTTACCGTCGGGCTTCAATACCGGGACTATTGGTGCCGCCCAGTCTGAAAATTTCACTGGTTCTATTACTTTGTCCTTTAGCAGGCGATCTAGTTCCGCCTCAACCTTGGTTTTCATTACAAAAGGTACCGACCTTGGTTTAAAGAAATGAGGCGTGGCATCACTGGCTACATGAATCTTGGCTGTGGCTCCCCTTAAGGTGCCCAGTTCGTCCTTGAACACTAACTCATGCTTCATCAGCACTTCTTGCAGTCCTCCATTTTATTCATTGCCTGCCAGTCCACACTCAACTCACTGATCCACCCTTGCCCTAACAGGTTTGGCCCTGACCCTGCTACCACTACCACCGTAAGCTCTTTGGTGACTCCTTTGTGTTCCACTTGTACTTCGGCCGTCCCCAAATTGTCCACCTTCTGTCCTGTGTAGGTTTTGAGATTAATGGGCCATGTACCTAGCTCTGGTACTTTTGCTTCCCCCCATAGCTTGGCGTACTCAGTCTGCGACATTATGGTTACACTACATCCGGTGTCAATCTCAAACTTTACTTGACCTCCGTTCACTATCAAATACTGAGTGAGAGGGGGTACGTTGGGCCTTGAAGTGTCTATACTGTATATGGTGAAAACCTCCTCACTAGACTCACTAGACTCTTCCTCTTGTATGTAATTTGCCCGCTTTGTGTACTTCTCCCTCCCCCCTTTATCATGCTTTGCCCCTTCAGCACTGCTTCTCTCACTCACTGCCCTTTTACAGACTTTCTTTAAGTGCCCTATTTTTCCACAATTGTGGCACTTTGTCTTTGCAAACCTGCAGTCCTTTGCATAATGGCTCGTCCCGCCACATCGGTGGCAATCCCCAACCCCGACTGGTGGACTTTTCGCGCCAGCTGCCATGTTGAAAACAGCTCCTCCCACTGGTTTACTCCATTTCTCCTTGCTCATACTGTTTAAGTCCTTAATGTCCTTGTTAGCCATCTCCATGGCTTGTGCTTTTTTAAGTGCCGTCTCAAATGTTAATCCTTCTTCTGACAGCAACCTTTGCTGTATACTGTCGTCGTTAACTCCGCATACTCGTCTGTCCCTTAACATGACTGTGAGCGCATTTCCAAAATTGCAGTCCTGTGCGAGCTTCCGAAGCTCCTCCACATACTCAGTAACGCTTTCTTCCGGCCTCCTAATCCTCGAATTGAATTTCCATCTCTGTACTATTTCACTAGGTTTCGGATTGAAATGATTCTTTAGTAGACTCACCAACTCGTCAAAAGATTTTTCTCCTGGCCGCTCCGGGCTCAGCAGATTCCTCATCCGTGTATAGGTTTGCGCTCCCACACAACTCAGTAAAATGGCCCTTTTCTTTTCAGCACTGTCCACCTCGTTTGCCATAAAGAAATGGCCCAGTATTTCACAATACTCCTCCCAAGACTGCGACTTGCTGTCAAAAGGTGCCACGGAGCCTACCGTTCCTGCCATCCTTGGAGTCCGGTCACTTCAGCCAAAAAATCAAACTCCGTTTCAACTCCTGCGGCCTAGCCTCGTGCTTTTCCAACTAGTTTGCTAACCAACCCGAGCACCTCTTCCGAATACTCCAAAGCTCTTCCGTCCTTTATTCTCGTCGCCATATGTGGTATCTTGAGGTGGCCATAGATGGAGACAGACACAGGTTAACTCCTTAACATGGTTTAATCAACACTTGCACATAAAAGCTTCTGCCATGAGGCAGCAAAAACAAAGAGTACCACCAGTACAGACCAGACTTAACTCAGGAGACCAATTGCCACAGCACCACCTGGTGGATCAGGTTACTCATAACCTTCCAGGTTACTACAGTTTAAGTTGTTGAAATGCCGTAGGAACATAGAGTAGGCCATTCAGTCCCTTAAGCCTATTCCACCATTCAATGAGCTGATATCCATATCCTTTTACACCCTTGTCTAGCAAAATTCTATCGATCTCAGATTTAAAATTATTCATTGAGCTAGCATCAACTGCTTTTTGTGGGAGAGAGTTCCACACTTCGACCACCCTTTGCATGAAGAAGTGTTTCCTAACTTCTCTCCTAAATGTCCTGGCTCTGATTTTAAGGTTATGTCCCCTTGACTCCCCCACCAGCAGAAAAAGTTTCTCTATCTACCCTATCAATTCCTTTCGAAATTCTAAAAAACCTCAATCAAAACACCCCTGAACCTTTCATATTCCAGGGAATACAAGCCTAGTTTATGTAATCTCTCCTCGTAATCTAACCCTTGGAGCCCGGGTAACATTCTCCAGCAGTACCCCTTCACACACTTAAGGGTCTCCAATCCTTGGCACTGCCAACCTGCGCCCAAGCTATCTGGATTTAGATGAATCAGCTGTGACACCTACTGGCAGAGCGTGCACTCTGTAATGGGCAACAAGGAACCCTACAGATGTAGATTTCCCTGGGGCTTGGTTTGGAGACTCTGAAACATGTGTGAAACATCTGCCTGACCAAAAAAAGCCCACCAAAAGTAATTCCTAGCCTAACATGGTGAAAGGAGGCAGAGGACAAAAGAAAAAAAAGAGAAGATGGAGGTAAGGAACTTCGACATTGATGGAGCACATTGTGGGAGACAGTGCAGAAAAATAGCAGACTAAACGGGAGACAAGAACCAACACTTAGATTGCAAGGGAAAATTCTTTTATAAAAAAAAATAACAAATGGATCTCTTCCTGAAAAAGGTTTATTTTAGCACATATTTTCCACATGAAGCAATTACCTTGAATAGTCATGGAATTTAAGATTTTTCTGCTGCAGAGGAATCTCAGGGGCCTTGACTCCAAATTGGGGAATGCCCTTGTTTTTTAATTCACTCTTTTTCTTCACAATGTCCTGCATTAAATATTTTGGATTGCATTTCCTAAAATGCCTTTAACCAGTAGGTGACTGGCAGGGCTGCTGATAGATACATATTTGCACTCGTAGTCTTACGTGCAAGTTTTCAGATTGTTCCTTTCAGAAAAGAATTCTCCAGGGATCCAAATTTAAAATATGGGCAACACTTGGCGCTCCACAAGCCTTGAACAGATGGCGAGCTCAATTCCTGTGGGACCGGCATTGACCGGAGGAGACAAGTTAGAGGAAGGACAGCTGGTGGGTGGTTTGGAATGAACTGTCAACCAAGTTTAGTAGCTGTTTCCCTCCATTAATAGCAAGAGCGGCAAGGTTGCTCTGGGAGGCACCTCCCTCAGTTTGGCTCCATCTTTAAAAAAAGTATTGTTCCCACCCTCCCCTGCCTTTATAGAATTTATTTTTAAAGCACTCAATTTCTCCAAGTTGTGCTTTATACCTGTATACACAGTAATGTCAATCTACTACATTGCAATTTATTGTGTAGCCTCAAACTGTAGAACTTCAGAAGCCTCAGTTGATTTTTTAAGTATGCACTTCCTGCTTCTGAAAGGAAATAAATGTTTGGTTTAAAAAAAGATAGATGGGCACAGCCATGATTTTAGGAAGGAGACAAAAGCCCTGATATTTATGGGGAGGGTGCAGAGGGAAGCCGAAAATGGCCAAGGAACCCGGCAAGACTGGGGACACAGGAGGTCCAACCCAGGTTAACGGCACAACCTCTTTTTTTAGTTCCGTTTCCCGCCCGGCGGCCGGCCAAGTGGACAGCCTGGTCGATGGGCGGGAGGAAAACACCAATGACAGGAGGCCACAGCAGGGGACCCTTCGGGACAGTCAGTAAAGTAATAAATCTGTCAATACTATAAATGGGTTGCTGTAGTGGTTCGTGTAGATCGCCACTAAATAAGAGAGTTTGACTTCGACGAACTATTAACAAGTTGTTTATTTACAGGAACAGACTAATTACATCAGGTAAGATGGCAGGTAAGATGGCTGACTGTAGGAGCACCGTGGTATAGGTCTTGTCCCAGCGGGGACTCCACGAGGACTGAGTTCGCAGTCCTGTGGGGAGCGTGATGACGTCATCGCGTTTGTGTTGTGATGTCATCACGTTGTTCACGTTTCCCGCACTTAGGGCATCACGTGATGCGCGTCGTTACGTCGCTGGCCGTTGAGGTCGAGGTCGCGAGGCTGGGCTGTGCCGGTGCTTGCCGCGAGAGCGGAAGATCGTGTCACTCCCGTCAGCTGGCCATTGAGGCCGAAGACGCGAGGGCGGGCTGTGCCGGCGGCCGTCCTGGAAGGCCGAGTCGGGCCGGCATCCGCCGCACGTACGTCACGTCGTACATGACGTGATGTCAGCACGCTAGGGCGTGTCTTAAAGGGGCAATGGCCCCAACAGGTAAGTTAAAAGGGCAACGGCCCCAACAGGTAAGTTATACATACAGTAAGGTAAGTTAAAAGGAATTATGTGTCTTTATGTAAGGTACAACCGGTGGTACCGCCACATGGGCCCCCCCAGAATTCGCTTTAACGAAAGTCTAAGAATGAGATGGTCTAACACTGGTGGTCTCGGCGGTCGTGCTGTCTTGGCTTGGCGAGCGAGTTCCGAAGATGTTGCTTGTGAGGGGATCCGTACGCGCATCGTGGCGAATAAAGTGTATCCGTCAGGCGAAGGACTGTGGAGATGTGCGAAACAGCAGGCCTTGTCAGAGTGACGGGCAGGTTGGGCGGACGCGGGCGATGACTCTGTTGATGTTGGAACAAGTCCTTGTTATAACGAACTCTGCAGGAACGCCAAACGAATGTTCCAGAAGGACTCGACAGGCGAGGTGAGTGAACTCGCCGACAGGTGAGCGAAACCTTCAGGAGGCTGGAACACGCAGAACGGTGCATGTCATAGTGCTACGACGTTAACACAACAGAGGGTGAAGAGTTACTGCGTTAACCTGTGATGGGTGAGGCTAGCAACTTTCATGTGGCTGATCGTGGCCGCAGGATGCCTGTTGGACCCGTCCTCGATGTGTGCAGCTTCAGTAGACGTTTGTTAAAGGGAAAACTGGAGAAAGGGCGGCAATGGTCCAGGTTGCTGTTGCTTTCAGGAGGGGTTAACTCTGCCTGGAGGGCGGCAACACTTGTAACTGTTGTAGATTTAGGAGAACACAGCCGGGAGGGCGGCACGCTTTTTGTTCACGCCGAATCGTGTAGTAGGTAACACAACCAGCAGGCTGAAGGGCTGGTGCTTCGTCGGCGGAGAAGGAGTCGTCGTTTTTCACAAGGGATGGTTCCTCGTGGTTCGTGAGGGATGGGTCCTCGTGGGCGAGGAGTGTGTCCTCGAGTTTCACGGGGGTGAGTCCTCGTGGTATCCCCGCAGGGCGCGCTCCGATTTTGTGGGCCCAAACATGCTGTACCCCGCGCTTGGAGAGATTTATACTTGCTGTCGCTGTGGACATAGAGGCGGACGATCCGTGTGGCGGTAGGAAAGACGAGTACGGGGACCGTGAGCAAGTGCGTGGTCAGCGCCACATCGATGTTCTCGTCGAACGGGGCTTCCACCGGTATAAAGCACAAGGGAGACTGTGGCTCCCTGGATTGCGGTAGCGACAGCAAAACGGCTGGTGCTTCCATGGCGTGCTTCTTTTGTGAAATTTGCTCCCAAAAAAACGAACGGGGTCTGGTTGAGGTTTGTCCGTGTCAAACGGGATCTGCTCCAGGCTGCGCTTACCTTGCGAATACGTTCACAAAGATGGGGTCGCCTTTGGCGGAGTGAGGCGGTTGCTGTTCCATGGTTGTTCGTCGGTTGTGCGTTGGTCGTCTTGTGGGAAGATGAGGTTCAGGCACGCGTTGCTACCGTGAAAATCATTCACGGATACAGGCTCACCAATTGTAGCGTCGGAATTGATGAGCTCCTGTATTCATGTCATTGGGTCACCAATGTAGCGTTGGTGGTCGACGGTTGCCGTTGGGCGTGCTGTACCTCTGTGAAGACGAGGGTCAGGCTGCGCGTTGCTACCGTGAAAATCGTTCACGGATACGGGGTCACCAATTGTAGTGTAGGAATTGATGAACTCCCGTACTCACGTCGTTGGGTCACCAATGTAGCGGTTCGTGTAAATCGCCACTAAATAAGAGAGTTTTACTTCGATGAACTATTAACAAGTTGTTTATTTACAGGAACAGACTAATTACATCAGGTAAGATGGCAGGTAAGATGGCTGAATGTAGGAGCACCGTGGTATAGGTCTTGTCCCAGCGGGGACTCCACGAGGACTGAGTTCGCAGTCCTGTGGGGAGCGTGATGACGTCATCACGTTTGTGTTGTGACGTCATCACGTTCGCGTTTCCCGCGCTTAGGGCGTCACGTGATGCGCGTCGTTGCGTCGCTGGCCGTTGAGGGCGAGGTTGCGAGGCCGGGCTGTGACGGTGCTTGCCGCGGGAGCGGAAGATCGCGTCGCTCCCGTCGGCTGGCCATTGAGGCCGAAGACGCGAGGCCGGGCTGTGCCGGCGGCCGTCCTGGAAGGCCGAGTCGGGCCGGCAGCCGCCGCACGCACGTCACGTCGTACGTGACGTGACGTCAGCGCACTAGGGTGCGTCTTAAAGGGGCAATGGCCCCAACAGGTAAGTAAGTTATACATACAGTAAGGTAAGTTAAAGGGAATTATGTGTCTTTATGTAAGGTACAACTGGTGGTACCGCCACATTGCTATTATTTTTTAAAAAGCCATCAGATTAGAATAAACCTTTTCCATTGATGCTAGCCCTTCAGATCCAGTCTGCATCTATGCATCAAGCTTTGACGTTCCATTGTGCAATGCTACCTTGTGCAGAGACAGCAGTTCTCACCGTTTCATGTACATTTACCAAATGCACGTCTAAAATTAAAAGGATTGCTGAGTGTCCTGACCCTTGAATGGGAAACCATTATGAAAAAGAAAGATGGACTCGGAACTTCCTGAAATGGCATAGCCGGCGAGTTAAGCCAAGGCTTCCTGAGAACATGAGCCATTCTCCACGACTTCTAGTTCATGGATGGAATTGAGGAGGCTGTCATGGAAAGCGTTGGAAATTTCCAGCCGTGAGGGATTAGAGTTTTAAGAACATAAGAAATAGGAGCAGGAGTAGGCCATACAGCCGCTCGAACCTGCTCCGCCATTCACTAAGATCATGGCTGATCTTCTACCCCAACTCCACTTTCCCACCCTTCGGCATAACTCTCCGGTTATGCTGTTTCAGGAAATTCCGGGTCCATCTTTCTTTCTCTTAACAGTTTCCCATTCAAGGGTTTTTGTACTGGAGGGGATGAGGTGGTCAATGCTGTGGAGATAAAATGAAAGCAATATTGGTGCTGGATTGGACAAGGGGCAGGAAGCTGATCTCAGGGTTGCCAATATACATCTATAGACTTAGCTTAAGGTGGCAACTGGGGAGGTAGATGGAGTGGAGGTGCATAAGTGTTCAAGAGAAGTGAAAAAGGATGGCTGTGGTTTTGATGACACTTGGCTGGAGAACGTTTTGGCTCTTTGAAGTCTCAATGTCAGATGCACAGTTGCAAACAGGCAACAGCCGTGAGATTGGTGGAAGAGATAGCGAGGTAGAGCTGGGTGTCATTAACCTGTGTGTGAAAGCTGACCCCAATTCTTCCAAATAACCTTGCCAAGGTGTAGCATGTAAATGATGAAGAGAAGCAGGTCAATGATGGAACCTTGAGATACTCCAGAGATGACCGTGGGGCACAGGAGAAGGAACCATTTGAGACAGTATAATGTTTATAGTATAACAAGTAGGACAAAGAGAAACCAGTACCACAGAGGTGGGCTGCGGAGGAAAAATGTTCAAGGAGGAGACTAATAAAGCTTAGAATATAAAATTAAGTTTAGAATACAAGATGAAGGTTGATTTCAAAGAGGTACGCTCTTCACAAAAACTGTTTGGCAAATGCTTTTCTTGTTTGTTTGCAAATGCTCTTCTTGTTTGTTTGCAAATGCTCAATAAAGAAAGACTTGCGTTTCTATTATGCCTTTCATGACCTCAGGACATTCCAAAGCGCTTTACAGGCAATGAAGTACTTTTGAAGTGTAGTCATGTAGGAAACACGGCAGCCAATTTGCACAGCAAGGTCCCACATACAGCAACGTAATAATGATCAGATAATCTGTTTTAGTGAAGTTGATTGAGGGATAAATATTGGCCAGGACACTGGGGAGAACGCCGCTGCTCTTACTTCGAAATAGTGCCATGGGATCTTTTACATCCACCTGAGAGAACAGACAAGGCCTTGGTTTAGCATCCCATCCAAAAGACTGCACCTCTGACAGTACAGCACTCCACTGGAGTGTCAGCCTCAATTTTTGTGCTCAAGTCTCTGGAGTGGGACTTGAACCCACAACCTTCTGACGTAGAGGCAAGAGTGCTACCCACTGAGCCACAGCTGATACACTCAAAACAAGCATATAAATCATATCAAACTGCACCTTGTGACAACACCATGAGGCTCCTCTAATTCCAAAACAAAACAAATCAGAGTTTTCAAGAAAGCCATGCCACTTTTAATGATCGACTTGTGTTAAAATTGAAGACATGGCAGTTTTAAATATATCCAAAGTCTTAGATTGTGGTTGGGAAGGGGGGAGGGGAGGGTATTCTGCTTTGGTGGTGGTCTCAGCCTTGGAGGGAGCTTAACCATCGCCCTTTGCATTTACCCCTGATGATTAAGGTCAGAAAAAAAATCACGCACTTCTGTATTTTGACTATTCAGCTCTTAACCCTTTGAATACTGAATCTGGTTTGCAAGCTTTCGAGCACATTCATATTTTCTACAACATCCTTAAAATGATCATGGGGAACTTGAATGATAACTATTTCATGCAGGATCATTTGTGGCCACAGAAGAAATTATTTTCTCATCAACAAGAACTGTGAATTAAAGTGAAAGTCAGTGTGGGGGGGCGGGGTGGATGAGAATGGGCCAGCAGTAGTGCTGTGGAGCTGGGAGAAACACACCTACTCTCACCACCTCCACATAAAGGCAAGTTACATCGAATTATATCGAGTCTACAGGACAGAAACAGTCCATTCGGCCCAACTGGTCTGTGCCAGTATTTATGCTCCACACAAGCCTCCTCCCACCCTTCTTCAACTAACCTCATCAGCATAACCTTCTATTCTTTTCTCTCTCATGTGTTTATCTAGCTTCCCCTTAAATGCATCTATACTATTCACCTCAACTACTCCCTGTGGTAGCGAGTTCCACATTCTCACCACTCTCTGGGTAAAGAAGTTTCTCCTGAATTCCCCATTGGATTTATTAGTGACTATCTCATATTTATGGCCCCTAGTTTTGAACTCCCCCAAAAGTGGAAACAGCTTTTCTACATCTACCCTATTGAACCCTTTCATAATTTTAAAGACCTCTATTAGGTCGCCCCATAGCTTTTTTTTCTAGAGAAAAGAGCTCCGGCCTATTCAATCTTTCCTGATAGATATAACCTCTCAGTTCCGGTATCATCCTTGTAAATCTTTTTTGCACCTTCTTCAGTGCCTCCATATCCAAGTTTTAAAAATATACTTACTTTTTGGTGGCGGCCTCCAGTGATCCATTTGAGGCCCACTGGCTAGGCTGCATGAGGAACTAAACAACTGAATGGAGCATGCCTCCTTCGCTCAGCACCGACCAATTTCAGGAGCTTAAACAGGTGCGCGGACCCTCATTAACATATTCAAGAGGCCTGATGCTTGTTTCAGGTAGCCGGCAGGGACGCCAGGAAAATCGCCTTTACCAATACAGCAGGTCGTGCGCAAAACGTTGCCACCCTGGAATTTGTCCTTTTTGCCCCAGTTTTCTGCCTGGAGAACGGTCGCGACAAGGCTCCTATTTCTTCCCCCATTGTGTCCTATTTCTTCAAAGCAGCTGAAGGTGGAGCGATTAAAATTGGGGATGCTCATGAGGCCAGAATTGGAGGAGCGCAGAGATCTCGGAGGGTTGTAGGGCTGGAGGAAGTTACAGAGATAAGGAGTGGAAGAGGCCATGGAGGGATTTGAAAAAAAAGGATGAGAATTTTAAAATCGAGGCGTGGCTTATCTGGGAGATAATGTAGGTCAGCGAGCACAGGGGTGATGGTTGAACAAGACTTGGTGTGAGTTAGGTCCTGGGCAGCAGAGCAATAGCAAGGCAGAGGTTATAGACAGGCTTCTCTGTTAGTGAGGGAGTAATAAACAAAGCAAATTATTTTAGAGGCTGGGGCAATGTTATAACAAAGGATTATTGCTCCCCTCAGTTTTTCGGGTTCCTCTGCGGCCTAACCAGCAGTCCTTAAAGGGGCCAATACAGGCCACCAAAAAAACGGTACATTTTTGTTGTTAACTTGGCTTAATGGGGAGCCATCAGTAGCAAGATTGCTCCTCCTGGCTCCACAGCAACACTGCAGGCTGCTGCCAGCCCGTGCTCACCCCCTCCCGTTCCCCTCCTGCCCCTTCCAGGACCTACCCGAGGGCTGCTGCCAGCACACAACTGGCTCAAATTACCTGCGAGCTACCTCTGGATGCTCGACTGGCATCTGCAGCTGGTCAGAATCACAGTGGTGAGGCCCGAGACCCAATTTGGAATGAGCCTCGGGCCTCCGGCTTTTCCCGCGGGACTTGAACACATTGCCGATCTCGCCCCCGAAAATGGGCCTGAACCAATTTCTCCCCCCCAGAGAGTCAAGGACAAGTGCCGTGTTTAAGTCAAGCGGGGTTAGAGGGTAGAGAGTGGATGGCAAGTGTGAGGAGGTGGGGAAGGAGGACGGTAGGGGGAGACCAAGAGAGGTGGGGGGGTGGGGCTGCAGGTGGAGAGAGATTAGGGGAGAGAGGGGGAAATTGTGAAGTGAGCGATGGGAAGGGATAGAGGATGGGAAGGGGTAACGGAAGAGAGAGGGAGTGGGAGAGAGGAGGAGAAGAGGCAAAGGTCCTATTGAATTACAAGATAAAAGTTCTAACTGGTATCATGATCCATTATTTTCAAAATTTACAGGTCTATGGGGAAAGAGCAGGGGAGTGGGATTAATTGGATAGCTCTACCAAAGAGCCGGTACAGGCACAATGGGCTGAATGACCTCCTTATATGCTGTATAATTCTATGATTATATAAATATATCATATACAAGACTGTAACAGCCCAAATTATGAAAATTTTAATTTTCACTTACTGGAGTTCCAATATTGCAACCAAATACTTGGATTGTGGATTTGGGGAGTTAACTAGGATTGGTCAGGTAGTTGCTCTGAGTATTATACAGTCTAATCTCTTTTTTAAATTATGAACAGGCACCATCATATTTGAAAAATGGGTCTTCTCAATCTGTCCAAGTACCTGAGTCTGGTGTTGCTCCAGTTTCACCTCATACCCATCCACAGATTGGACTGCAGAGCTATCAGACGCAATTGAGTGCTAAAGATAATGAGATAAGTGAATTAAATCAGCGCATTAGGAGCCTCAGCCATACTCATCAGCAGGTAATGGTTCTTGTTACACTAATCAACACTGGCTGCAGAAAACCCTTCATGTTCGAATGGATCTGTAATTTTGATTGAATTGTCCACTTTACTGTGAAGAGAAAAAAGATTTGAATCACGTAAAGAGTAATTGTCAAACTCCTCATGACCTTTTTCCATACAGTGCATCAAACATGTGTTTTACCTTTTCAAATAAATATCTTCATACTTGCAGCCTGATAAGGGACTCTATTCAGTTCCATTTAGGATGTCTCAGTCTAAAGGCAGCACTTAAACTGGGAGAGATAAGTGGCCATCTCAATCAACTCCTACCTGCAGGTCAATTGCCCAATGACATTGCCCAGTGAAAATAACTATGGAGGTGTTAGTACCCTGGACTGTTCTGCCCTCCAAGTTTAAGTGGGATCATTCGGGGGTCAGGAGTATTTCAAGTCAGGGTATTAAATTGAAAGAAATATTTTCCCATGACTTTTAAAGAGATCAGATAATGACAGCTGCTTTTCTCTGAATCAGAAGTTACTAAATTGCCTAATTATTCAATTAATGTAGCAGGATTGAAATAATGCTGTGAGAGTTCATGATCATTTCTTTCTCTTCAGTTTCTCGAGCTTCAGAAGTGTTTCCACGCTCTGCATCGAGAGGCAGTGGACCTATTCACAGAGTCTGTGTGCCCTGCAAACCCACAGGAAGAACTGTGCAACAGTGAGTCGAAAGTAACCGAGAAAGAACTGCTTATCCAACACCTAACACTGGCACATAAAGAGCTCGACACTGGAAGGTGCAGGCTTACTAGATATCAGATATTAAAATACCACCACAATGTTAAATCGATTGGTGCATGGGAATATCTAGAGGTTAGGCCTCAGCTGGAGTATTGTGTCCAATTCTGGGCATCACACTTTAGGAAGGATGTCAAGGTCTTGGAGAGGGTGCAGAAGGAGATTTACTAGAATGGTTCCAGGGATGAAGGATTACAGTTACGTGGATAGACTGGAGAAGCTGGGGTTGTTCTCCTTAGAGCAGAGAGGTTAAGAGGAGATTTGATAGAAGTGTTCAAACGGTTTTGATAGAGCAAATTAGGAGAAACTGTTTCCAGTGTCAGAAGGGTTGGCAACCAGAGGACACAGATTTAAGGTGATTGGCAAAAGAACCAGAGGCAAGATTTTTTTTTACACAGCGAGTTGTTGTGATCTGGAATACACTGCCTGAAAGGGTGGTGGAAGCAGCGTCAATAGATGGGATCCTTTACGTCCACCTGAGGGCAAACAAGGCCTCTGTTATGTCTGACATTGGTGATAGGTACTCGATTGCCTTGGCCTGAGCACATGGAGTTTGATAGTGCTGTTATCATTGTATTGTGTCTGACATTGGATATAGGTATTTGATTGCTTTTGCCTGGGAGAGTCTTTTAGGATCAGCCATTAAAAGCAACATGAACTGAGCTCTGCATACGGCCTCTGGATTACCTTAGCAAACGCAACATTTGGCGACGAGGATGGCTGAAATCTCTCTTCCACCACCTTCTCCCTTCCTTGCACTACCCGGTGAGCCCCCGATCCCATGGGTTCGCTGGTTACAGTCCTTTGAAACCTACCTCATTGCTCTTGGACTAGAAAATGTGAGTACAGCACGGAAAAAGGCACTGTTATCCCATTGCTTGGGAGCGGAGGACCAGCGTGTTCTTGGGACATTATGCACAGCAGACTCAATTCAAACATATGATGTGGCTGTGGCTCTGTTAAGCACACACTTCTCTGCCCCACAAAGTGCCCCCCTGCAGCGATTCATTTTTAGACAGCGTCACTAACTCCCCGGCGAGTCGGTGCATCAATACGTGGCTAATTTGAGGGGGTTAGCTAGCTCGTGCAAGTTCGGTGCACTACAAGATGAGATGGTGCGTGATCAACTAATAGAGCACACCAACAACGTGAGAGTGCGTGAAAGACTGTTACTCAAGTCCGACGATCTGTCGTTGTCACAGGCAGTCAACATTGCCTTTCAAGTGGAGTCTGCAGCCGAATGTGCAATGAAACTAGCACACACACCCAGTGACAGCGCCCTCGGCCCCGACAGCTCTGACACTGTAATGCTCGCGCGACGGCAGCAACGCGCGCTACCGTGGCAACAGTGTGGAAACTGCTGATCTCGTTCACATGCTACCAGAGAGCAGAATTGCCCCGCGCGCGGCCAAGCCTGTCGCAATTGTGGAAAACAAAATCACTTTGCCAATGTCTGCCGCTCTGCCCCTGTTGCTACAAATGAACACACTCAGTCCTCAAGCACTATAATTCACAACGTGAGCTCTGGGCCAGTAGTGGCTTTCAAGTCATGCACAATTAACCTGAATGATGTGTGCATCCCTCTGTTGTTGGATACCGGTGCCAGCGTCTCACTGCTGAATGTGGACACATTCAAACGCTTTTTCAGCTCCCTGCCACTCTCTGCGCCCTCCACTGCCCTTTGCGGGTATGGTAATTCGAAAATTGGACTAGTGGGCTCAGTCAACCTCACTGTACGCTATGGAACAAAAGTTTTGCCAGATTTTTGTTTTCATGTGGCACACCAAGGAGCTAACCTGATGGGACTGGATCTTTTCACTGACCTGGGTTTTTCTCTCTTGGGCACCGGCGGGTCTGCGATTCTGCACGTCGCCTCACCGTGGCGCCAAACATGGCCAGCACTCTTCGAGGGTCTGGGCTGCCTGACTGCCTTCACCCACCAGCCCATGGTTGACTCCACCGTTACCCCTGTCATTCAGCCACTGCGCCGCATCCTGCGTGCTCTCCGTGACGGGGTCACAGCTGAACTAAAGCAGCTACTGGAAGCTGGCATCATCGAACCAGTTGATGCCTCCCTATGGGTCTCCAACCTGGTGGTCGCAACGAAAAAGTCAGGTGGTCTATGCGTCTGTGTCGATCTTCGAGCAGTGAATAAGGCCGTAATCCCTGACAAATATCCACTGCCCACGTCAGAGGAACTCACAGTGCAGTTCTATGGTTCCATCCTGTTCTCGAAACTGGACCTTCGACAGGGCTATCTACAGGTTCCCCTCCACCCCAGCAGCAGGGACCTCACTGCTTTTGTGACACATGCTGGCGTCTTTCGGTACACCAGGATGCCATTTGGACTTAGCTCTGCACCCAGCTGCTTCCAAAAGGTGATGTCCTCTGTGCTCGCGGGCATTCCTGGGGTGGCCATCTACCTGGATGACATCATCGTGCATGGGCCCTCGACCTCCACTCACGACGGACGCCTTCACAGAGTTTTCACGGCTCTAGCAAAACACAATCTCACTGAATGGCGAAAAGTGTGTCTTTGCTGTTTCAGAGATCGAATTTGTGGGGTTTCAGTTGTCGGCTGACGGTATATCCCCACTTCAGTCAAATGTGGATGCCATTCACAGCATCCCAGAACCCAGCTCTGCAGCACAAGTTGCCTCCTTCCTTGGCATGACTGGGTACTACCTGAAGTTTTTGCCCCAGTACTCAGCCACCACAGCCCCACTGCGCCAGCTCCTGCGAAAGGATGAGCCCTGGGTGTGGTCACAAGCCTGTACGGAAGCTGTTCGCCTCCTCAAATCGCAGCTCACGTCGCCTCCAGTGTTAGCTCACTTTGACGTCGCCAGCCCCACCCTCGTCACCTGCGACGCGTCCGCTGCAGCTGTGGGGGCGGTGTTATCGCAGATACAGAATGGAGTGGAGAAACCAATCGCCTTTGCCTCCCGAGCCCTTAGCCCCACTGAACAGAAGTACTCAGTAGGCGAGCGTGAGGCGCTGGCGTGCGTCTGGGCATGTGAGCGGTGGCACCTGTACACGTATGGCCGTGCTTTCACCCTGCGAACCGATCACCAGGCTCTCACTGCTCTGCTGTCAACATCTGGCACGGGCCACAGACCACTGCGTCCACACCACTGGTCTGACCGCCTCTGCCAATACAATTTCAGCCTCCAGTTCACACCAGGACGTGACAATGTTGTTGCAGATCTGCTCTCCCGCACTGTCTCTGCCCCAGCCCCACTCAGCGGGTCTGAACATGTGGAACAAGATATCGTCCAGATGCTGCACACGCCTCTCCAAACCACAGTCTCTCTCCAGGAGCTCAAAGAGGCTTCTGAACAGGATCTGGCCCTCTCCCAGCTGTGCACCTTCATCAGAGATGGCTGGCCTCGCAAGGTGCCTGAGGAACTGTCTGCCTACTCCAGAGTTAAAGAGGAGCTCTCCTGCTGGAATGACTCCTGTGTTGCACGTGGGCTCTGCACTGTGGTCCCAAAGTGCCCTTCGTGCGCATGTTCTATCCATGGCGCACGAGGGCCACTTGGGCATAGTGAAGCTCAAACAACGATGCCGAGACCTAGTGTGGTGGCTGGGTATCGACAGGGAAATCGAGGCCCTGGTCAAGGACTGTGCAGCCTGCCTTGTAAGTGGCAAGACTGGCCACCAAGCTCCTCCACCCCTGCAACCCCTTGCCTGGCCCTCTCAGCCCTGGGAGCACCTGCAACTGGATGTCTGCGGGGAGATCCATGGTGTCCCCCACCATCAATGGTTCCTAGTGGTGACCTATGACCTGCACTCAAAATGGCCAGAGGTCACTGCCGTGGGCTCCGTCACCTCTCGGGTCATCATCGATATCCTTGAGTCCCTCTTCTCCCGCTGGGGGCATCCAAAGGCCATCACCACAGACAATGGCCCCCAAGTGGTCTCTTCAGAACTCTCCTCTTACCTTGAGAGCAAGGGCATCCGTCACCTACCACCCCGAGTCAAATGGGGGGGTGGAGCGTTTTAACCAGACACTGAAAAATGACCTCAGACCACACCTATCCCAGGGGTGTGCATTTGACAAGGCCTACCTCCACACACTGCTGCACTACAGAGCCTCCCAGCATTCCACTACAGGGGTCTCACCCGCATCCCTCATGCTAGGCCGTGAGCTTATGCTGCCCCTTGGCAGGCTCCGCCCCTCGCTAGCTCAGAGCCCTGCTCCATGGGCTCAAGCCACAGTCGCTAGACAGCAGGAGAAGATGAAACTCCGCTTCGACCAGTCGAAGAGGGCCAAGGTGCCCAACATCTCAGTCTCCGATTGGGTCAGAGTCCGCAGGCCTCACCGCAACAATAAGATGGCCTCATTCTGGTCCTCCCCTCTCCAAATCAGCCGCCATCTTGGACCAGACAATTTCTGCCTCACTGACGGCTCTCAGTGGCATGCCAGCCGCCTTCGGAAGGTGCCAGCACCCCCTGATGCAGGATTATACGGACCTAATCCCCAAGCTTTACCCACAGAGTGGCGGGTTGCACATGTGGCTCAGCCAGCCAACCCTCAAGCAGATATTGTGCCTCAGCCTGCTCCTCACCAGTCCCCACTTCGGCCTGCTCTTCACCAGTCCGCACCTCGGCCTGTTCATACACGTTCTCACCCTGGCCACCTACAGGACTTTTTCACTACATTTCATGTTTGAAATTCTGTGAGGGGGGAGGAAATGTTATGTCTGACATTGGTGATAGGTGCTCGATTGCCTTGGCCTGAGCACATGGAGTTTGATAGTGCTGTTATCGTTGTATTGTGTCTGACATTGGCTATAGGTATTCGATTGCTTTTGCCTGGGAGAGTGTGTTAGGATCAGCCATTAAAAGCAACATGAACTGAGCTCTGCATACGGCCTCTGGATTACCTTTGCAAACGCAACAGCCTCGGTTTAACGTCTCAGCCAAAAGACGTTCAGTGTATCAATATGCTTGTTTTAAGTGCTATAAGATCATGAGGCGTGAAATATATATTATGTGGTTGTAATTTAGTTACTTAAAAAAGTGCCAAACATCAGCGGTGAATTTGTTTCTTCATCACTCTATTTCAGAACTGAATGTTTCTAGCCATTTCCTAATCACCTGGAAGGGATATTCTGCGTACACTTATTGCAGTCACTGGGGCTGTAATCAGATGTTTTCCTGCGAAGAGTAATGAGTATATGATATAATTAGTGACTAAAGAACCAGAGGCGATATGAGGAAAAACTTTTTACGTAATGAGTGGTTAGGATTTGGAATGCACTGCCTGATAGGGTGGTACATACAGATTCAATAGTAGCCTTCAAAAGGGAATTGATAAATACTTGAAGGAGAAAAAAATTGCAGAGATATGGGGAAAGAGCGAGGCAGTGGGTCTAACTGGATTGGTCTTCAAAAGAGTCGACACAAACTCGATGGGCCGAATGGCCTCCTTCTGTGCTGTACTATTCTATGATTCTATGATGGGACTTATTTACGTAAAAATGGCTTGTCGTGTCGACAGCAAATATCTGTAGTAGGTGACCTGCTCTGCCAATGCAATTAATTTGGCCCAGAAATTCGTGTCTCCACGAAGGCCCAACGGAAGTGCCGGTTTCGTGCATGCACTGTGCATGCGCGGGAAACCGGATCTTCCGTTCCCTTAAAGGAAGGGGTTCAGTGATCGAATGCGTACGTCGGAGAGGCAGCGCGTGCGCATGGAACTTAGGTTTTTTTTGCAGGTTTCTCTGGGAGGCCTGCTTTTAACAAGGTAAGTGGTGAATTAATTTTTAAATACTTTAAAGAAAGGCAAGTTCATTTTTAGCCCTGTTAGAAAATGTATTATTGTTTAAAAGTTATTTTATGTAATTTATAGTTATTTTAAAAATGTGATGTCTTTTTAAAATTTATTTGAAGTTTTAGTGATGTTTTGGGGCTTATAGTATTTATAGTTTTGACAGCTCTTCCTGTCAATTTTATGAATGGGCATTCCCTGCTCCGATTGGCTCTCCATGGCCCACATGATCCCAGGGGACGCATCGAACGAACTGCACCCCTGGGATGCGCAAACACTGCGTGTCGGCAGTTGGAGCAGGCCCAGGATCGGAATCCCACGTGGGCCCACAGCACAACGGCCAGCGCGCTAGGCAAGTGCAGGTCGGGGGCTTGCACCTGCGGGAAGCCCCCGACCCAAATTTCTGGGCCTATACAGTCTGAGCACAGATCTGTACTTTTGTGCATATGTGGGAGCTGGCTCATTTCTGAAACAGCAGCAATGATGTTATAAATAAAGACTTCTTGTTTGGAAAATTCAGGCTATTATTTCTCCTAGAGAATATAATGAACCAAAGAGCAAATTAGATGTGAAAGAAAGAAAGACTTGCATTTATATAGCGCCTTTCAAGACCACTGGATGTCCCAAAGCATTTTACAGCTAATGAACAACTTTTGAAGTTGTAGTCACTGTTGTAATGTAGGAAACGCGGCAGCCAATTTGCACACAGCAAGCTCCCATAAACAGCAATGTGATAATGACCAGATAATCTGCTTTAATTATATTGATTGAGGGATAAACATTGGCCAGAACACTGGGAATAACTCATAGAAACATAAAAGATAGGAGCAGGAGTAGGCCATTCGGCCTCTCAAGTCTTTTCCAACATTTAATGAGATCATGGCTGATCATCCAAATTCAGTACCCTGTCCCTGCTTTCTCCCCATATCCCTTGATCCCTTTAGCCTTAAGAAATATATCTAACTCCTTCTTGAATATATTTAATGAATTGGCCTCAGCTGCCTTGTGTGGTAGAGAATTCCATAGGTTCACCACTCTCTGGGGGAAGAAATTCCTCCTCATCTCAGTCCTAAATGGCTTACTCCTTATCCTTAGACTGTGACCCCTGGTTCTGGACTTCCCTGCCATCGGGAACATCCTTCCTGCATCTAATCTGTCTAATCCTGTTAGAATTTTATAAGTTTCAATGAGATCCCCTCTCATTCTTCTAAACTCTAGCGAATATAAGCCTAATCGACCCAATCTCCCCTCATACGTCATTCCTGCCATCCCAGGTATCAGTCTGGTGAATCTTTGCTGCACTCTCTCCATGGCAAGAACATCCTTCCTCAGATAAGGTGACCAAAACTGCACACAATACTCAAGGTGTGGTCTCACCAAGGCCCTGTACAACTGCAGCAAGACATCCTTGCTCTTGTACTCGAATCCTCTCGCTATGAAGGCCAACATACCATTTGCCTTCTTAACCGCCTGCTGCACCTGCATGCTTACCTTCAGCGACTGGTGCACAAGGACACCCAGGTCTCGTTGCACTTCCCCTTTTCCCAATCTATTGCCGTTCAGATAATAATCTGTCTTCCTGTTTTTGCCATCAAAGTGGATAACCTCGCATTTATCCACATTATACTACATTTGCCATGCATCTGCCCAATCACCCAACCTGTCCAAATCATACTGGAGTTTCTCTGCATCCTCCTCACAGCACACACGCCCACCCAGCTTTGTGTCGTCTGCAAGCTCGGAGATATTACATCTAGTTCCCTCGTCTAGATCATTTATATATATATTGTGAATAGCTGGAGTCCTAGCACCGATCCCTGCGGTACCCCACTAGTCACTGCCTGCCACTCGGAAAAAGACCTGTTTATTCCAACTGTTTGCTTCCTGTCTGCCAACCAGTTCTCTATCCAAGACAGTACCTTACCCCAAATCCCGTGTGCTTTAACTTTGCACGCTAATCTCTTATGTGGGACCTTATCGAAAGCCTTCTGAAAGTCCAAATACACCACATCCACTGGTTCTCCCTTATCTAGAAACATAGAAACATAGAAGATAGGAGCAGGAGTAGGCCATTCGGCCCCTCGAGCCTGCTCCGCCATTCAATGCGATCATGGCTGATCATCCAAATTCAGTACCCGGTCCCTGCTTTCTCCATTTAACCAGTTACATCCTCAAAAAATTCCAGTAGATTAGTCAAGCATGATTTACCTTTTGTAAATCCATGTTGCCTTTGTCCGTTCCTGTCACTGTTTTCCAAGTGCTCTGCTATTACATCTTTTATAATGGACTCTAGCATTTTCCCCACTACCGATGTCAGACTTACCGGTCTATCATTCCCCTGCTCTTCTTCAAAATAGTGCCATGGGATCTTTTACATCCACCTGAGAGAGCAGACGGGGCCTCGGTTTAACGTCTCATCTGAAAAACGGCACCTCTGACAGTGCAGCACTCCCTCCGTACTGCACTGGAGTGTCAGCCTAGATTTTTCTGCTGAAGTCTCTGGAGTGGGACTTGAACTCACAACCTTCTGACTCAGAGGTGAGAGTGCTACCCACTGAGCCACAGATGACACTCAATGTCACATAATGGCCCAGAAATTCAGGTCGGGGGCTTCCCGCGGGTGTAAGCCCCCGACTTGCACTTACCTTGCGCGCTGGCAGTTGAGCTCTGGGCTCCCGTGGAATACTGCTCCGGGGCCTGGTCCAGCTGCCAGCGCGCAGTGCTTGCGTGTCCCAGGGGCGTAGTTAGTGCGATGCATCCCCTGGGATCACGTGAGCCATGGGCAGCCAATCGGAGGAGGGAAAAGCCCATTCATAAGATTGACAGGAAGACCTGTCAAAACTTATGAATACTACAGCCCCAAAATAGCAGTAAACCTTCAAATATTTTTTTTTTTTTAAATCACACTTTTTAAATAAACTATAAATTACATTAAATAACTATTTTAAACAATAATTTAAATTTTTGAAAAAAATAATGTTATATTCTAACGGGGCTAAAAATAAACTTATGTAGGAACAGAGGTTCCTAGCTGAATAAAGTATTCGACTCGATGAATCAAATCAACAGGTTTTAATGAACAACGAAGTTAGCAGGGAAACTACAGGAGAAACGGTATACAGGTCTATACAGCTTGCTGGGCACTCGACGACTACTGGAAGATTCTGGAAGCTGACATCATGACGTCATCACGTTCTTCGCGCCACTGGTGGTCACGTGAGCAGCGTCATGACGTCATCACGTGGAGTGCAGGAAAACACCATACAGTACAGTTAACAGGCAGTTTAAAGGTGCAGTCCGCGGCTGCACTATACTGTAGTTAAAGGGATTATTAATAATTGTTCTGAGACCCTTGGTGGCTCTGCCACACTTACCTTGCTTTAAAGTATTTAAAAATAATAAACCTGTGGAAAAATGTTTTAATTTTAATTAATTGACCACTTACCTTGTAAAAAGAAATTCAACGTTAATCAATTCATTTGTGAATTGCATTAATGTGCTGGCAGTAGCTAGATTGCTCATAAACTGCAATATGATTATTAAATCAATTACCCACAGTTACACTGAATTTCAATTTTTCAGGATTATCTAGCAGATTTAATTAATTTAACCAAAACATGCAATAAATGATGTGATCCATTGAAACAGGGTATCTTCCTGAATTAATACTACAAGCTCAATGTACTGGAAAGGATTAAGCAAGCTTGACAAATTCATGTAAATAGGACTTTTAGTGAAAAGTCTGTCTCCAATAAAACAATTTCACTGCTTAAATGAGAAGAATGAGGGATAAGCTTCACACAGGAACTGCAAGTCTGCTATAACATAATTTAGCCACAATTCTGATAACTGTAATGGTAACTCCAGTAGCCAAACTAAATGGAGCCAGCACTGAAGGACAGAAAGACAAATTATTATTACTATACTATGGGGGAAAAATTGGGTGAGTAGCGCCACCTGTTAGCGCCTAAAGAGGCAGTCAGTGGCTGTAGCGCCACTGGCTGCGCCTCCCGCGATATTCAGCAGGGGCACTAATGGTGGCGTTAGCCATTTGCGCTGCGCCGCCACCGATGACGTCATCGGTGTGCGCAGCGCCCCATTCGCACCCCGAACGCGATATTTGGTAGCGAACGCCGCTGTAGCGCCATTCGCTACCCGCGCCCGGTTCACGGGGCCTTGCTGCGCCGGCAGAGGTGCAAGTTAAGGTGGAGGTGCGGGGCGGCCGCTTTTTCGGCGGCCGCCTGCCAGCACCTCCGTCCCCGGCCTCCTGGTCCCCCCCTGCCGCGGTATTGCCGGCTGTTTCCCGAGAGCCCGGCACTTCTCCTTGGTGCCGGGCTCTTTTGCCGGCACTCGCGATCGGGGTTCACGCTGTTGCAGGCCCCTCCCCTTAACAGTGGGAGGAAGGCCTGCAGTACCGCAGCGTGCCGTGCCACAGCGTGTGGCGCTGCGGCACGTTGCGCTGCGATATTCAGTTTCAGCGCCCTAAGAGGGACGCGGAGCGCCTCGAGCCTCGCCCTGTCTCCCTCTAGGGGCACTTCAACTGAATTTCTGACGATCGCTACAGCTTCGAATGCTGCGCAAAAACCAGCGCCCAGGCGAACTTGGCGCCAGTTTGGCGCCTCAACCAAACAGGAAGCATTTTGACTATGATATATCATGTTATTAGCTTCTTTCTTTCTGTCATACTAACAAAGCGTTAAAAGTCAGGTACCCGCACAGAAAATGGCCCACCTGGTCTTGATGCATCATTGTCCGAGAAGAAACGTTAGCAGATAAGTGTCTTTATAGCTAACACTTGGTCCATGTGGTCTCCTGGACTGGTTTTGATTGCCTGACGGGGTCGGAGAGGAATTTTCCAGAGTACCTTTGCCCTTAATAGCCCTGGGTTTTCACCCTGGCCCTTTGCCTCTCCCAGGAGAATACATGACTGAGGAGGTGGATAGGAGGTGTGGTGGGTGGGAGAGGTGTTTAACCATGATGCTCCAGCCATCGTGGTGTGGGGCAGGCTTGATGGACCAGCTGGTCTTTTCCTGCCCGTCAATTTTTTATGTTTACAACAGGTATATAAAAATGAGGCCAAGACATTCAATTCAAATACAAGCATCCTATGGGTTTTGTTTGAACATAAGTTTGACTGGCATTAACCCATTTAAAGTGAGTGGATTAACACCTTGGCTGGCAGAGAGAAATTTCAGGTGAATGAATTAAGCATTGAAAAACTAGTATTTTTCCTTAACTTTGAACATGGTTGGGCCAGTTCATTCAAGTTTGCGGTTTGTTTCTTTACCTGTACTTTAGTTCCATAGACAAAGATGTCCTTGAACATATGAAACTGGACTATCAGACCTTGAAGGAAAGGATCCTCACTTTCCACCAAAAACAGCAGCAAGCACAATGGAGGAATCTTCAGGAGTACCAGAGTACAAAGGTATGTACAGAATCACATGAATTGTTCACTGTTTCTATAACAATGGTACAAAAAAATGGTGCCTTTGAATATTAATAAATGGCTGCATTGTACAGTGTTTTGTGACTGAAGCTTGACTGGAAGCTCAGTGGAACATAAGAAATAGGAGCAGGAGTAGGCCATTCGGCCCCTCGAGCCTACTCCACCATTCAATAAGATCATGGCTGATCTTCTACCTCAATTCCACTTTCCTGCACTGTCCCCATATCCCTTGATTCCCTTAATATCCAAAAATCTAGCGATCTCTGACTTGAATATACTCAACGACTCAGCATCCACAGCCATCTGAGGTAGAGAATTCCAAAGATTCACCACCCTCTGAGTGAAGAAATTTCTCCTCATCTCAGTCCTAAATGGCCAACCCTTATTCTGAGACTGAGACCTGGTTGTAGACTCCCCAGCCAGGGGAAGCATCCTCCCTGGAGCTACCCTGTCAAGTCCTGTAAGAAGTTTGTACGTTTCAATGAGATCACCTCTCATTCTTCTAAACTCTAGAAAATATAGGCCTAGTCTACTCAATCTCTCCTCATAGGACAATTCCCCCATCCCAGGAATCAGTCTGGTGAACCTTCATTGCACTCCCTCTATGACAAGTATATCCTTCCTTAGGTAAGGAGACCAAAACTGTACACAATACTCCAGGTGTGGTCTCACCAGGACCCTATATAATTGCAATAAGACATCTTTACTCTTATACTCAAATCCTCTTGTAATAAATGTCAACATACCATTTGCTTTCTTGTTTGCTTGCTGTACCTGCATGTTAACTTTCAGTGATTCGTGTACAAGGACATCCAGGTCCCTCTGAATACCAACATTTCCCAATCTCTCAGCATTTAAAAAATACACTGCTTTTCTATTTTTCCTACCAAAGTGGATAACCACATTTCTCCACATTATATTCCATTTGCCATGTTCTTACCCACTCAATTAGCCTGTCTATATCCCCTTGAAGCCTCTTTGCATCCTCCCCACAACTTACATTCCCACCTAGGTTTGTATCATCAGCAAACTTGGATATTGTAGGAGTTTACGTACTCCTAGCAAAAATACTGAACTCGGAGAGGTTCAACAGAAAAGGTTTAATTGTTGAGGCTGCATGCTGAACACAAAATGGAGTCAGAGACTACACAAGGTACAACTCTCTTTTATCAGTGCACAGCTTCGACTGCTCCTCCTCCGCTCTGGGCTTAACTATGTTGCAGATCGAGTTTCTTAAAGGTGTGATCCTTCTTAAAGGCATGACGCCTGATTTGTAGTCTACGGACCGGAAAGCGGATTGTGTCCGTTCTGTGATCGGTACGCCACACAGCTCCCCCCAGAATCCGCTAGTAGGGAGTGTACGAACGGCTCTTGGCGGTTGGTGTCGGGAGCGGGGCGGTCGGACGCGTCGGGCTCTTAGGCGGTCTGCCCCGCGGTGGGGGTTGGCCCACTTGAACGGGTTCGTCGGGCTCTAGGTGCGCCAGCTTGAGCCGGTCGACCGACACCTTGTCAGTTCTGCCGCCCACTTCGAGGAGGAAGAACTTGTTCCCCGTCTGGAGTACCTTGTAGGGTCCATCGTATGGGGGCCGTAGAGGTCCTCGGTGGGCGTCATGGCGCACGAAAACAAATTTGGCCATGTGCAGGCTAGGTGGTACGCGGGTTGCTGGTTCGCCGTGCCGGCCAGTGGGTACCAGAGCGAACTGTTGTGCTCGGTTGGCGAAAGTGCGGCGTTGCTGGTCAGCTGACCAGGGGGTCGTGGCGGTGGGCAGGAACTCTCCGGGTACGCGCGCAGCGGCTGGCCATACACGAGTTCCGCCGCCGAGGCTTGCAGGTCTTCCTTGACCGCGGAGCATAGGCCGAGTAGCACCCACGGGAGGCGGTCGATCCAAGCCTCGTCTTCAAGGCTGGCGTGGAGGGACGCCTTCATGGACCTGTGGAATCGCTCGCACAGTCCGTTGGCTTGGGGGTGGTAAGCCGTGGTGCGGTGAACAGCCACCCCGAGGTTTCGGGCGATGGCGGCCCACAGATCAGAGGTGAACTGCGGGCCTCTATCCGACGTCATGTCGGAGGGGACGCCGAACCGAGCGACCCAGGTACCGATGAATGCCCTCGCGATGTCGGCGGTGGTGGTGGACGTCAGTGGAATGGCCTCGGGCCAGCGGGTGGTACGGTCCACGATTGTCAGCAGGTGCGTGTGACCTTGTGATGGCGGCAGGGGGCCGACGAGGTCGATGTGGACGTGGTCGAACCTTCTTTCTGGCACGGTGAACTCCTCGAGTGGGGCTTTGACGTGTTGGTGGATTTTGGCACGCTGGCAAGCTATGCAGGATCTGGACCAGACACGCACATCTTTGCGCAGGCCGCGCCAGACAAATCGGTTGGCCACCAGTCTAATGGATGCACGGGTGCCGGGGTGTGAGAGGCCGTGGACGATGTCGAACACCCGTTTTCGCCAGGACGCCGGGACTACGGGGCGGGGTTGCGCCAGGGAGATGTCGCATTTGACTGTGACGGCGGACGGGCCGCAGGCGACGTCGGTCAGTCGCAGCCCTGGGAGGGTTGTGGGCGCGGAGAGCAGATCGGGGTCGGTGCGTTGCTCCGCTGCCAGTTGAGCATAGTCCACTGCCAGGTGGGCGCCGTGGACGGCGGGGCGGGATAGGCAGTCGGCCACCACGTTGTCTCGACCGGAGACATGCCGGATGTCCGTGGTGAATTCGGACACCACGGCGAGCTGGCGTTGTTGCCTGGCTGACCACGGGTCGGCAGATTTCGCCATCGCAAATGTCAGGGGTTTGTGGTCGACAAACGCGGTGAAGGGGCGGCCCTCCAGAAGAAATCTAAAATGGCGGACTGCCAGGTACAGTGCGAGGAGCTCGCGGTCAAAGGCGCTGTTTTTGGCCTCCGGGGGGCACAGTTGGCGGCTGAAAAAGGCCAGCAGTTGCCAAGCCCCGTCGACCCACTGTTCGTACACGGCGCCGACCGCGTGGTCGAAGGCATCCGTGGTGAGGACCACCCTGGCGTTGGGTTGTGGGTGAGCGAGCATGGTGGCGTCAGCGAGCGCCTTTTTGGTCGAGTCGAAAGCGGTCAACATGTCCGCCGACCACTCGATCGCCATTCTGTCTTTCTTACCCCGGAGGGCTTCGTATAGGGGCCGCATGAGGGAGGCCGCTCCAGGAATGAAGCGGTTGTAAAAGTTGATCATCCCCAAGAACTCCTGGAGGCCTTTGATAGTGGTAGGCCGGGGGAACTGCTGGACGGCTTGCACCTTGGCGGGCAGGGGAATGGCTCCGTCCTGCGTGATGTGGTGGCCGAGGAATTAGATCCTGCTGAGGCCGAATTGGCACTTGGCTGGGCTGATGATGAGCCCGTGCTCACTGAGCCGCTGGAACAGGGTGCGGAGGTGCTCGATGTGTTCCTGCTTGGAGGAACTAGCTACCAGGATGTCATCCAGGTAGACAAAGAGGAACTTCAGGTCCCGGAGGACCGAGTCCATGAGCCGCTGGAAGGCCTGGGCCGCGTTTTTGAGGCCGAAGGGCATTCGGAGTAACTCGAATAGCCCAAAAGGGGTGATTATGGCCGTCTTGGGAACGTCCGTGGGGTGGACTGGCACCTGATGGTAACCGCGCACCAGGCCGACTTTGGAGAAGACTGAGCGGCCGGCCAGTCTAGCCGAGAAGTCTTGAATGTGCGGTATGGGGTACCGATCCAGCGTGGTGGCGTTGTTTAGACGCCGGTAGTCCCCGCAGGGGCGCCATCCCCCGTCGGGTTTGGTGACGATGTGGAGTGGGGAGGCCCAGGGGCTGTTGGAGCGGTGGATGATGCCGAGCTGTTCCATTTTGGCGAACTCGGCCCGCGCGATCTCCAGCTTGGCCGGGTCCGGCCTGCGGGCATGGGCATACACCGGTGGGCCTGTGGTGGGGATGAAGTGTTCTACCCCGTGCTTAGCAACCTTCGTGGAGAAGGTCGGGTTGGTGAGGGCTGGGAACTCAGCCAGGAGTGCCGAGTAGTCGTCCGTTGAGCGGGCGCGGCACT
This sequence comes from Somniosus microcephalus, assembly GCF_052327205.1. NCBI lineage: Eukaryota > Metazoa > Chordata > Chondrichthyes > Squaliformes > Somniosidae > Somniosus > Somniosus microcephalus. The sequence continues at coordinate 138,066,231 of NC_140989.1, read as the reverse complement.
GCCACACCATTTCGGCAGGTTGGGGGGGGGGCCATGGCGCCCCGGACAGGTGACATGGTGTTCATGTCCACGAGGCGGCGCCGAGGCATGTCGACCAACAGGCCGTGGGCGCACAGGAAATCCGCACCAAGGAGCGGGGAGAGCACTTTGGCGGTGATAAACTCCCAGTGGTAGCGGCGGCCTGCGAGGTCGATGGTGATGGTGCGGATGCCATACGTCCGGATGTCGGTGCCGTTGGCGGCAGCCAGCGCAGGGCCGTGGCTGCCTCGCTGGATCTCGAGGGCGGACGCGGGGATGATGTTGCGCTGCGCGCCCGTGTCGCATAGGAAACGGCGTCCGGAGGCACTGTCCGTAACGTACAGCAGCGCGCCTGCTTGCCCCACGGCCATCATGTAGGCCGGTGTGGGGGCGGTTGGAAACGTGCAGGGATGGCTGCAGCGGCGTGCCCGTGCGCCAAACCGGGTATGGAAGTAGCAGTAGCCCTGGGTCGGAGGGCTTGGGGGACGTGGGGGCCTGGGGGGCCTTGTGGCTGAGCTGTGTGGCCGCGCGATAGAGGGTGGAGCGCGCGCCGACGCTGCGGAGGCCAGGTCGGGGGTGACGGCGTGGTTGGAGCTGGCAGACAGGAGCTTATCGGCTTCGTCGGCCAGGGCCTCGAGGTCCGTGAGGCTGGACGCCACGATCGCCGGGCGGATGTTGGGAGGTAGTTGGCGGATAAAGAGCATGCGGAAGAGGGAGCCGGGCGGTTTCTCGTCAGTCAGAGCAAGCATGTGTGAGAGCAAGTCTGACGGCGTGGAGTCACCGAGGCCCGGGAGGTCGAGGAGGTGGCAGTTGCGCATGAATTGGGAGGCTGTGAATTTTTTAATGAGCGCGGCCTTGAGATGTGCGTACTTGCCTTCCTCCGGAGGGTTTTGTAGTGTTGTCCAGACTTTCGTGATTGTGGAGCTGCCCAGGGAGGCGAGGAGGTAGTCTTACATCGTTGCGTCGGCGGTGATGCCGCCGAGTCGGAATTGCGATTCGGCTTGAAGGAACCAGGCGGTGGCCAGGTTCTCCCAGAACTCCGACAGCATCACAGAAACTGCGTTTGTGTCAGCCATGGTTACGCTTAGGAGTCGTCCTGAGCATCGGGGTCACCAATGTAGGAGTCTACGTACTCCTAGCAAAAATACTGAACTCGGAGAGGTTCAACAGAAAAGGTTTAATTGTTGAGGCTGCATGCTGAACACAAAATGGAGTCAGAGACTACACAAGGTACAACTCTCTTTTATCAGTGCACAGCTTCAACTGCTCCTCCCCCGCTCTGGGCTTAACTATGTTGCAGATCAAGTTTCTTAAAGGTGTGATCCTTCTTAAAGGCATGACGCCTGATTTATAGTCTACGGACCGGAAAGCGGATTGTGTCCGTTCTGTGATCGGTATGCCACAATATATTATATTTGGTCCCCTTATCCAAATCATTGATATAGATTGTGAATAGCTAAGGCCCCCAAGCACTGATCCTTGCAGTACCCCACAAGTTACAGCCTACCAATCCGAAAATGACCCGTTTATTCCCACTGTAATTACCCCAAAGCCTTATATTAATATAATATAATAACATTTTGTATCATGTGATGTGCTATTTATATTGGCCCAGAAATTCAGGTCGGGGGCTTCCCGCGGGTTCAAGCCCCCGATCTGCACTTACCTTGTGCGCTGGCCATTGAGCTGTGGGCCCCCGTGGAATTCCAATCCGGGGCCTGGTCCAGCTGCCGGCACGCAGTGCTTGCGTAGCCCAGGGGCACAGTTAGTTCGCTGCGTCCCCTGGGATCACGTGGGCCATGGGGAGCAAATTGGAGCAGGGAATGCTCCATTCATAAGTCTGACAGGAAGTGCTGTCAAGACTTATAAATACTACGGCCCCAAAACAGCACTAAATCTTCAAATAATTTTTTTTTTTAATCACATTTTTTAAATAAACTATAAATTACATGAAATAACTATTTTAAACAATATAAATTTTTGAAAAAGATAATTTTATTTTCTAACGGGGCTAAAAATAAACTTACCTTGCTTTAAAGTATTTAAAAATAATAAACCTGTGGAAAAAATGTTTCAATTTTAATTAATTCACCACTTACCTTGTAAAAAGCAGGCTTTACGCCTGCTTTTAACATTTCTAACTTCTGGAGACTTACCCTCCCGGGAAAACCTATCAAAAAAAACAAAAACCAAAGTTCAATGCGCACGCGCAGCCCCTCCTGCACACGCGTTCGACCTCTGAACCCCTTCGTTCAGAGGAACGCAAGTGCCGGTTTCCCGCGCATGCGCAGTGCATGCAGGAAACCGGCACTTCCATTGGGCCTACGGATGAGTACCCTGTGCGTACTCACCCGTGGAGACCCGAATTTCTGGGCCAATAATAAGCAAACATATCTGCAGCAGAATCAAGGTGTGTTGGTATTTGATCACACACTTTAAGGTGATTGCCAAAAGAACCCGAGCGGACATGTAGAAACATTTTTTGACACAGCGAGTTGTTACGATCTGAAATGCACTGCCTGAAAGGGGTGGTGGAAGCAGATTCAGTAGTAACTTTCAAAAGAGAAAACATTTACAGGGCTATGGGGCAAGAGCAGGGGAGTGGGATCAATTGGATAGCTCTACCAAGGAGCCGGCACAGGCACGATGGGCTGAATGGCCTCCTTCTGTGCTGTATGATACCTAAGGGGATTTGATGGTGCAGTTGGACACTGTCCTTTCGTTTATGGATCAAACTCAGTACAGCCTGAAGGGGTTGAAAACCTCTTCTCTGATGGCCATAATTGAAATGAGCTTAACAAGTTCAAACCAATTCTTATTCCTGTTTACAGAGCAAAACTACGCTGAATTCAGTACTAATTTGTATTAAAATGGCAACCTCAGACAGCACACATAGATATTTATGTAGGAAATACAAATATCACACCTTTGTATTGGGGAGGGGAAGCTATTAAGTTGGGATTAAAGCCTATTGCTGGGCCAACAGAGATGGAATTTTACCCTGCATTGTATCTAACTTAGGTCGGCTTAATGTTGACACCAGATCCAAAAGTGGAAAAATGTTTTATGACTGAAAATGATGCATGATTTTCATTGATGAGTGCAAAATCTCACCTTGCCTTTTCTCCATTCCGCCACCCCCACCCTCCAATAAAATGTAAGATTAGTTTTAATTTTTTTATCTTAATAGTAAAGTCCAACTCCCAGAAGCATTGTAAACTGCCTGGATCTAAGTGAGTTGGGTCATAAAAATCGCAAGCTAAGGAATTCATACAACCACTGCCTCCCCACCCCCACAACCGCTGCCTACTTCAGTCAGTGCTGAGGTTTCCTTATTTGGCTGTCCTCTAACAGTCAGCTGTCTCTAACACATAAAATGTGAGATCTTCATTTGGCAGGCAAATTCAAGCGCGGTTACCCTCCCATAACCAGAAGGAATGTTTCGACAGAAAATATGGTGACTTCGGGGGTGGGCAAAACAAGTGCTAGCGTTTTACAACACTCTTGGGACGTCCTGAGGTCGTGAAAGGCGCTATATGAATGCAAGTCTTTCTTTCTTTAGTTCTGCTAGTACTTGCAAACATTGTTGAGACTGACACAGGTTGCTGTGAAGCACTGGCTTTCACCAACCACTAATAATTCTAGCAAGGTTGACCTTCCAAAACAGAAGGCTGGCTCCAAGAGACAGCTTCAAACCAGCTTTGACTTGCAGTATACTGTGCACAACATTTAGTAAGGTTGTTTGTATGTCTGTGGGTGAGTAAGTAACAAGATGTTACTAAATCGGTATGGTAATAGCCTTGAGCTTGGGGAAGGCCTCTAGCTTCACCTTCCCATTCTAACAGGATCAGCAACTCACCAAGGCTTCTTCGACAGCACTTCCCAAACCCGTGACCTCTACCACCTAGAAGGACAAGGGCAGCAGGCGCAAGGGAACACCATCACCTCCAAGATCCCCTCCAAGTCACACAACATCCTGACTTGGAAATATATTACCGTTCCTTCATAGTTGCTGGGTCAAAATCCTGGAAATCCCTACACTGTGGGAGTACCTTCACCACACGGACTGCAGCGGTTCAAGAAGGCGGCTCACCGCCACCTTCTCAAGGGCAATTAGGGATGGGCAATAAATGCTGGCCTTGCCAGCAAAACCCACATTCTGTGAACGAACATAAAAAAGATAACTACGGATGAGGAAAGCCATTCAACCAATTTTAATTCATGCATCCAGAAAAACTCTAGTCACCCACAGGGGCATCAAACTGGTTCTTAAACAATTCCAGAGTTCTTGCCTCACCTGCTCTGTCTTAGTGTTCAATTTTTTTGGGTGAAGAATTTCCTGATATCAGTCCTAAATTTATTTTTTTACTATTTTGAACCTGTGTCTCTTTGTTCTCCTCTATTTAATTCAAAGTAGTATTTCAGATTTATTTTTTTCCAATCTGTAATGTCCGAGTATAAATAATACACGGACTGCAGGAGAACAATAAAACAGGTATTTACTTGAACAGAGGGTACTCTTTTATTTGGACCCAAAAAAAAAAAAACCCAATTCAACTGTAAATAAACAAAAGTTCAACTAAAGCTTAACAAATCAAATTAAAATTTGGTTTTCTGTGTTGATGATGCACTCCAGTCCCCGCGGCGCCCATCGGTCGCGGAAATACTCAAGCGCACCGGCGGACACCGCGTGCTCCATCTCCAGGGCCACCCGGGCGCGAACATGGCCGCGGAAGAGATGCAGGCAATCCGGCTGGACGACCCCCTCGACCGCCCGCTGCCTGGACCAATTGATGGCTCTTTTAGCCAGGCCCAGGAGCAGGCCCACAAGGAGGTCCTCCAACCTGTCCGCTCCCCTCCGCACCGGGTGACCGTAGATCAAGAGCGTGGGACTGAAGTGCAACCAAAAATCGAGGAGCAGCCCCTTCAAGTAGTGAAAGAGGGGCTGCAACCTCTCACAATCCATATAAACGTGAAACACGGACTCCTCCAGGCCGCAAAAAATGCAGGCGGCCTGGGAGTCCGTGATCCTACTTAAAACCTTATTGCACGGGACCGCTCCGTGCAACACCCTCCAGGCCAAGTCCCCGATGGAACAAGGGAGGACTCCCGCATAGAGAGCCCTCCATTGGGGACCTCCGCTACCGCCAGTCGGCAAAACGCCACGCCAAGGCGTGTCCGGACGGTAGACGAAGATGGCAAAGTGGAGAGTGTGCAGGAGCAGCCCGTACAGGAAACCCCTCTGCGCGGAATGAAAAGGCACGGAGGGTATTTCCTCGAGACGGCTCAAGTTGTGAGGCGCCGGTTCCCGAGGGGAGTTTCGGGGCCGGGCGCCGATGAGGAATTCCGTCCGAACGGGGGTAAGCTCGGACGGGATCGCCCCATGTGCTTGAGCCGCCTCGATACACCTAGTGGAGTCGGGGCCCAATGCCGCTTTTACCGATTCGATGGTTTCGACCGCGAGCCGGACGTTGGCCCAGGACAGGCGCCGCGCCAGCTCCTCCGGCGCCATCCAGCCCGCTCCTCCGCCATCGAGCAGGTCCCCGACTCTGGTCACCTTGCCAGCCACAGCCCTACCCTCCGCCAGCCGCCCGAACCCGTGTTCGTGGAGGTGTGGATTCCTGAGCAGCGGCTCCCGAAGGAGAGCCGCCGCTCCTGACAGGGGAGAGCTCCGCCTGGAAGCGATGTAGTTCCAAACCCATAGTAGTTCCTGGTAGAAGACAGGCAGCTCCCGCAGGCCGGCACGCCTGCTGCCCACTTTCGCAAACAGGAGCTGCGTGTCGTAATTGAGGCCATGCAGCTGGCGGAAGAAAAACGTCGCCAGCGCACACCATCTCGGAGGATTCTCGACGTACAGGTATCTCTGCAGCGTCTGAAGACGGAAAGTCGCAGCCTGGGTGCGAAGGCACACCAGCGCCTGACTGCCCTCCCTAAGCGGGAGACACAGAACCGCGGCAGAAACCCAGTGCTTCCTTTTGTCCCAGAAGAAGTCGATGAGCTTCTTCTGAATCTTGGCGACAAACGCAGGGGGAGGGATCAAAGTGACCAACCGGTACCACAACATGGCGGCCACCAGCTGGTTTATGACCAGCGCTCGACCCCTGTAGGACAACACTCGGAGCAGTCCTGTCCAGCGTCCTAGGCGAGCGGTGACTTTGGCCTCCAGCTCTTGCCAGTTCGCCGGCCAAGCGTCCTCGGCAGGGCTAAGGTAGACTCCTAAATAGAGGAGGTGCGTGGTGCTCCAGGCGAAAGGCCTGAACTCCTCCGGCAGGGAGTCCACCCGCCACTGACCCACCAGGAGTCTGGAACATTTCTCCCAGTTGATCTTGGCGGAGGATGCGTCCGAGTAAATCTGCTGGCATTCCCGCATCCTCCGCAAGTCAGCGGGATCCGTGACCGTGAGGAGCACGTCATCGGCGTAAGCCGAGAGGACCACCTCCACGCCCGGCCCTTGCAGAGCCAGTCCCGTCAACCTCTTCCGCAAGAGGCGCAGGAAAGGCTCCACGCAAATGGCATATAACTGACCGGACATGGGGCATCCCTGACGCACCCCCCTCCCGAAGCGAAGGGGCGCCGTCAAGGACCCGTTAACTTTAATCAGACACTCCGCGGCGGCGTACAGAAGTCGGATCCGGGCGACGAAATGCGTCCCGAACCCGAATGCGCGCAGAGTCCCGAAGAGATACTCGTGATCCACCCTGTCGAACGCCTTCTCCTGATCCAGGGAAAGGAAGGCGACCGACAGACCAGCCCTCTGGGAGTGGTGGACCAGGTCCCGGACCAGATGGATGTTATCGTGGATGGTCCGGCCCGGGACCGTGTAGGACTGGTCGGGGTGGATCATGTGGGCCAGCACGGTGCCAAGGCGAGCAGACATGGCCCTGGCAAAGATTTTATAGTCCGTGCTGAGGAGGGAGACCGGGCGCCAGTTCTTAAGGAGGCGGAGATCGCCCTTCTTAGGCAGCAGGACAATGACCGCCCTGCGCCAAGAGAGGGGCATCTCCCCGGTCGCCAAACTTTCCCCCAGGACCCGCGCGTAGTCGCCCCCCAAGACGTCCCAGAACGCCCTGTGGAACTCCACGGTCAGCCCGTCCAGCCCCGGGGACTTTCCCCTAGAGAGCTGGCGGAGGGCGCCGGTCAGCTCCGCCAGACTTAGCGGAGCGTCCAATTTTTCGGCGCCCTCCGGGCCAACCTTCGTCAGGTCCTCCCACAAAACTCTGCGCGCATCCTCGCTGGACGGATCCGGAGAGAACAGAGCCCCGTAATAGGCGCGGGTCTCCGCGCTGATTCCCTCCGGATCCGAGACCTGAGATCCGTCGTCGGCCAGCAGCCCCAAGAGCTGCTTACGGACCCCCCGTCTTTTTTCCAGCGAGTAGAAGAAGGGGGAGCCGCGGTCCAGGTCCCGCAGGAGCTGGATCCGCGACCTCACGTACGCGCCTCGGGACCCGACGAGCTGCAGGTCCTTCAGCGCGCCCTTCTTCTCTTCGTACACCTTCCGCAGGGCCGGGTCCTCGACGACCTGACCGAGGCGGGACTCCAGGTCGAGCACCTCCTTCTCCAACCGCCCGACCCGGGCCTCCCGCCTCTTGGTCGACCCCTTCGCGTACTCCTGACAGAAGAGACGGATGTGAGCCTTGCCCACATCCCACCATAGCCTCAAGGAGGGGAAGCCCCCCTGCTTCCTTCTCCAGTCGGCCCAGAATCGACGAAACGAATCCCGGAACCGTGCGTCCTCCAGCAGCAGGTTGTTAAAATGCCAGTACACGGACCCCCCCCCACCGTGCGTGCAGCGGAGCGAGCTCCGCCCACACCAGGTGGTGGTCCGTGCACGGCACCGGCCGCATGGAAGCTGCCGGAACGCAGGAGACGTACGCCCGGGAAATGTAGAGGCGGTCGATTCTGGACCTTCCTCCCCCAGACCTCACGCTAGTGAAGGCGCTGGAGTCGGGGTGGAGATTTCGCCAGACGTCCACCAAGTCGAAGGACCCAACCAGGTCCCTCAACTTCTCCATCGCCGCCGGGCTTCGCGGGGAACCCGAACGGTCCCTCGCCTCGAGGGTGCAGTTAAAATCCCCCCCGAGGATGACGCACTCGCCCACGTCGATGGAGCCCAAGAGAGCGGACACTTCTTCGAAGAAGCGCACTTGCTGCGCACTGGTCTGAGGGGCGTACACGCTCACTAGATGGAGCGGCACGCCCCCCAGGCGAACAGTGACCTGGAGCAAGCGGCCCGGCACGTGCTCCTTGACCCCCAAGATCTCCGGCTGAAAATGCGGGGCCAGCAAGATAGCCACCCCGCTGGAATTGTTGGAGAGGTGACTCATGCTGACCCCTCCTTGCCACTCCAGGAGCCACGTGGCTTCGTCTCCCGGAACGGTGTGGGTTTCTTGCAGGAAGCACACCGCATACTTCCCGTCCCGAAGGACCGAGAAGTTATTGAATCTGCGGCGCGCCTCCCTGCTGCCGTTGATGTTGAGGCTGGCTATGGTTATCTTCATGTCAGAAGCATAGTGTAACCTCTACCTACACCTAACGGGGGGAGGAAGCGCAGCCGCTGGTCAGCCGCCACTTCCTCAGCAGCCCAGTGAGAAACGTTGTGAGCCGACGCAGCTCAAGCGGGTTCACACCCTCATCCGCGCCCATGATCTTAATGGCGGCGCGGACGGAATCGATGAGCAGCGCCAGCTCCGACCACCTGTCGAGGGCCAGCCGGACCTTATTGCGCTGACCCAGGCACGTGGCCATAAAATCCCGGAGTTCCCTTACGGAAATGAGGGGAGACTCGGCAAGGGGCACGAGGTCATCCATCGCCACTTCGGCGCTGGAGTCCGAATCGTCCTCCGTGCCCATCACCGAGTCCCCATCCTCCTCCAGGGGGTCGTCACCAGCGGCCGACCCGTCCGCCGTGCAGTGCGAAGCGAACGACTCGGCCGCGCCAGCCAGCCCCGCCTCCGCCCGGATCCCACCCCCAGGATTGACGGCAGAGGATTTCTCCCTGGGCTCCTCTAGGGGTGCCGGGCCAGAAGACGGCGGCGGTTCAGAGCTCCCCTCCGCCTCAGACGCCGGAACGACCGGAGAAACCGGGGAGAGAACAATTTCCAGCTCCTCCAGTACGTCCGGCACCAGAGACGCAACCAGAGGGCCATCCTCCTCCCCGCCACCAACCTCCGACCCAGCGGACGGGGGGTTTTGAATTAAAAGCTCTACCAGGACGAGCATCCCCTGGGAGACGTCCGGGTCGCATTGGGTGAGCTCATTATCCTCGAGCTCGCCCGACCCAGCCCCCAGGCTGCCCGACCCGGCGAGGGGTAACGGCACCGATAAAAGGTCAATTTCAATTACTGCCGCGGGTTGTTCCGCAACCCCCCCCACGGGCAGGGTCTCATCCCCATCCCCGGGAGGCACGTGCTGGACAGACACATCTGCCTCAGCCTCCCGAGGGACAGGCGACCCCTGCCGATCGCTGGTGATGACGACAGCGCTGGGGGGGGGGGAGCGCAGTACCCGCGGCGGGCGACGACTCCCCCTGCTCGGAGGGACCTTCCTGCTCCCGGTCCTCCTCCTCATCCAGGGGGTCGCGCCTTCTTTTTAGCACGGAGGGAGCGAGGGAGACCTCCATGTCTGCAAAGGCCTCCTCCTCGACTCCCTCCGGCGGAGCAGGTTTGTCGGGTTCCTCGGGCCCGAGCCCGGCCGCAGGTATTGGCATTACCGCTGTGGCGGTTGCGGCCACAGGCTCGGGCACGAGGCCCCTCCCGCTCACATCTGCCCTGATCAACTCCGCGAGGAGCGCAGGTGTAAGGGGCTCAAGGGGCAAGGGCTCGCCATCCATGGGGGGACCCGCCCTAAGGTGCTTCTTTTTTCCCCGCGCCTTCTTTCCGGCCGGACACGCTCCCTCCCCCCCGCCGGAGGCCTTGGTGGCATCGGCCCCCGACATCAACCGCGCATCAGACGTACTTGACGCGTGGGCAGATCCGGGGGGAAGGGCGGCGGCGGCGGCACCAGCCTCAGCCGCACGAGATGATCCGGCGGCCTTGGAGGCAGGGCAGTTCCTCCTGATGTGCCCCACCTCCCTGCAGGCATGGCACCTCACACCGTCCGACGTCCAAAAGGCGCGGTAGGCGGTCCCCTCGTGGAGGACGACGAACGCCCCTTCAGTGTCCTCCTCCCGCGCCAGCTGGATAAACAGCTGGCACCGAAAGGAGAAGACGTGGCGAAGGCTGGCCTCCCGGAAGCCGAGCGGGATGGGTGTGATCCCCGACCTCACCTCCCCAAGTTGTCGCAAATGGGGAAGGAGGAGCTCACCAGGAACATAGGGCGGGACGTTGGAAAAAATGATCCTCTGCGCGGTGGCCTTGAGAGGATCCACCGGCAGGAAGGTCCCGCCCATGGTGAGCCCCTTGGCGACAGCCAGGGACACCGCCCGCTCCGACCCCAGGAAGAACACAGCCTTCCCATACATTTTTGAGGCCGCGACGATGGCTGAGGGGCCGACAACCCCAGCCATGGCCTTGACGCAGGCCTCGATGGTCATAGTGGGGTGAGTGTAGCTCTTCACCCCAAGCTTTTTTGTTATTAATCGAAAAGGTGATGGGGCAGCAGGAACAGCGGGAGCAGCTGTGGCTGTGGCTACCACTCTCACATAGGTCCCGGCTGGCCCCGCCACCGGCGAAGACGCAGTCGCCATTCTGGGGTGCTTTTTTTAAGGGCTACACTCACCCCAAGTCACAGGCCTGAAGGTGTTAATGGCCTCGGTGTATATATATATTTTTTGTCCTCTATTGAGCAGAGGGAGCTGATTAAAATGAGGACACACCTCTCTCCTTATTGATTTAAATTGGGAGAGGGGCCCTCTCCCCTCTGCTCAATTGGCAATTAATAAAAATAGATGAAACTAAGGTGCCTTAGAAAGACAGGCAGAGAGAGACAAAGAGAGAGAGAGAGGTGGGGGGGTGGGAAGGAGGGAGGCCGCAAAGGGCAGTGTTGCCACTCAGGATGGTGGGTGGGTGTTGGCAGGGTTGCACTCTCCGATGGAAAAAGTCTTTGGTGGTGGTGGTCTTCTGGCAGGGGGAGAAGACGTCTTCACCTGGAAAAGCTGGAGAAGCCCAGGCTCAGTCCTGCAACAGGTCTTAACGATGTAATTAAATTAAATTAAGGACTTCACCTTGGGCAGCTCCAAGCTCTCCCAGGGCAGGCAATAGAAGGGATGCTAATTAGTGGTGTGTGTGGCCTAGCTTTTAACAAGAGCCACACACACACACACTACACCCCTTGATGATCCGGCCTTGCTTCTTCTTTTCTCCCCCCACCTGAAATACAAAGTCTTGGGAGAGTGCCCCAAATAACACCCACCTGTAGATGTTCCGGATGAAGTTTTCTTCCCTCCTTTCAAGCAGTTGGTTTCTCTCCCCTCTCTCCCTCTCCTGAAGTGGAGGCCAATTTGGGGAGGCAGTGATAGAAAAGGCCTCTCCCCTGGTTGATGTTGATGTAGGCCTCCTTTCTCCTTCTCCTCCTCTGTCCTCTCTCTCCAGGCACCTCAGTTGATGTAATGATGGTGGAGTTGGTGGTGGTGGTGGTCCAACGTTCTCCTCCTCTTCCTGGTCAGGGGACCACCACTTTAATCCACTCTCCAAAGTCTGGCTGCTCCCTCTGCTCATGCTTGCAGCTGAACAGAGGGTAACTTAAGACTGAAATACAGAAGCCTGCTATGGCTTTATATACAGGGGTGGTCACTGCCGGTACTGCAGTATAGAATCAGTTCTTCTCTTAAAGGCACATACACAACAATTCTTCCCCTTTTAGATAAACAGTACATAACATTCATTTAACAACTAACTAATAACTAATTACAATTACAATTTTCTCTGTACTATATACATCAACTGAAATAATCATTTATAAGTTCAGTCTTTGAGGAGGCTTCCTGATCCTGACTGGATAGCGCCTTTCTCGAGTATCCTGTTCTTGCGGCGGAGTTGATTCTGGCTCATTGTCATTGGTTGGTTCGTCAGCTTCCAATACCACTGCTTCTGAGGTAGACGCAATCTGTACTTCGGGTTGATTACCAGGTGCACCTGCTCATGGTATGGGTTTGGCTTGTTCCTGTGACTCTAGAATCTGGTCAGCATGGCGCCTCACGATGCTCTCTCCAACGTCCACTGTGTACATTAGTGGTCCCTGCTGTGTGCATATCGTTCCTGGCTGCCATTTTTCTGTTCGGTAGTCGCGGGCCAAGACTGGTTGCCCTATCTTGAAGCTCCTGGTTGGCTTCTCATTTATGTGCTGGAATTGCTTATCCTCAACATCTCGTCTTATGTTTGGTTTGAGCAAATCCAGGCGACATCTTAGCCTTCGGTTGAAGAACATTATGGCTGGAGCTTGGTTGGTGACTGCATGTGTCGCATTCCGGTAAGCAAACAAGAAATTTTCCACCTTGTGTTGTAGTGGTATGTCGTCATTATGCATTGCCTTTATGGCCTTTTTAAAGGTCTGAACAAACCTCTCAGCCAATTCATTTGTGGCTGGATGATATGGGGCAGATGTGTAATGCTTCACCCCATTATTCCTCAGAAACCTCCGGAAATCCTCTGACACAAACTGTGGCCCATTGTCGGAGCAAATCTGTTCTGGCAAGCCATTCCTGGTGAAGATGGTCCATAGGACTGCAATAGTTTTCTCCGTGGTGGTGGAGGACATTTTGATGACCTCTGGCCATTTCGAATGGGTGTCCACAGCGATTAGGAACATTGAGTCCATAAATGGACCAGCAAAATCAATGTGTACCCATTGCCATGGAGATGAGGGCCACTCCCATGGATGTAGCGGGGCTTGTGGTGGAGCATTTTGGACTTTCTGGCATCCTGTGCATCTCTTGGTCATATCCACGATTTCTTTATCGATTCCCGGCCACCACACAAACGCCCTGGCTAGGCTCTTCATTTTTACCCCTCCCAGATGACCCTCATGAAGCTCATTGAGCACTCTATCTCTCAACTTGGGTGGAATTACCACTCGGGATCCACATATCAAGGTCCCCCGGCACACTGACAGCTGGCAACAGTGAGTCGCCATGTGCTGGCCATCCCTTCACCGTCAAATCATAGACCTGAGAGAGTGTCGGGTCATTTCGGGTTTCCTTCTCTATACTTGAGTTTGTAACAGGTAGACATTCGACTATGGTCGCATGGAATATCTCAACAGGGTCCACTGCAGGTGCTTCCTCTACCGTAGGCAACGGTAGGCACGACAGCCCATCAGTGTTTCCATGCTGTTTCGTACCCTTGTACTCTATGTCGTACTGATGTGCCCCGAGAAAAAGTGACCATCTTTGCAGCCGTTGCGCCGTCATCACCAGAACGCCCTTCTTTGGGTTAAAAATGGAGACCAGGGGCTGATGATCAGTCAGTAGGGTGAATTTCTGCCCGTGCAGAGAGTGATTGAACTTCTTCACCCCCCACACCAGGCTGAGGGACTCCCTGTCAATCTGGGCGTAGTTACGCTCGGCTGAGGTTAACGAGCGCGACGCAAAGGCTATTGGCCTCTCTGAACCATCAGGGAATTTGTGTGACAGCACCGCTCCGATGCCGTAGGGAGACGCATCACATGCTAACCGAATCGGTAGTGTTGGATTGTAGTGGGCCAATACTTCTTTTGAAGTGATTAGGCATTTACATTTCTGAAAGGCACGCTTACACTCATCACTCCATTTCCATGTTACTCCAGTTTGCAGTAGGGCGTTCAGTGGGTGCAGAATTGTGGATAAATTCGGCAAGAACTTATGGTAGTAGTTCACCAACCCGAGGAACGACCTCAGTTGCGACACATTTTCCAGTGCTGGAGCCTTGACTACAGCCTCAATCTTGTCCGGTGACTTATGCAACCCTTCCTCATCAATCATGTGGCCACAATACGAGATTTGTCTCCTGAAGAACTCGTATTTGGGGCGGTTGGCTCGTAGCCCATATTCCTGTAATCTCGTGAGCACCTGCTCCAGGTTGGCAAGGTGTTCACTGTCATTTTCGCCCGTAACCAGGATGTCGTCCAAATAACACTGGATCCCCGGGATCCCTTGCAGGACTTGTTCCATCGCCCTCTGCCAAATAGCCAGGGCTGATGCTACCCCGAATACCAGTCGATTGTACAGGTAAAGGCCTTTGTGAGTGCTTATCGTGAGGTATTTCCTAGACGCTTCTTCCACCTCCATTTGTAGATACGCTTGGGCCAGATCAATCTTTGTAAAGCGTTTCCCTCCAGATAGTGAGGCGAAAATATCTTCTATCCGTGGAAGTGGATATTGTACTGTGTGCAGGACTGGGTTCACAGTTACCTTGAAGTCCCCACAGATGCGAACCTTCTTTGGTTCCCCAGGTGTGCTGCTCAATGATTTCTTCATTACAGGAATGATGGGTGTGGCCCACTCGCTCCAGTCCACCTTGGACAGCACACCTGAACGCTCCAGACTCTCCAGCTCTGCTTCAATGGCTGGGCGGATCGCGTAAGGTACCAGTCTGGCCTTAAAAAATTTTGGGTTTGCGTTATCTTCAATTTTTATCGTTGCCATTACTCCTTTTAGAGTCCCAAGTCTTTGTTGGAACACCTCTTTCGCGTCAGTTAGAATTTTTGACAGTCGTCCAGGTGTGACGTCATCATCCTTTTTATCAGTCACAGTTAGCGCCTGAATGGAATGCCAATCCAATTGTATTTTTCGGATCCATTCACGTCCCAATAATGATGGTCCTCCATCTGGTAGTATATATAGATACAGTTTCTGTGTTTCCTTGCTGTTGTATTCAACTGGCACCCTTATTTTTCCTCTGGGGTAGACTTTTTGCCCCGTGTATGTTTTCAATACAATGGACGTGTCCTTCAAGGGTATGTGTGAGAATAGCCGCTCATAGTCTCGTCGATTCATGACAGTTAGGGCTGATCCTGTGTCCAATTCCATCTTTACTGGGGACCCTATCATGAGGGTGACCCAAATGGTTCGGTGATCCTCCTTTGCGATCACGTTGTGTAACTTTAGACAACTTAGTCTCCTGCTCCCGGAGTCCTTATCACCCTCCTGATCTTCTGAACTACTGTCTGTCAATTTCTTTACTTTCTTGTGCTTTTCCTTAGTAGTTCTTGTAGTGTTGGTTTTCTTTCCCGACCTGCAGACTCTTGCTATGTGTCCCATTTTCCCACATTGCCTGCATACTTTGTCCTTAACCCAGCAGTCCTTCTGATCATGGGTAGTTCTGCCGCAGCGATAGCACTTTTCTGCTCCATACGCCATTTCGTTAGCGCTGTATTCCTGTGGTTTCTGTTGTATTTCCGCAGCTCCCCGTGCTGCTGCTTCGTAGGATACTGCCACGCTGAAAGCCTGTTCTAGCGTCAGGTCCTTTTCCAAAAGTAGTCATTTCTGGGTTCCTTCACTCTGGAGCCTGCGGACAAACTTATCCCGCAAGGTGTCTGCCAGTCCTGCTCCGAACTGACAGTGCTTCGATAACTTGCGTAGTTCCGTAAGATAGTCAGCAATGCTCTCATCTTTGTGCTGGTTTCTTTTATGGAACTTGAATCTTTCTGCTATCAGCAGCAGTGTAGGGTTTAGGTGTTCCTGTAAGATATTAACAATCTCTTCAAAACTTTTCTCCATTGGTTTAGCTGGTGTAATTAAATTCCGCAATAGGCTGTACGTTCTCGCGCCCATCAAATTTAATAATACCGACGCCTTCTTTCCATCGGCCACCTCATTTGCCTTGCAGTACACTTCAATTCTTTCCACATACGTGGTCCAGTCTTCTACCTCGTTGTCGAAAGCAGTGATACTGCCACTCTTCGGCATCTTGAGTGATTTTAAATGGCGCCTTCCGCGCTTTTTCTTCTTCCCCAATGGAATAAAATGGCGCCTCCTGCGCTTTTCCTTCTTCCCCTTGCTGCCACGCTGCTCCTAGTGTTCTACAGGGTAATGGCGGCGACCCGCGGCTTCGGCGCATATCACTTTTCCTTCCCCGCGTTCTATCCTCTCCACGCTGCCCTGTCCTTGAGCACCGACCGCGCCCTGTGCGCTCCACCCTCTCTCTCTCTCTTCCTCCCGACAACGCTGCACGGCCCCTTTGCAGAGCCGCTCGATCGAGCCCGAGCCCGCTGCAGTCCGGAAGGGTCAGCGCACTACCTGCTACCAGCACGACTTGCTGGAACACCTCAACTGGGGAGCCAGGCCCAGCTCTCCACAGCCTCCCCTGCAACTCTCCGATGGATCCCTGGGCGGTTGCCCGCGGTCGACGCCCGCCGTTCTGACTTCGACCTCCAAGAAGCTTCTCTTCAGGGAAAAGATCCCCGTGAGGTGATGCAGTACTGCAGGTGAGTTCAAACCTGCCCGTCGCCAGTGTAATGTCTGAGTATAAATAATACACAGACTGCAGGAGAACAATAAAACAGGTATTTACTTGAACAGAGGGTAACTTAAGACTGAAATACTTTATGCTATGGCTTTATATACAGGGGTGGTCACTGCCAGTACTGCAGTATAGAATCAGTTCTTCTCTTAAAGGCACATACACAACACAATCCCTTGTATACCTCTACAAGATCACTGCTTAGGTACCTCCTCTCCAGGCTGAAAAACCCAGGTTTCTCCAATCGTTCCTCATAACTCTGACTCTGCGACACTAAGGATCCATCTCGTTGTACTTCCCTGCAGTGTCTACAGGGCTTGAATGTCTCCCTTTTTCTCAGCAACCAGAACTGGACATAGTTCTCAGGTCTGACCAGAGCACTGTACAGTTTGATCATGACTTCTTCCGACTTGTATGCTGTTTTAGTGATATAACATTCTATTGATCTTGTTAACTGCCGCTCTGCGTTGGTTGGACATGCTTACTGTCAAGTCTATTAAGGCTTCTAAATAACTTTAAACTTCATCTGTAGCTATTTCAACACCATTCATGGAGTACATGTGTCACCGATTTTTCCTTCCTACGTGCAGTACATTTGTGTGCATTGAATATTATCTGCCTTGTCCTGCCTACTTACTCCCTCAACGGTCTCATATTTAAGGTTGTCCTCAAAGCAAGTCAACGGCTTATAGTGTCTGGGCCCTTGTACAGCTGAGTATGCTCCCTTTTGCTATATCACCCGTCTCCGCTGCTGCCGAAACCCTCATCCATGCCTTTGTTACCTCTAGACTCAACGATTCCAATGCTCTCTTGGCCACCCTCCCACCTTGCACCCTCCATTAAATTGAGCTCATCCAAAACTCTGTCTGTATCCTAACTCGCACCAAGTCCCGTTCACCCATCGCCCCCTGTGCTCGCTGACCTACATCGGTCTGGCAACACCTCAATTTTAAAGTTCTCCTCCTTGTTTTCAAATCCCTCCAGGGCCTCGCCCCTCCCAATGTTTGTAACCTCCTCCAGTCCTTCAACCCTACGAGATCTCTGCACTCCTCCAAACCTGGCATCTTGCACAACCCCGGTTTTCTTTACTCCACCATTGGTGGTCGTACCTTCAGCTGTCTAGGCCCCAAAAGCTGAAATTCCTAACCTGGACTTCACTATCTCTCTCTCCTCCTTTAAGACACTCCTTAAAACCTACCTCTTTGATTAAGCTTTTGGTCACCAGTCCTAATATCTCCTTATGTGGCTTGCAGTCAAATTTTGTTTCATAATCACTTGTGTGAAGCACCTTGGGACGTTTTACTGCGTTAAAGGCGTTATATAAATGCAAGTTGTTGTTGCTGTTTATATGCCAACTTGTCCTACAAGCAGAGATCTAGGCCTAGAAAAGCTGCTGGTGCCACCGTGGGCGGGTGTTAATGGCTGCCGAAAATGGTGGCGCTGGCAGGACCGAAAAATTGGTGCTGGGGACTAATTACCATTAGCCCAGCGCTAAACTCACTGTGCAATGCTGTCCTGGTGCCATTCGTCCTGGCAAGAGCCCCCAATGTAGCGTGGCCGTAGCGTCATTGCAGCTAGAACAGCCAGCGAGGCTGTGAGTTCAGAAAACAGTTCGCTCTCCTAAAGAGGCACGACCTTCTGAAATGAAAAAAATAAAAATCATGTAAAAATAGGCAGTTTTTAGCCCTTGCAGCTCAACTGCCTTCCGAAAAAAATTAACATTAAAAAGAATTCCTAAATGGCAGTCTTCAGCTCTTAAAGCTAAATTCCCTTCCGCACCTAAAAAATAGGAAAGGTGCTTCAGCACGAACACAAATGGCTCAGCAAGCCAGGGAAGGGGCATCCAAGGTCTCACACGCAGCACTCCAGCTTTGTGCAGGGGGTCAACACAGCAAGAGAGGTCCTCTACCCACAGGGACCAGGAGACCCTCCAGAAAGAAGGATGTGGGACCAGATCACCGAGGCCGTCACTGTCAGCAGTGTCGCCCCCACCACCTGGCTCCAGTGCCCAAAGAAGCTTCATGACCTCAGACCACTGGTCAAGGTCAGTGAATGCATCTTCGAAAGCCGTCTCCTACCAACTGCACCACTAGCCTTACACACCTCTCAATGCACGACCCCCCCCCCCGCCCCAAGCAATCACTCACCTACCAACAATCGGTACCAAATGCAAGGCACACCTCCCATTCCTAGTTTCACCTCACCCCCTTGGAGGAGACGGTGCTAGCCATTCTTAGCTGGGGCATGGCTGAGTCCTTGGCCAGCGGCAGGGTTGAAAGGATACAAGATGCTGGTATCCTCATACGTTATCTTCCTTCTCACATGCACCTCTTGCTTTCCCACCCTCCCCTCATCACAACTTTACCCTTTTCCTTTCCACATTTCACACACCCAAGAAATGCAGCCTGCCCAGCCAATGGTTGACCAAGAAGATGGAAAGAAGAGTGAAGAAGAAGAAATACCATCACTTGATTTGACACTCCCAGCCACCAGCTCCTCGAGGTTGACCAGCAAGTCCATTGTAGCACTGTGTGACATCAGTAGGATAGGCAAAGGCACACAAAAGACTGTCACTAAGGGAATGCATAAGGGTTCATAAGGGTGATGAGTTGAATTCTCGATGTCATATTGGATGGATAGATGTATAAAGTTGGATTGGAAAGTTTGCTTTGTGGTGGCTTTTATTTCAGCATTGTGACCAAGAGTACACTTTGATGGTCAGGAACAGAGGGGAGGTAAGGTGTGAGACAAATGTTGTAAAGGGAATTGGGGTTGTGGTCACTGGTACCACAGGTGAATTATTCCATCCCAGGTATCCCGGCCAGAAAGGAGCTGTCTGGGTTGCCTCCTTCCTTCTGCTTCCTCTTCTTCTGCGTCTTCCTCTTCCCTCTTCGAGCAGATACTGTAAATCTGAAATAAAAGCATAAAATGTTGGAAATACTCAGCAGGTCAGGCAGCATCTCGACCTGAGACGTGAACTCTGTTTCCCTCTCCACGGATGCTGCCTGACCTGATGAGTATTTTCAGCATTTTCTGTCTTCTCCGAGGCCTTCCTTTACCAGCTGAGGCCTTGAAAGTGACCAGTAGCACTCCCTGCACTCTGTGCACACTTAGGAAACTTTTAACATGTATTCCACCAAGCCACTACTTCAATAAAATTTTAAAAATCTAGTCCAATAGCTTAAATGAAAACTTACCTGAAAGATGTGCATGGCCCTTTAAGAAGTGCTGACAGCATCTCTGTCAGTCTACTGAACACTTGATTTTCAGAGCGAGCTTAGGACCCAGCGCTGAACTCAGCGCTAAAATCGAAGTTCGCTGAGGTGACGTTAAGCTGGCGTTGCACGCCAACAGACGTCACCCTCTCTTCATTTACATGTCCATGGTCAGCACTGCTATCGCCCCAATTTCTAGGCCCTAGTCTTGAGATGTTTTAACTTTAACAGGGTTGCCTTCAAAGGCTAACCAGGGCAACCTTCCTTTGCCTTGCTATATGCAACAGCACCCGAAGGGGATCATCTGTAAATGTGCCCATGGAACCTTCCACTGGACAGAAATAGTGCAAAGCTTTAATCCTTTTTTCTTCCATTTTTGTTAAATGGGAGCCTTGAAAATAGTTGCAGCAGTGCTTTAAGTTCCTGCTCAATGTGTGCAAGCTGCTGTAATGACAGGAGCTTGACATGAATTAGCTTCAAAGCTGGAAAGTCTGATTGGAAGGGCCATGCACTTCAACTTGGTGGAATTCCTGAGCAGCCCACCTTTCCATTGCACAAAGTGGAATGTTTATCCA
This sequence comes from Somniosus microcephalus, assembly GCF_052327205.1. Lineage (NCBI taxonomy): Eukaryota > Metazoa > Chordata > Chondrichthyes > Squaliformes > Somniosidae > Somniosus > Somniosus microcephalus. Next base: position 138,046,050 of record NC_140989.1, on the reverse strand, counting down.
TACAGTTCTATTGGTAACAAGCATCAAGAATCAGTTACAGCCACTGACAGCAAATACTACTCTTTGACAAGTAATTATTTACAGGCTAAAATAAAGATATGTCCAGAATGCATGGATCACATTGCCAAGTGGATCACTGATGCCGCAAAAGAGTGTAAAGAACAACTAATGTGATTGACATGCACGCGTTCCTCCCCCTCCCCCATTACTGGTGCTCCAGCCATATATTCTGGAAATCCGTCACTAAACTCCCCCCCACCTTACTCCATCTCTCCCCACCTTCAAAAGCCTCCTCATCATCTTCTCCTTTGATGATGCCTTTGATTACTTTCTGAACCTTCCTCTTGGTAACCAAGGGGGATAAAATCAGTATCGCCCTGTTTGGGGCGCGATTATCGGCAGTGCGCAAAGTTTAGCGCCTGACACTAATTATCGCCTCCAACTGCAAACTTGGCTTTTATCGCCCCTGGAGTTGATTGGAGCGCTAAATCAGGCGCTACACACCTCTCAAGGCGCAAAGGCCGAGGAGCGAGGCGCTACCTCAGAGCACTGGCGAAGCTCATGTGATGTCAGTCAGCAATAGAACACAGACACACTGGTGCCAGCCAGTTCTTAAAGGGGAGGGTTGCTCTTGCTCTCCATCTGTTGTGTCCGTGTATAATAAGACACAGACTGCAGGAGAACGGTACAACAGGTGTTTACTCAACGTGGCTCACACGGGAACTGATCTGTGCAGATTACTACTCAGTGCTATATACAGGTGTGGTCACTGCCGGTACTGCAGTATACATGAGCTGTAAAAGATGGTTCCCCCCCTTAAAGGTATATACATTACAATTCCTCCCCTTTTAGATTAACAGTACCATAACACTCATTTAACAATTAAATATCAAACTAATTACAATTAACACTTTTAACATGCAACATTAGCTGAAAATAGTCTATTTATATATTCAGTCTTTGGGGAGGCTTCCTGATCCTTTCTGGATAGCGCCTTTCCCGAGTGTCTTGCTCTTGGTGCGGAGGTGATTCTGGCCCCCTGTCGTCAGTTGGTTCATCAGCTTCCGATGCTACTGTTTCAGGGGTAGATGCGACCTGTACGTCGGGTTCATCACCAGGTACGTATGGGCGAGGCATGGGGTTGACTTGTTCCTGTGACTCTAGGATCTGGTCAGCATGGCGTCTCACGATGCTCTCCCCAACATCCACTGTGTACATTAGTGGGCCCTGCTGTGTGCATATCGTTCCTGGCTGCCATTTTTCTGTTCGGTAGTCGCGGGCCAAGACTGGTTGCCCTACATTGAAGCTCCTTGTTGGCTTCTCATGGATGTGCTGGAATTGCTTACTCTCAACATCTCTTCGTACGTTTGGTCTGAGCAAATCCAGGCGAGATCTTAACCTTCGGTTAAAGAACATCATGGCTGGGGCCTGGTTGGTGACTGCATGTGTCACATTCCGGTAGGCGAACAGGAAATTGTCCACCTTGTGCTGCAGCGGAATGTTGTCATTGTACATAGCCTTTATTGCCTTCTTAAAGGTTTGTATGAACCTCTCAGCCAATCCATTTGTGGCTGGATGATACGGGGCGGATGTGTAATGCCTTACCCCATTCTTTTTCAAGAACCTCCGGAACTCTTCGGACACAAACTGTGGTCCGTTGTCGGAGCAAATCTGTTCTGGCAAGCCATTCCTGGCAAAAATGGTCCGTAGGACTGCAATAGTTTTCTCCGTGGTGGTGGAGGACATTTTGATGACCTCAGGCCATTTCGAGTGCGCATCCACGGCTATTAAAAACATTGAGTCCATGAATGGACCAGCAAAATCAATATGCACCCGTTGCCATGGAGATGAGGGCCACTCCCATGGGTGTAGAGGGGCCTGTGGTGGTGCATTTTGGACTTTCTGGCATCCTGAGCAGCTCTTGGTCAGGTCCTCGATTTGTTTATCGATTCCCGGCCACCACACATAAGCCCTGGCTAGGCTTTTCATTTTTACCCCTCCCAGATGACCCTCATGAAGCTCATTGAGCACTCTATCCCTTAGCTTGGGTGGAATTACCACTCGGGATCCACACATCAAGGTCCCCCGGCACACTGACAGCTGTTCTCTCCTTGTCGAGAATGCTGGCAACAGTGAGTCACCATGTGCTGGCCATCCCTTCACCGTCAAATCATATACCCGAGACAGTGTCCGGTCATTTCGGGTTTCCTTTTCGATACAAGCGTTAGTTACCGGTAGGTATTCAACTATAGTCGAATGGAATATTTCAACAGGATCCACTGCTAGTGCTTCCTCCGCAGTAGGCGTGATAGCCCATCAGCATTTCCATGCTGTTTCGTGCCCTTATATTCAATCTCATAGTGGTGCGCCCCTAGAAAAAGTGACCATCTTTGTAGTCGTTGCGCAGTCATCACCGGAACGCCCTTCTTCGGATTAAAAATGGAGACAAAGAGGCTGGTGATCAGTCAGCAAGGTGAATTTCTGCCCGTGCAGATAGTGATTGAACTTTTTCACTCCCCACACTAGGCTGAGGGCCTCCCTGTCAATCTGGGCGTAGTTACGCTCAGCTGAGGTTAGTGATCGTGACGCAAAGGCTATTGGCCTCTCTGAGCCGTCCGAGAATTTGTGCGACAGCACCGCTCCAATGCCGTAGGGTGACGCATCACATGCCAACCGAATTGGTAATGCCGGGTTGTAATGGGCCAATACCTCTTTCGATGTGATTAGTGTTTTGCTCTTCTGGAAAGCTCGTCTACATTCGTCACTCCACTTCCATGGCACCCCAGTTTGCAGTAGGGTGTTCAGTGGGTGTAGTATTGTAGACAAATTTGGCAAGAACTTACGGTAGTAGTTTACCAGCCCGAGGAACGACCTCAGTTGTGACACATTTTCCGGTGCTGGAGCCTTGACTGCTGCCTCAATCTTTTCTGGGGACTTATGTAACCCCTCTTTATCAATAATGTGGCCACAATACGAGATCTGTTTTCTAAAAAACTCGCATTTGGGGCGGTTAGCTCAGAACCCATATTCCTGCAATCTAGTGAGCACCTGCTCCAGGTTGGCAAGGTGATCACTGTCATTTTCGCCCGTGACCAGGATGTCGTCCAAATAACACTGGGTCCCTGGGATCCCTTGCAGGACTTGTTCCATTGCCCTCTGCCAAATAGCCGGAGCTGATGCTACCCCGAATACCAGCCAGTTGTATTGGTAGAGACCTTTATGGGTGTTGATTGTGAGGTATTTTTTTGATGCTTCTTCTACCTCCATTTGCAGATACGCCTGGGCCAGATCAATCTTAGTGAAGCGTTTCCCTCCAGATAGCGATGCAAAAATATCTTCAATCCGCGGAAGTGGATATTGTACGGTGTGAAGGACCGGGTTCACTGTTACCTTAAAGTCCCCACAGATGCGAACCTTCCTTGGTTCCCCAGGCGTGCTGCTCAGCGACTTTTTCATCACAGGGACGATGGGTGTAGCCCACTCGCTCCAGTCTACCTTGGACAGTACACCTGAACGTTCCAGGCTCTCCAGCTCTGCTTTGACGGCTGGCCTTAAAAAATTTTGGGCTTGCATTTTCTTCCATTTTAATCATCGCTGTCATGCCTTTTAGTGTTCCGAATCCTTGCTGGAACACTTCTTTCGCTTCAGTTAGGATCTTTGACAGTCGCCCAGGTGTGACGTCATCATTCTTTTTGTCAGCCACAGTCAGTGCCAGTATGGAATACCAATCCAGTTGTATTTTCCAGATCCATTCACGTCCCAGTAATGGTGGTCCTCCATCTTGCAATACATACAGGTCTAGTTTTGGTGTTTCCTTACCGTTATATATAACGGTCACCCTTATTTTTCCTTTGGGGTAGACTTTTTGCCCCGTGTACGTCTTCAAAATAATTTTTGTGTCTCTCAAGGGTATGTGTGAAAATAGCCGCTCGTAGTCCCGTCGGTTTATGACTGTTAGGGCTGATCCTGCATCCAATTCCATCTTTACCTGGACTCCTGCTATCTTGAGAGTGACCCAAATGGTTTGGTGATCCTCCATTGTGGTCACATTATGTAGTTTCAGACAACTCAGTTCCCTGCTTTCGGAGTCGTTATCACTCTTTTGTTCGTCTGAACTATTCTCCGTCATCTTATGTATCTTCTTGTACTTTTCTTTGGTAGGTTTCTTATTGCTGGTTTTCTTTCCCAACCTGCAGACTCGTGCTATGTGTCCTACTTTTCCACTCTGTCTGCACACTTTGTCTTTGAACCAGCAATCATTCTGGTCGTGTGTTGTTCTGCCGCAGCGATAGCACTTCTCTGTTCTATATGACATTTCGTTTGTGCCACATTCTTGCGGTCTCTGTTGTATCTCTGCAGCGCCCCGTATGCTTCATATGATACCGCAATGCTGAAAGCCTTTTCCAGCGTAAGGTCCTTTTCAGATAAAAGCCGTTTCTGGGTTCCTTCACTTTGAAGCCCACACACAAACTTGTCCCTTAAGGTATCTGCCAGTCCCGCTCCAAACTGGCAGTGTTTCGATAGTTTGCGCAGTTCTGTTAAATAATCAGCATTGCTTTCACCCTTATGCTGGTTCCGTTTGTGAAACTTGAATCTTTCTGCTATCAGCAGCGGTGTGGGGTTTAAATGTTCCTGTAGTATCGTTACTGTTGTGTATGTACCTTTAAGAGAATAACTGGTCTCAGACTGCAGTACCGGCAGTGACCACCCCTGTATAAAAGGCGCTAGTGAGCCTCTGTTGTTTTCAGTTTCACTATTGACTTCCATCAGTAAAGTCTTGTTTTGTTCAACTCCTGCTGTCCGTGTCTCAATCACTCACGGACGTAATACTGGCGACGAGCAGATACGAACCTACCTACAGTCTGCTGTCGAAGTCTCGACTCCGAGTAAGACTCTGAAACAAACTGTACCGTCAGATAAGCAAAGCTTTATTTTACTTGCATACAAGTGTATACAAGGAGAGAGCTGCCTGGACAAAGGCTCAGCCAACATCTCTAAAGGACATCAGCGAATGCAGCATATTTATACACTCAAACAAGCAAGCGTTCCATAGATCACGTGTAATGGTATTGTATCATCTTAAACACATTAAGAGTTTAAACAAGGACAATCAAAAGGTCAGCAGGACAGAAATGTCTTCAGACAAAGTTAGTTAATTATATTCTGTCAGGAGGTTTTGTTTGAATCTTGTTACCAAAAAATGATTTGCTCACTCATGTCTGATTATCATATTTATACAGTGAGAAACGAGACTGACCTTTAACAGAATTTGTTTTCATTCTTTGGCCAGATGTCATTAGCAGTGCGATTACCCAATAGTTCTGCAATGTATTGTTCTGGCAGGTTGTGATTAACTTAATTGCAATAGGTCAGAAGATTACGTTAGTTGCTGCTGACTTGGTTTTAGTCCACAGGCAATGATACAAAAATACATTAGATGTCAAGTATCCCATCATGCACTAGTAAGGGGAAAATCATATTTCCACACTGCACCAGCTCCTGGGATCCATTCCTACAGTGAAGTGAGCAGAGGTCGAGGCCAGAAAGAAAAGAAAGTAAGAGGCAGTAGAAACGGGCGTCGACCGTGGGCATCCGCCCCTGTGTTTGCGGAGTTGAAGATTGCTGGAGAAGCTGTCGGAAGCAGGGCCTGGTTCCTGTCGACGGTGCTTCAGCTAATCGGGCTGGTGGCAGGTAGTGCACTGATCCTTCCTGGGCTGCGGCGGTCGCGAACTCGAGCGAGTGGTTTGCAACGGGGCCGAGCAGCGTTGTCGGGAAGAAGAGAGAGAGAGGGTGGAGCACACAGGGCGCGGCCGGTGCTACGAAGCCGGGCTGCGTATAGACCCGCGAAGAGGGAGGCAAGAGTCCCACAGGGTTGTTCCACGACGGGAAAATAATTTAAAAAAAAGAAATATTAAACGCGCAAGAAACCGCGAGGAGCTGCAGGTTGCAACGGGAACTGCGGAAAGCAGCGCTAACAACAGCGGGGAAGAAGGCAAAGCGCGGGAGGCGCCATTTTGTTAAATCGGGGAAGAAGGCAAAGCGCGGGAGGCGCCATTTTAGATTTGCAAGATGCCAAAGACTGGCTGTATCACTGCTTTTGATAATACAATAGAGGACTGGACCACGTATGTGGAAAGAGTCGAGGTATATTTCGAGGCAAACGAAATGCGGAGGAGAAAAAGGCATCGATATTGCTAAACTTAATGGGTGCTAGAACGTACGGCCTATTGCAGGACCTGATTACTCCAGCCAAACCGAAGGCGAAGAGTTTTAATGAAATTGTTGCTGTCCTACAGGAACACCTAAACCCTGCACCGCTGTTGATAGCAGAAAGATTTAAATTCCACAGGAGAACTCAGCATAAAGATGAGAGCAATGCTGAGTACCTTACGGAACTACGCAAGCTATCAAAGCACTGCCAGTTCGGAGCAGGACTGGCAGATACCCTACGGGACAAATTTGTCTGTGGACTCCTGAGTGAAGGAACACAGAAGAAGTTACTCTCAGAGAAAGAGCTGACGCTAGATAAGGCTTTCAGCGTGGCAGTATCGTATGAAGCAGCAGCCAGGGGAGCTGCAGAAATTCAACAAAAACCACAGGAATACGGCACACACGCAATGACACGGGGATTTGCAAAATGTTATCGCTGTGGCAGAACTAACCATGACCAGAAGGACTGCTGGTCCAAAGACAAAATATGCAGGCAATGTGGGAAGATGGGACACATTGCATGAGTTTGCAGGTCTGGGAAGAAGACCAGAGACAACAAAAAGGCTACTAAGGAACCGTACAAGAAAGTACAAAAGATGACGGACAGTAGTTCCGAAGACCAGATGAGCGATAGTGAATCCGGGAACAGGAGACTAAGCTGTCTCAAACTTCACAATGTAATCGCAAAAGAGGATCACCGAACCATTTGGGTCACCCTCACGATAGCAGGGTCCGAAGTTAAAATGGAATTGGATACAGGATCAGCGCTAACCGTCATGAATCGACGAGACTACGAGCGGCTATTTTCACACATACCCTTGAGAGAGACATCCATCGTCTTGACGACGTATACGGGGCAAAAAGTATACCTCAGAGGAAAAATAAGGGTGCCTGTCGAATACAACGGCAAGAAAATACGGAAATTGTATCTCTACATACTGCCAAATGGTGGACCACTGTTATTGGGACGGGAATGGATCAGGAAGATAAACTTAGATTTCACTCCATTCATGCAATGACGGTGGACGGTAAAAAAGATGAAGACGTCACTCCTGGACGATTGTCAACAATCTTAGCTAACGCCAAAGAGGTATTTCAACAAGAACTGGGCACGCTTAAAGGCGTAACCGCCTCGATAAAAATAGAAGAGAAGGCAGTTCCCAAGTTTTTCAAAGCAAGACCGGTACCATATGCAATTCGCCCAGCCGTCGAGGCAGAGCTGGAGAATCTGGAGAAGGCAGGCGTGTTGTCTAAGGTCGACTGGAGCGAGTGGGCGACACCCATCATTCCTGTCATGAAGAAAACGTTAAGCAATAAGTCCAGGGAGCCAAGGAAGATTCGCATCTGTGGGGATTTCAAGGTGACGGTGAACCCAGTCCTTTACACAGTACAATATCCTCTTCCAAGGATAGAAGACATCTTCGCCTCACTGCCTGGAGGGAAGTGTTTTACAAAAATTGACCTAGCACAAGCATATTTGCAGATGGAGGTTGAAGAGTCCTCTAGGAAGTATCTCACGATAAACACTCACAAAGGTCTTTACCAGTATCATCGATTGGTATTTGGAGTAGCATCGGCTCCGGCGATATGGCAAAGAGCGATGGAACAAGTCCTGCAAGGGATTCCGGGGACTCAGTGTTACTTGGACGACATCCTTGTGACAGGTGAAGATGACAGTGAACACCTTAACAACCTAGAACAGGTGCTCACTAGACTACGGGAACATGGGCTGCGGCCCAACCGCCCCAAGTGCGAATTTTTTAAGAAACAGATATCGTATTGTGGCCACGTGATTGATGAAGAGGGGTTACATAAGTCCCCTGATAAAATTGAAGCGGTTGTTAAGGCCCCAGCGCCTGAAAATGTGTCGCAACTGAGGTCATTCCTCGGATTGGTGAATTAATACCATAAGTTTTTGCCGAATTTGTCGACAATTCTGCACCCACTGAACGCCCTGCTACGAACGGGGGTAGCATGGAAATGGAGCGATGATTGTAAGCGGGCCTTTCAGAAGAGTAAGGACTTAATCACTTCAAGGGAAGTATTGGCTCACTACAACCCAGCACTGCCGATCAGACTGGCGTGTGATGCGTCTCCCTACGGCATTGGGGCGGTACTGTCACATAAATTCCTTGATGGTTTAGAGAGGCCGATAGCTTTTGCGTCACGCTCGTTAACTTCTGCCGAGCGTAACTACGCCCAGATTGACAGAGAGGCCCTCAGCCTAGTGTGGGGGGTGAAGAAGTTCAATCACTACCTGCACGGTCAAAAATTTACTCTACTAACCGATCATCAACCTCTTGTCTCCATTTTCAACCCTCAGAAGGGCGTACCGATAATGACAGCACAACGGCTGCAGAGGTGGTCCCTTTTCCTAGGGGCACACCAATATGACATCGAGTACAAAGGAACTAATCAGCATGGAAATGCTGATGGATTGTCACGCCTACCGTTGCCGATGGTGGAAGAAGAAGACCTTGCAGTAGATCCAATGGAGTTATTCCACTCGACCATAGTCGAATGTCTCCCTGTGACGAATGCAAACATAGAAAAGGAAACACGGAATGACCCGACACTATCACGGGTCTATGATTTAACGGTGAAGGGATGGCCAGCACATGGCGAACCACTGCTGCCAGCATTCTCGCCGAGAAGAGAACAGCTGTCAGTGTGCAGAGGAACCTTGATGTGTGGATCCAGAGTAGTAATTCCACCTAAGTTGATGGATAGAGTGCTCAATGAGCTTCATGAGGGTCATCTGGGTGGGGTAAAAATGAAGAACTTAGCCAGAGCGTTTGTGTGGTGGCGGGGAATCGATAGAGAAATCAAAGAGATGACGAAGAGCTGTGCAGGATGCCAGAAGGTCCAAAACGCCCCACCACAAGCTCCTCTGCATCCATGGGAGTGGCCCTCATCTCCATGGCAAAGGGTGCACATTGATTTTGCTGGTCCCTTCATGGACTCGATGTTTTTAATTGCGGTGGATGCACATTCAAAGTGGCCAGAGGTAATAAAAATGTCCTCAACCACCACGGAAAAAACTATCACAGTTTTACGAACCATATTCGCCAGGAATGGGCTGCCTGAACAGATTTGCTCTGACAATGGACCACAGTTTGTGTCTGAAGAGTTCCGGAGGTTCTTAAAGAACAATGGTGTTAAGCATTACACATCTGCCCCATATCATCCAGCCACTAATGGATTGGCCGAGAGGTTTGTCCAAACATTCAAGAAGGCTATCAAGGCAATGTGTAATGAAGATATACCCCTACAACACAAGGTGGACAACTTCTTGTTTGCCTACCGGAATGCGACACATGCGGTTACCAACCAAACCCCAGCCATGATGTTCTTCAATCGAAGACTACGATGCCGCTTGGATTTGGTTAAGCCAAACGTCCGAAGAGATGTGGAGAACAGGCAGTTTCAGAATATGAATGAAAGGCCGACCAGGAGTTTTAAGATAGGTCAACCAGTTTTGGCCCGGGACTACCGCACTGAGAAATGGCAGCCAGGAACGATTTGTACATGACAAGGACCTCTCATGTATACCGTGGACGTTGGGGAGAGCATTGTAAGACACCATGCTGACCAGATTCTAGAGTCACTGGAAAACGTCAACTCCACACCACGATCTGATACACCTGGTAATGAAATCGACGTTCCAATTGCAGCTACCGCAGAACCGGTAATATTGGAAGCAGATGAACCAAACAACGACATTGATCCCGACTCAACATTGCCAGAAGAACCTGATACCCCAAAGAGGCGTTATCCAGACAGAATCAGGAAGCCTCCTCAAAGACTGAACTTATAATTGCTTAAACTTAACCAATGTATCTAGCAACCGTAATTGTGATTGTAATTAGTTATCATTTAGTTGTTAAATGAATGTTATGTACTGTTTATCTAAAAGGGGAGGAATTGTTGTGTATGTACCTTTAAGAGAATAACTGGTCTCAGACTGCAGTACCAGCAGTGACCACCCCTGTATAAAAGGCGCTAGTGAGCCTCTGTTTTCAGTTTCACTATTGACTTCCATCAGTAAAGACTTGTTTTGTTCAACTCCTGCTGTCCGTGTCTCAATCATTCACGGACGTAATAGTTACTATGTCTTCAAAACTCTTATCCATTGGCTTCGTTGGGGTTACTAGATTTCGTAATAAACCATACATCTTTGCACCCATTAAATTTAACAATACCGATGCTTTCTTGTCATCTGACACCTCACTTGCCTTGCAGTACACCTCTATTCGTTCGACATATGTAGTCCAATCTTCGACTTCATTGTCAAATGCGGTGATACTGCCACTCTTCGGCATTTTGGGTGTGGTTTAAAATGGCGTCTCCCAATGGCTTAAAATGGCATCTCCCGCGCTTTCCTTCCTCCCCCGCTGCTGCCAACGCCGCTCCCGGTGGTTCTCGTGGCAATGGCAGTGCCCTGTAGGTTTCGCGCGCTTCTCCTGCGTTGCCGCCAACGCCGCTCTCGGCGGTCCTCGTGGCAATGGCGGTGCCTCGCGGGTTTCTGCGCATCTCTCTCTCCCTCTCTTTGGCGCTGCTTGTCCCCTGAACACCGGCTGCGCCCTGTGTGCTCTGCCCTCTCTCTCTCTCTCCCCCGCCGGCGCTGCTCGGACCCTGAACACCGGCTGCGCCCTGTGCGCTCTGCCCTCTCTCTCTCTCTCCCCCGTTGACGCTGCTCGGCCCTTTTCTGTGCCGCTCGGTCGGGCTCTAGCCCGCCGCTGTCCGGGAAGGTTCTGCGCACTACCTGTTGCCAGCCCGTTTCGCTGGACCACCTCGACTGGAAAGCCAAGCCTGACTCTCGACAGCCTCCTCCACAATTCTCGAGTCTCTGCTGGATGACTGGGTTGACCTCCAATCCACTGATCTCCAGGAACAAATCCCTGGGAGGTGATGCAGAGTTGCAGGTAGGTTCGAACTTGCCTTGTCGCCAATGTTGTGTCCGTGTATAATAAGACACAGACTGCAGGAGAACGGTACAACAGGTGTTTACTCAACATGGCTCACACAGGAACTGATCTGTACAGATTACTACTCAGTACTATATACAGGTGTGGTCACTGCCGGTACTGCAGTATACATGAGCTGTAAAAGATAGTTCCCCCCCCCTTAAAGGTATATACATTACACCATCCACATCCTGCTCATTGCAGCCTTGAATCTCAGCCTGGAGAGACCTGAACATCAAATCTGCTGGAAAGAACAATGGAGAGGCCCAGGGAAAGAGCTCAGAGTGCAGCCCCCACAGTCTCTTCTAAATCGACACAAGGAAGGGCAAATCAAAATGAACCTGCAAAGTGCTGCTCAGTAGCCAAAACTCCTTCACACAGCATTGAATCTCTCCAGAAGTCTGTCTCTCTCTCTCTCTCTCTCTCTCTCTCTCTCAGAATGCGTGGTGCAAAAATGTCACCAACAAAAAAAAGCAGGAAGCGGTCGCCTTTAAATAGCGCTCCCCCAGTCCCTTCCTGACTGCAAAACGCTCCCCTCAACCTGTCATTACTAGTGGCAGGCGGTAAGGCAGGGGGCGCCACTCAATATCCGGTCCAGGGTGCTACCAGGGCATTGCACACTCGACTGATGTCACGATCTGCCGGCGCAGGAGATCGTGGAGGTAGTGTTTAGCGCCGCTGCAAAATGTCTAGTTAATTTCGTGAGCAGTGCAAACATCGCCATGCACGAGCGCTAGTTGCTTTGCGTCCCATTAGCGCCCTCTTAAGGCGCTAACGGGAGGCGCAAACCAACTAAATTTTCCACCCCAAGACTCCCCATCCCTGGGATGTTTCATTACATGAGGTACTGTGTAAGTGTAAGTAATTGTTGTTGAAGAATGATTAAAAAGAAAGTTGAAAATAGAATCACAGAATCACAGAAACCCCACAGTGCAGATAGAGGCCATTTCGGCCCATCGAGCCTGCACCGACACATATCCCACCCGATCCCCGTAACCCCTACACCAACACATATCCCACCCTATCCCCGTAACCCCACGTATTTAATCCCCCTAACACTAAGGGTCAATTTATCATAGCCAATCAACCTAACCCACACATCTTTGGACTGTGGGAGGAAACCGGAGCACCCGGAGAAAACCCACGCAAACACGGGGAGAATGTGCAAACTCCACACAGACAGTCGCCCGAGGCCAGATTCGAACCCGGGTCCCTGGCGCTGTGAGGCAACAGTGCTAACCACTAAGAATGAAAGTATAAACTGAGAAGACCAATTTCCCCTTGCATTATGAATGTTGAATCACAGTGACCTTTGAACGATTCACAGCACATGAAACCATTAGCTTCAGTCAATTAGCTTTAGTAGGTACATCCACATTTGGATGGATGAATAACAACATCAGGATAATGTGGTGCAACTTATCTATATAACTCAATTTAGTTATTTGAAAAGCTCAGTGACTCTTTCTCCCACATGTCCTAGATAATCAGTTAGAAGATGTATGATGTGTATTCACTAAATGTCTGTGACTGCCGTAGAATAGGAGATCGAGCTCCCATGTAGACTAGGGGAGATCGAGCTCTCATGTAGACTATTGGCATTCAAGCTCTCATATAGACTAGGGGAGATAGAGCTCTCATAGACTAGGAGGCATCGAGTGGCTGGAGAACACTGAAGAAGCCTCATCAATGGCAGAAGACTAAACTCTTAATTAATGCATTAATTGCTTGTAAGCTCATTTTTGTAGAGCATAATTATATGTCACGGGAAATTTGATATTGTCAGAACTGTTGGAGTATTAGCCCATTATGATTAAATCAGAGGGTTGAAGAATAGTGACGGCTGGAAGGAGTGGTGTGAGCAATGAAGGAGGCCCAAGTTAACATCCGCAAAATAGATCAAAAACGCCAACTCGTCAGTCACTCAAAAGAGGTAGCTGAAATGCCGTATTATTTCATTTTGCAATTCATTGTCACAGACAATGAATTCAGTTCAGCTTTTCTGGACCTTTCCTTGTTCAATCACATGCTGAACAAATGCAGAGGCACCAGAATGAAATAAGTGACTTTCTACACTGTATCTATATCTATATATATAAATCGGTCGATCTGTCTGTCCCTCTGTCTGTCTGTCCTTCTGTCTGTCCTTCTGTCTGTCTGTCTGTCCTCACGTGTGCGTCTGTCGGGCTATGCGCTCGAAAGTTACAGAGCGTACCTACGCGTGCGTTACGTCGAAAGAAAGCTTACCTTTCCAAAACGGTCTTAAGCGTATTTACGTTTCGGCCGGGCTAAAATCGCGCCTGCGGTATCCGAAAAACCTTCAACATTCCGCTCATTAGCATCTCATTATCCGCTCATTAGCGACAGAGTGACCTCGAGGTCGACCAATCGTACGCCGGGTTGCTGCCGCGTGCGGCCGGGCCCTCCTACGGTCGAGTGACGGGACGATTGACCAATCCTACGCTTTGGTCACCTGACGGTCGACCAATCGGTGCGTGTGTGGGCGGGCCTTATCGTTCTGAACCGAGGTGAGTAGCCGCCATCTTGCTTCCATTCTTTTTCCTGCTTTCTGCATCTTTCTTTTCAAATATACATTTCCAGCAAAATAAAATTGAATTTATTAAATTGTTTTAAAAAAAACTTCATTCATTTGTAAATATTTTCTCTAACCTGAAGATTCTTTTTCCTACCTTTCCCCGTTTTTGTTAGGCCTGAAAGCCTGGGTGTTTCTTGCCCAGCCAGGCCCGACCTAGGTAATTCTCCCACGGCTTCTGCTAAGCTCCTCACCCACCCCCCCCCGTGTCACGTTACCCGGGGCAATGGCGTCAGCCACGAGGGTCAGGGTGCGCGCGCAGCAGGAGCAGCTGAGACGCGGCGTCTCTCCCTGTTCCGCGCTCGGCTCGGGCGGGGGGGCGGGGCTCTCGGGAGTGCGGATCTCGGCCGGGGCTTGGTGAGCGGGAAGGGTTACCCCGGCAACCGGGCCCGCCGGCCGTCTCGCACAGCCGCAATCGGCGGACTTCAAGCCGGCTCGGCCGGGGGGGCGGGGCTCGGAGAGCGGGGCTCTCGGGAGTGCGGGGCGGGCGGGGCTCTCGGGAGTGCGGGGCGGGCGGGGCTCTCGGGAGTGCGGGGCGGGGCGGGGTGCAGCTCGGAGAGCGGGGCTCTCGGGAGTGGAGTGCGGGGCGGGGCGACGCGGCCGGTGCTCGGGAGGACGGGGGCTCGGAAGGGGGGGGAAGGGTTACCCCGGCAACCGGGCGTGGCCGTCTCTCAGCCTCAAGCCGGCTCACGCCTGTTCTCGGGGCTTGGCTCCATTTGTGGCCGCGGGCCACTCGCCCTCTCTCTCTCCTTCCCTCTGTCTCTCTCCCCCCCCCCGCCCTCCTCCCCCCCCTCCCCGCCCTCCCCCCTGCCCTCCCCTCCCCCCCTCCACTCACCTCCCCACCCCGCCCTCCCCCGCCCTCTCTTCCCCCCAGTCGCTCTCTCTCTTCCCCCCAGTCGCTCTCTCTCTTCCCCCCAGTCGCTCTCTCTCTTCACCCCCAGTCGCTCTCTCTCTTCCCCCCCAGTCGCTCTCTCTCTCTCTTCCAACAACAACATGCCCTCGAAAAAGCCTCGGCACCGCCGGGCACTCCAGCTAGTATATAATAAAGCGGTCGATCTATCTGTGTCATTCCGTCTGTCTGTCTGTCTGTCTGTCTGTATTGTATAAACTCGAAAGTTATAGAGCGTACCTACACGTGTGTTACATCGAAAGAAAGCGTACGATTCCAGAACCGTCATAAGCGTATTTACGTTTCGGCCAGACAAAAATTGCGCCCGTGGTATCCAAAAAACGTTCAACATTCCGCTCATTATCCGCTCATTAGCATCGAGTGACGTCGAGGTCGACCAATAGTACGGTCGAGCGACCCGACGGTCGACCAATCGCTGCGTGGCGGGGGCGGGTTCCTGGCGCGTGCGGGCGGGCCCTCCTAGAGTTGAGTGACGGGACGATTGACCAATCCTACGCTTCGGTGACCTGACGGTCCACCAATCGGTGCGTGTGTGGGCGGGCCTTATCGTTCTGAACCGAGGTGAGTCGCTGCCATCTTGATTCCAAACTTTTCATTTCTTTTTCCCGCTTTCTGCGTGTTTCTTTTCAAATCTACATTTCCAGCAAAAAAAAAGTTCCTTTTAAAAGACAAATTGTTTTTTAAAAAAGTTAATTAATTTGTAAATCTTTTGTCCAACCTCTATAATTTTCCTACCTTTCACCGTTTTTCCAGGCCTCAAAGCCTGGGCGTCTGTTGACCAGCCACGCCCGAGCTAGACGTCTCCCGTCGCGATCGACAAAAGGCCAGCGATCGCCGCCATCTTTGTGAAGGCTGGAGGGGGCGGGCCTGAGCCGAGCGTCGCCACCGCCGCCATCTTAGTAAAGGCGGGCGGGGCGGGAGTCAGCGTCCGCGTCATCTTCCGCCCGGAGCGCGACTTGAGTCCGGCCGGGCCTCATGCGGTAGGTTGCGCGGCGGCGTCTCTCTGGTCTTGAAGCCGGCTCGGGCGGGGGCGGGGCTCGGGAAGGCGGAGCTCGGGAGGGCGTGCGTGCGGGGCTCGGGGCTCGGGAGAGCGCAGCGGGAGGGCGGGGCTCCGGAGAGCGGTGCTCGGGAGGGCGGGGCTCGGGCTGAGCCATGTCAGTGCGTGGGGCGGCATGGAGCTCCGCGGAGCCATCGGGTCTGCTAGCTCCCCCACTCCCTTTCTCCCCCCACACCCCCCCACCTCCCCTCCCCTCTCCCCTTCCTCCCCCCCTCCCTCCACACCCCCCACACCCCCTCCCCTCCGCTCCCCCCCATTCCCCCCTCCCCCTCCCCTCCCCCCTCCCCTCCCCTCCCCCCATTCCCCCCTTTCACCCCCTCCCCCCCTTCCCCCCTCCCCTCCCCCCTTTCCCCCCTCCCCCCTTCCCCCCTCCCCTCAATCCCCCTCCCTCCCCCTTCCCTCCCGCTCACCCCCCACCCTCACCCCCTCCCCCTACCCCCCACCCTCCCACCCCCTCCCCCCCTCCCCCCAGTCGCTCTCTCTCTTCCACCCAGTCGCGCTCTCTCTTCCCCCCAATCGCTCGCTCTCTCTCTCTCTTCCCCCCAGTCGCTCGCTCTCTCTCTCTCTTCCCCCCCAGTCGCTCGCTCTCTCTCTCTCTTCCCCCCCAGTCGCTCGCTCTCTCTCTCTCTCCCCCCCAGTCGCTCGCTCTCTCTCTCTCCCCCCCAGTCGCTCGCTCTCTCTCTCTCTCCCCCCCGTCACTCGCTCTCTCTCTCTTCCCCCCAGTCGCTCGCTCGCTCTCTCTCTCTCTCTCTCTTCCCCCCAGTCGCTCTCTCTCTCTCTCTCTTCCCCCCAGTCGCTCTCTCTCTCTCTTCCAACAACAACATTCCTTCAAAAATCCCCTCGGCACTTCAGCTAGTCTATATATATATATATTATTATATTATATTAATATATAAAGCGGTCGATCTGTCTGTCATTCCGTCTGTCTGTCTGTCTGTATTGAATAAACTCGAAAGTTATAGAGCGTACCTACACGTGTGTTACATCGAAAGAAAGCTTACGATTCCAGAACCGTCATAAGCGTATTTACGTTTTGGCCAGACAAAAATTGCGCCCGCGGTACCCAAAAAACATTCAACATTCCGCTCATTATCCGCTCATTAGCATCAAGCGACGTCGAGGTCGACCAATCATACGGTCGAGCGACCCGACAGTCGACCAATCGCTGCGTGGTGGGGGCGGGTTCCTGGCGCTTGCAGGCGAGCCCTCCTAGAGTCGAGTGACCGGACGATTGACCAATCCTACGCTTCGGTGACCTGACGGTCGAGGGGGCGGGCCTTATCGTCCTGAACCGAGGTGAGTTGCCGCCACCTTGATTCCAAACTTTTCATTTCTTTTTCCCGCTTTCTGCGTGTTTCTTTTCAAATCTACATTTCCAGCAAAAAAAAAGTTGCTTTTAAAACACGAATTGTTTTAAAAAAAAGTTAATTAATTTGTAAATCTTTTCTGTAACATCTAGAATTTTCCTACCTTTAACCGTTTT
The DNA here is from genome assembly GCF_052327205.1 of Somniosus microcephalus. Classification (NCBI taxonomy): domain Eukaryota; kingdom Metazoa; phylum Chordata; class Chondrichthyes; order Squaliformes; family Somniosidae; genus Somniosus; species Somniosus microcephalus. The sequence goes on along the minus strand of NC_140989.1, from coordinate 138,028,830 downwards.
TCCAGGCCTGTAAGCCTGGGCCTCTGTTGCCCAGCCACGCCCGAGCTAGGCACCTCCCGTCGCGCTGAACAAGCGGCTCGCGATCTCCACCATCTTTGTGAAAGCTGGAGGGGGCGGGCCTGAGCCGAGCATCGCCACCGCCGCCATGTTAGTAAAGGCAGGTGGGGCAGGAGTCAGCGCACGCGACTTGAGTCCGGCCGGGCCTCACGCGGTAGGTTGCACGGCGGCGTCTCTCTCTCTGCTCTTGAAGCCGGCTCGGGCGGGGGGCGGGGCTCGGGAGATCGGGCCTCCGGAGATCGGGGGGGGGGGCGAGCCTCGGGAGATCGGGCGTGGCAGGGCTCGGGAGATCGGGCCTCGGGAGATCGGCGCTCGGGAGATCGAGGGGCGGGGCGCGGGGCTCGGGAGATCGGGCCTCGTGAGATCGGGCCTCGGGAGGGTGGGGCTCGGGACATCGGGGGGCGGGGCTCGGGGACTCCCCCCCTCCCCCCTCTCCCCCTCCTCCCCCCCTCTCCCCCTCCTCCCCCCCCTCTCCCCTCCCCCTCCCCCTCCCCCTCCTCCCCCCCTCTCCCCCTCCTCCCCCCCCCCTCTCCCCTCCCCCTCCTCCCCCCCTCTCCCCTCCCCTCCCCCTCTCCCCTGCCCCTTCCCCCCTCTCCCCTCCCCCTTTCCCCCTCTCCCCTCCCCTCCACCTCCCCTCCCCCTTCCCCCCTCCCCTCCCCCTTCCCCCCCTCCCCCCTCCCTCCCCTCCCCTCCTCCCCCCTCTTCCCCCCTCCCCTTCCCCCCCTCTTCCCCCCCTCCCCTTCCCCCCTCTTCCCCCCTCCCCTTCCCCCCTCCCCCCTCTTCCCCCCCCTTCCCCCCAGTCGCTCTCTCTCTTCCCCCCAGTCGCTCTCTCTCTTCACCCCAGTCGCTCTCTCTCTTCCCCCCAGTCGCTCTCTCTCTCTCTTCCAACAACAACATGCCCTCAAAAGACCCTCGGCATCGCCAGGCACTTTAGCTAGTGGCATATAAATGTAAAGAGAACAATTTGCTGAAGTCATGTTATCGGTGGATACTTGAGGTGAAATTTCTCCGATTGTTAACTTTACCATAAAAGTCGCCCACAGTACAAAAATATGATCCCACATTTTGTACCCATGCCAACTTCTTAAATAAAATGATTAATAGAAAGGCTTTCATTCCTGTGGTGTTTTCTAATGCACTGTGGGCTTATATACATAGATACATAGATACATAGAAGATAGGAGCAGGAGTAGGCCATTCGGCCCTTCGTGCCTGCTCCGCCATTTAATGAGATCATGGCTGATCCTTTAATTCAGTATCCCGTCCCCGCCTTCTCTCCGTAACCCTTAACCCCTTTTGCCCGTAGAAATATATCTAATTCCCTCTTAAATATATTTAATGAGCTGGCGTACACTGCCCTCTGTGGCAATGAGTTCCACAGGTTCACCACTCTCTGAGTGAAGAAATTCCCCCTCATCTCTGTCCTAAATGGTTTAGCCCTTATCCTTAAATTATGTCCTCTAGTTCTGTTCTCACCCGCCAAGGGAAACATTCCTTCTGCATCCAGTCTGTCTAGACCTGTCAGAATTTTATACACTTCTATGAGGTCCCCTCTCAATCTTCTAAACTCCAGTGTGTACATCCCTAAACTACATAGTCTCTCCTCATAGGTCATTCCCGCCATTCCTGGTATCAGCCTGGTGAATCGCCGCTGCACCCCCTCCATGGCAAGAACATCCTTCCTCAGATGAGGCGACCAAAACTGTACACAGTACTCGAGGTGTGGTCTCACCAGTGCCCTGTACAGCTGCAGCAAGGTATCCCTGTTCCTGTATTCTAACCCTTTTGCTATGAAGGCCAGCATACCGTTTGCCTTCTTGACCGCCTGTTGCACCTGCATGCTCGCCTTCAGTGACTGGTGTACAAGAACACCCAGGTCTCTCTGTACTTCCCCCTCTCCCAATCTATTGCCATTTAAATAATAATTTGCCCTCCCGTTCCTGCACCCAAGGTGGATAACTTCGCACTTGTCCACATTATAGTGCATCTGCCATTTATCCGCCCAATCGCCCAGTCTGTCCAAATCGCTCTGGAGCTTCCTGGTCTCTTCCTCTGAGCCCACCCCACCTCCTAGTTTAGTGTCGTCTGCAAATTTGGAAATGCTGCATCCGACTCCCTGATCCAGGTCATTAATGTAAATTGTGAACAGCTGGGGGCCCAGGACAGATCCCTGTGGTACCCCACTTGTTACTGCCTGCCATTCAGAAAATGAGCCGTTTATTCCAACTCTCTGTTTTCTATCTGACAGCCAGTTCCCTATCCACGCCAAAACTTTCCCCTTTATCCCATGAGCCTCAATTTTCCATGCTAATCTTTTATGTGGGACCTTATCGAAGGCCTTTTGGAAGTCCAGGTACACCACATCTACTGGCTCTCCCCCATCTATTCTACCAGTTACTCCCTCAAAAAATTCCAATAGATTAGTCAAGCACGATTTACCCTTTGTAAATCCATGTTGACTCTGTCCTATCCTGTCCCCATTTGCTAAGTGCTCCGCTATTTCATCCTTAATGATGGACTCCAGCATTTTGCCCACAACTGATGTAAGGCTTACAGGTCTGTAATTACCTGCTTTTTCCCTACCCCCCTTTTTGAATAGTGGGGTAACGTTAGCTACCCTCCAATCCATCGGCACTGTTCCCGAGTCTAATGAATTCTGAAAAATCATCCTTAGTGCATCCGCTATCTCTAGGGCCACCTCCTTCAGTACCCTAGGATGCATGTTATCAGGCCCTGGGGATTTGTCCACCTTCAATCCCTTTAGCTTCCTTAACACCATATCCTTAGAGATATTGATTTGCGTCAGTTCCTCCTTTGCCAATGTCCCTATTTTTCCCGATATCCCAGGGAGGTTTTTTGTGTCTTCCTTCGTAAAGACTGACCCAAAGTATGCATTTAGTTGATCTGCCATTTCCTTATTTCCCATTATATATTCCCCCGTATCTGACTGCAATGGACCAACTTTGGTTTTCACCAGTCTTTTCCTTTTGATATATTTATAAAAGCTTTTGGAGTTAGTTTTTATATTTTCCGCCAGCTTGTTTTCGTAAGCTATTTTGCCCCTCTTGATCATGCCCTTTGCCCTCCTTTGCTCTATCTTAAACTGTTCCCAATCTTCCGCTCTGGCGCTTTTTTTGGCTATTTTATACGCCCTATCTTTGGATTTTATGCTGTCTCTAATTTCCCCTGTTATCCACGGTTGAGTCACCTTTTTAGATTTCCTTTTATGCCAGATTGGTATAAACAATTTTTGCAATTTTGTCAACCTATGATGGTTATTCTTATTTGGTTTTAAAGTGCAACCTGCAGATTTAATATGTTCTTTTTACAAAGGTGCAGTTAACTTAAATAAATAGTATGATTGTGCTTCAACAAGATTTTGAAACCTATTTATAAAGAATAGGCTTTTACAATCATGATGAAATGGTTGATAAACCATTAAGGTAGCTGAGAAGAATATATTTGTGTTTCATTTGCTTCCCTCTTATCCTTTTTATATTTTTTTTAGTTCCTATTGGAGGAATCTAACTGGTTTGTATTCCTGCTAATTGCGACAATATCAAATTTCCCTTGACATATAATTATGCCGTACAAAGATTAGCTTACAAGCAATTAATGCATTCAACTAAATGTGTAAGCACCTCTGCTAAAAATACCAAGAAAATAATTTAATATGAATGCATTCGCCATTAGTGCGCTAATTTTCATATGTTGTAATTTTTGATTGTAATAATGCATTGGGAATAAATGTCACAAATGATTACATTAGTACAAATAACACAAAGGATAGAAATATTAGGAGAGTTAATTTTTATAGAAGGTCTGTGTCTTCAGGCAAAAAATATTTGTCAAAACTTGTTTGGTTGGAGGCGGAAGAAGGGTCAGAAGAACCGTTAATTATTTCTTCACAACGTGCTCACATGATAATGTGCTTCAACAAGATTTACATCATTGCATTGTGTTTTTAATCAAATAAAAAACAATACTTGCTGGATACATTTCATGAAGGTCGTTTCCCTTTAACATTAATTAGCGTAATACATCTTTTATATTTTGGTGGTATCAATTTCATCAACCTGCTATCCTTTTCCTTTGGAGTATTTACCTCAATAGTGAACAATTCATATGGATATATTGAATTACACCTACAGTGTGCAACTTGGAAATACTGACACTGGCCTGCGAGTTATGCATACATCACGGATATCATACTTTGTCGATATTTCATTTGTACAGATGATGTGCACCATTTATGTGGATAGATGACTATCACTTTTTCCATCATTAACACTGCTTTACTCGCTCACAAATATAAGCTTCCCTGCTATGGTGGGCAAGCAAATCAATTTGCAGAAAATACTCAAGCCATTCAATTGAAATGTCAGCTTTTACGCAATACGGTCAGAATTGGACCTTGCTGTGCCTGTTTTACGGGCATAAAATTGATGCAATGAGACCCAATATCTGGGACCAATATCCTGCGGCCCAAGAAGGCCTGAAAAACGTCCGACCTGAAATTGGGTCAGCCTAATTTTAGCCATCTCCAGTAATCAGCTAAAGCAAGCATTAGGCCCCTTACATATGTAAATGAGGGGCCTAATGGCTGTTTTAGTCCTCCTTGCAAAAGATCGTTATGCAATGAATGGGACAGGAGAGAATATGAACTAAAAAAAACCAGGGGAAGACAGGAAGTAAATTAGCAAAAGGAAAGGAAGGAATGAGAATTATAAAAGAGAAAGAATTTGAGCCAGACGAGAGGGGCGCGTGTGAGAGAAAGAGAGAATGTAAACCAGAAAGGGGGAGAGATAATGTGAACTAGAAAATGAAAAAGAACATAGAATCGTAGAAATTTACAGCGCAGAAGGAGGCCATTCAGCCCATCGTCCTGTGCTGGCTCTTTGAAGGAGCAGTTGTGCTCAGTCCCACATCACCGCTTTTTGTCCGTAACCCAGTAAATTCCTCATCCTCAAGGACCCGTCCAACCCCCTTTTAAAATTATTTATGGAATCGGCTTCCACCACCTTTTCAGGGAGAGTGTTCCAGATCCCGACGACTCTCTGCATGAAAAAAATTCTCCTCATCTCCCCTCCAGATCTTTTGCCAATGATTTGGCAGATGATATGAACTAGAAAGAGGGTGAAAGAGAATATAGGGGGAGGTGAGATTATCACCCAAAAAGGTAGGGGAGAGAATTTGAAGTAGAAAATGGGAGAGGATATGTGTGAACCACAAAGGGTAGGAGAGTGGAGTTCTTATGTTCATTAATAAATAGACATTCTTATTATGAACACAGCTAGCTTTTGCTAGTTACTTTATTGAGCACATGTGGACTAGGTACAGTATCTGTAGAGGCTTCCATCTTGACTGCTGCCTTGTGGGTAGCCTAGTGCCTCATGGGTAATTTAGTCTTAATATACATACAGCTGGGTAGTGTAGTCTTATACATACAGCTCTACACAGCTCTACGGCTCCACCTAGTGTCCACTATAGAATGACATGTTATTGATCATTACATCCCCCTTTCTTTGAGGTTTAACAAAATCAATATCAATCAACTTTCAAGAAAACAATAAAGATAGTATCAGTAACGCTTTTGTTAGTGCTCTATAAACATAAACATTTTCAAAACAGTCAACACATTTTCAAAGCTTTACATTGTACTCAAAGATTAAGTCTATCAGGCTTTTTTACTTCATGTGTGGATCTTCTCAACACGGGTAAGTCTGATGTGTCTTCATGAGATTGTTCTGGCGGTGAATGACAAGATGCAGTTGCGGCATTGTCATCAATCTGCTCTTGTATAGATTGAGGTCTCCTTGCGATCTTTGCTTGGAGAGGGTTTCAGTGTTTCCTTCACTCTTCATGCCATAACTCTCAATGTAGTCAATGCACTCTCGAAAAACTGCTGGCAGCTGGATCCCATCATACAGCATAGTCCTCTCAGCAGCCTCGGCTAATGGAACACCAAAGATTGGCCTGAGGGAAGAAGGAGTATCCACCGGAACTGCTTCCTGCTCTGGTGCAGGCTTCTTCTTTTTCTTTTTCCCTTTCCACTGCTTAACAACATCTGCTGCGGTTATATCTTTGGACTTTTTCTCCTTGTGTTTTTTCTCTTTGTGCTTTTCTTCCTTTGGCTTCTCTTTGACCTTAAAGTCTTTTTCTTTCTTCTTGGAGAAACTAGGCTTTTTGAAGACATGGATACCCTTTGGCCTTTTCATCCTTGATGGGCTCTCTGCTTCATCACCTGAGTCATCTGGTCTGCTTATGGCACAGTTTATACGGTAGACTCTCTTGACCAGTTCTAAGTCTTCACAAGCTTTGTCACCTAGTATCGAATCAAGTCTTTCAGCCACAACAGAAAACATGAGATGATGCACTTTGTCTTTGACTGTCACTTTAAGTCTGCATACACCTAAGCTATCTATTTTCTGTCCATTATAGTCCTTCAGTAGTACTGACTTTTTCTGTATTTTGGGCTTTTCTTTCATATTGTTAATGTCACTCATACTGATTAAGTTTGCTTTTGCCCCAGTGTCTAGTTTCAAGGTAACTAATGCTCCATTTACCTGCAGTGGGATCATCCATTTGTCCACTTTTACTGCATTGACTTTATGTTCAGCATTGTCCATTTCTGAGGGCTGCACATTTTCTGTATCTTTTTTGATATTATCACATGACACCATTCCTACAAAAAATGTCTCACTTAAATCAGTGTCCTCAATTACATTAACTCGTTGCCCTTTCTTAGTTTTTACTTTTGAAAAGCATTGTTTGGCAAAGTGAATCTTTCCATTACACTTTGTGCACATTTTTCCAAACGCTAGGCATTGTCTTAACTGGTGTTTGTAACCACAGCGTTTACAATTAAAAATTTCATCCTCCGATTTCTTTTCATTTCTGTTCTGCCCACGTTTCTTCCCCTTGTAGGACACAGCACCGACAGCAGCATTATCACTCATTACAATCGCATCATTATTGATTTCACTGAAAGTCTTCGCGTGCTTTCGAGCTAGCTCGCTGGCTTGGCATATTTTCACCGCATTTTCCAAATTTAGTTCGGTTTCTCTCAACAGACGTTCCCTGACTTTTTTATCATGAATACCAAACACAATCTGGTCACGAATCATGGATGCTTTGAGCTCAGATAAATTACATGTCTGTGCTTTCAGTTTCAGATCAGTTATAAAGCTATCAAAAGTCTAATTTTGCTGCTGTGTCCGAGAACAGAAGATGTATCTTTCATAGGTCTCATTCTTTTTGGGAGAGCAATGTGCATCAAATTTTTTTAGCACATCTTCTAAATTTTCTCTGTTCTCCTCTGGATTAAATACAAATGTATTAAATACCTCTATTGCCTGTGGGCCTGCAACCGTAAGCAGCAACGCTATCTTCCTTGCGTCTGGCTTCGTACCGAATCTGATGGCAGCAATGTAGAGTTCGAATTGTTGTTTAAAAATCCGCCAATTGTAGTCGACATTTCCCTCGAGATTCAAATGCTCTGGTGGCTTCAAATTCTCCATGTCGCTTTTCACAATTTTCAGCAGATCTTCACCATCCTGGTACCATCTTATGTTCATTAATAAATAGACATTCTTATTATGAACACAGCTAGTTTTTGCTAGTTACTTTATTGAGCACATGTGGACTAGGTACAGTATCTGTAGAGGCTTCCATCTTGACTGCTGCCTTGTGGGTAGCCTAGTGCCTCATGGGTAATGTAGTCTTAATATACATACAGCTGGGTAGTGTAGTCTTATACATACAGCTATATACAGCTCTACACAGCTCTGCGGCTCCACCTAGTGTCCACTATAGAATGACATGTTATTGATCATTACAGAGTAAGACAAAATGTGAATTAGAAAAGGGGAGAGAAAGTGAGTGTGTCTATGAAACAGAAAAGGGAAGAGAAAGCTGCAAACCAGGACAGGAGAGCGAGAGAGTGTGTCAACTGGAAAAGGAGAGCAAGCGAACTAGAAAAGAATAAAGAACAAATGATGAAGGGAATAGAGAGAACCAGAAGGAGAGTGAAAGATAAACAGAAGAAGGGTAAGAAAATAGAAGGAAAGGGAAAGAGAAAAAAGTAAGAAGGGCGAGAAAGTGGAAAGGGAAGAAAGAGTGAAAAGGGAAGGAGGATTGCAGAGAAGGGGATAGGAATACGGAGAGAATGGATGGGGAAGAGAGATGAAGGAGGAGAGAGTGAAAGGGAAGGACAGAGAGTGAAGCGAGAAGGAGAGAGTGGTTAGAAAGGAAAGCAAATGAGAGGAGAGAGAAAAGAAAGGGAAAAGGAAAAGAGAAACCAGAAACAGGAGAGAAAGAGAGAACAGGGAGAGGGAGAGAAAAAGTGGATGAAGGATAGGAATGAGAACAAGCAGAGGGAAGGGGAAAAGAAAATGAGTGAATGGAGGAAGGAATTAAAGAGTGAAAGAAGGGTGAAGAGAAAGGAATGGAAGGGGAGAGTGGGAAAAACAGAAGGGAAGGAGGCAAGCTTAGGACTGATCAGGAAGTTCTTCACACAAGGAATGATTAATGTCAGGAATAGACTCCAGGTAAAGTAGTGGAAGTGAAAACCCTGGAAGCATTGAAGAACTAATTGGATGCTGCAGTAGCAGACTGTAGGATCCTACCGGATGAATGAACTATGATGGACCAAACAGTTCCCCTCATCCTTAATTATCTTGTTAAATAAACAGGATTGTCAATTTCCAAAGAGCATCAAGCCCAGGTGATATGCCGACTATTGTATTTGGGAGGACATGAACGTATAGCTTTTACATAGAATTACATAGAATTTTATAGTGCAGAATTAGGCCTTTTGGCCCAACAGGTCTGTGCCGGTGTTTATGATCCACACAAGGCTTCTCCCCCTTGCTTCATCTAACCCGATCAGCATATCGTTCTATTCCTTTCTCCCTCACGTGCTTATCTAGCTTCCCCTTTTGATAAACATCACAATCCAAGGACAAAACTGATAGATATTTGCATACATTACAATCCATCCTACAATAAAGGAAGCACTAAAACAATTTCTGAATATAACCCTAATAATATTATAATTTGAGTAACAGTGCATACAAACCAGCTGAACACATACATATATATATAATAATTCCATTTGGCTTGATTCACTACTTGAGTAGGAGTATCATGTAGATTATCCAGAATGACAGTCATTATTAGACTAATAATTTAAACAAAAATTTAAAAGGTTTGCATAAGTGCCTGTCTTCTACTGATTTAATACTTTTATTGTGCATTTTAGCTTACCTTTAAGCACTTCTAGGCCTAGCATGGCACAAGTCAAATGCAGTGCAGGGCTTACTCTACAGTGGCTGGGCAACATGCCTCAAACTCCAACCAGGAGCAGCCCAGTGCTTTATTAGTGTAGCATTTCCATTTCTCCACATTCTCCATCCTTATGGCCTTCTCAGTGAGATTTCCAAATCAACAACTCTTTTGTGGACTTTTTGCACACTGGAAACTCAACTGTTCTGAAAACCTTCTTTAGAGAAACCAAATCCTTTCCGTCTGTGTATCCAGCTCCAGATTGGATAGACTTTGAAGGCTGGCTGACAATTCATTTTATTTAAAATCTCTTTCTTCCTGTGAAGGATGTGTTTCATTGCAATCTCAGAACGATGACACCTGAAACTCATTTTATTTATGTATGTGTTTACAGGCAAACAGCAACTGGCAGTCGGTGACATTATCACAGCTCATTGCACCACATTCAACTGCAATGCTGGTGACTGTGCAGGAAGCAGCAAGGCCTGATGGATATGGGTTCACTGTGAGCTGGAGCGCAGATCATGGGCTGCAGATTGTGGCAGCAGAGAACTCACATCTACAACCCAATGACAGGTAATCATATTTACATCAAAGCCATTTAAACGGAAACATAAGAAAGCATTGGAATAGTTGAGTCTGGAGGTGACAAAGGCATGCTGGGAGTGTCAGCAGCAGATGAGGCAGGGCGGAGACTGGCGATGTTACGAAGGTGGAAGTAGGCGGTCTTTGTGATGGAGAGGATATGGGGTCGGAAGCTCAGTTCAGAGTCAAATAGGATACCAGGGTTGCAAACAGCTTGGTTCAACCTATGACAGTGTCCGAGGAGGGGAATGGAATGAGTGGTGAGGGTATGGAGGTGGTGGCGCGGGGCAAAGACAATGGCTTCAATCTTCATGATATTTAACTGGAGGAAATTGCAGCTCATCCATGACTGGATTTCAGACAAGCAGTCTGATAACACAAAGGCAGTGGAGGGTGTCGAAAGAGATAGTGGAGAAGTAGAGCTCAGTGTTGTCAGAGTGCACGTGGAACCTGACCCCATTTCTTCAGATGCTGTCAAGGGGCAGCTTGTAAACAAGGAAGTGGAGGGGGCCAGGGATAGATCCTTGGGGGACTCCAGAGATAACAGTGCGGAGGCGAGAAGAGAAGCAATTGCTGCCTACAATTGGATAGATAAGAGTGGATCCAAGCAAGGGCAGTCCTACTCCCGCTGGACAAAGGTGGAGAGGCATTGGAGCAGGAGGGTGGTGTGGTCGACCACGTCAAAGACAGCAGAGTGATCGAGGAGGGCGAGGAGGGATAGTGCACCATGGTCACAGTTGTGGAGGATGTCATTTGGGACTGATTATGGCTGTTTCAGTGCTGTGGCGGGCCAGAAACCGAATCAGAGAGGTTCAAACATGGTGTTGCAGCAAAGATGGGCATGGATTTTGCAGGCGACAACATGTTGAAGGTCTTTGGAGAGGAAAGGGGCGTTTGAGTTGGGGTGGAGTTTTACAAGAACCAAGGAGTCGAGGGTGGGATTTTTGAGGGGGATTGTTGACAGGGGTTTGGAAAGGAAGGGGGACAGACAAGTCACCAACTTGCTTCTTGGCTTTTGGAACATCGAGATTTTCATCTGAAACAATGACCTGACTCCACTGTTTCTGTTTGTCCTACTCTGCTGTTCCTGGCTCTTGAATAACAAGGAAATTAAAGAAGCTTAGCTTATTGTTTCTGGCAATATTTTTAACTGCTAATTCTTAATTGCAGCCTATTGGATTACTGGAAGTCCAGTCTAAAGCAGCACCTGGTCTCAGTCATATCGAAATATCAGTTTCATTATATTTTACAACCTTTTGCATCTCAATTCTGAGTGTTTTCTAAACCATTACTACTTGCAGAAGAAAAATCCAGTGGGCTTAAAAAATCTAATGAACAGCAAATAATGTAAATTACTGTGAATCACCTGCATTACCACAACAGTTTATATCACAGTTCTCTACGCCAACATAATTTATCCAATGTTTATTCAACAATACAAATGAATATCTGAGGGTTCTTACAGATTTTGCACTGTCTTCATACAGGCTTGCATTTGTACATCTTGGTTTGCTTCTCAAAGCACTTAATGTGAAATGTAATTTTGAAATGCTGCGACTTTTGTTATGTAGGAAACACAACAGCAATGAGTTGTATGTGGGAGTGCTGCACTGTCAGAGATGGCGTCTTTACGATAAGACATTAAACCGAAGTCCCCGTCTGCTCTCTCAGGTGAACATAAAAGATCCCATAGTACTATTTCGAAGAAGAGCAGGGGAATTTTCCCTGGTGGCCTGGCCAATATTTATCGCTCAACCAAGATCACTAAAACAGATTATCTGGTCATTATCACATTGCTGTTTGTTGGAGCTGGCTGTGCACAAAATTGGCTGTTGCATTTCCTACATTACAACAGGGACTACACTTCAAAAATACTTCATTGGCTGTAAAGCGCTTTGGGACAGCCTGAGGTCATGAAAGGTGCTATAGAAATGCAAGTTCTTGCTTTTTCTTTCTTTCATTAAGACTATTCGCTCTGTGATGACAGTGGCACCTCTGAACCTGTGCCCAGCACTAGTGGGCGCAGATGTCACTGTCTCTCCGGAGAGTGCCAATGAACCTGCTCCCTTAAGACCCCCTCCAGTGTCTTCACAAGAGGCAACTTCAGACATGGGCCCAGCAACCCCTTGCTACTTCAAACACCAGGCTGCTGAGAGTGAGTTCCTCTGGGATAGCAGCTACCCATAGATGAGAGTGACCTCATGTCTCTAACACTGCAGGGGAACCATCCCAGCCACCCATCGCTTAACTACATCTCGTTCAAGAGTGCATTTTGTAATTGTAGCTTAGGAACTAGAATAACATAAGGTAGATGGCACAAAGGGTAGTCACTTTGTTAAGAAGTAGTTGTAAAAAGGGAGAATTGATTTTGTTGGCACTTGGTAAATATTGTTGCTTAAAGATAATTTGATCATATAATGTTGAGAAATAATTTCTGTGTATGTTTTCAACTTTTCGGAAGGGAAATGTCAACTTCTGTCTTATGAATGACCTTGGCAGAAGTCTTGGAAAGTAAAGGATTTCACGAGGGTGTGGGTGGGGATGATGTATGGGGAACAACAACAGGCAGCTGTGAATTGACTTTATTTGTTGAGGCAACCATTATTTATTGAAAGTTCTGGGCTCTTATTTCTAATCTTCCTCTGGCTGCTGACTCTCCTGTTCCACTTCTCTCCTGTTTCCACTTATCTCCATCTCCTTGTGCTGTGGATATGCTTCAGTCTGTAGACCCAAGAGGATTTGAGTATAAGAGTAAAGACATCTTACTGCAATTATATAGAGCCCTGGTGAGACCACACCTGGAGTATTGTGTACAGTTTTGTTCTCCTTACCCAAGGAAGGATATACTTGCCATAGAGGGAGTGCAACGAAGGTTCACCAGACTGGTTCCTGGGATGGGAGGGGGGGGGGATTGTCCTATGAGGAGAGATTGAGTAGACTAGGCCTATATTCTCTAGAGTTCAGAAGAATGAGAGGTGATCTTATTGAAACATACAAAATTCTTACAGGGCTTGACAGGGTAGATGCAGGGAGGATGTTTCCCCTGGCTGGGGAGTCTAGAACCAGGGGTCACAGTCTCAGAATAAGGGGTCAGCCATTTAGGACTGAGATGAAGTGAAATTTCTTCACTCAGAGGGTGGCGAATCTTTGGAATTCTCTACCCCAGAGGGCTGTGGAGACTCAGTCGTTGAGTATATTCAAGACAGGGATCAATAGATTTTTGAATTTTAAGGGAAACAGGGATATGGGAATTGTTCAGGAAAGTGGAGATGAGGTCGAAAATTAGCCATGATCTTATTGAATGGCGGAGCAGGCTCGAAGGGCCAAATGGCCTACTCCTGCTCCTATTTCTTATGTTCTTATGTCTACGTGTAGGAAAGAGATACCTGACTCTAATCACCACCAAGTTAGTCTCTTCCATATCTTCATCCTCCTCCTCCTCCTCTTCATAACATCAAAATAAATGTATGTCCATTGAGAAATCCATGCGCACAGTTCAAAGCAATACTTTGAGCATAGCTGAGTAAAAGTAACAGCAAAAGACTTGAATTAACCCCAAAAGAATTTTAAAAAGGTCAATATCCAGGCAAAGTAACACCAACTTTCGGTGGCAGCACACAAAATGGCCTTCTCAGTGTGGTATCACACCTCGGGGATACCTAGCAATAGCTCTGACCACCACTGATACAGTGGTAGTAATTATTTGGGGCAGAAATAGAGGGGAATGGGGCGGAGGGCTTAATCACAGCCACTTGACCCCATTTAAATATGCTGATTTTTTTTGGGGGGGAGGGGATTGCAGGTGCAATTTTTCTGTGGCATATTTGAGGCAGTAAGATTTTGCTGTGTTTACTGCCCCAAGTCCAGCCCAGAATATGTGGTAATTCAGAGAAGAATCCAGGTTGATGCCTGTTGATGGTAATATATGAATTCACTTAAATGATCTGAAAACATGAAGACTACTTTTACAAAAACACAATCTCAGCAGGGAGCAACAGAAGTTTGTAAAATCATCCCTGTGGAGTCGTAAGGAAACTTATGCTAATTTTACACTGTGGAGTACAGCTGACTACAAGCGTGCTGTGCAGTACATCCTCCATTTGCTCCACTCCGTACTGCAAACCGGTAACATTATACACTCATGAAAATGTGGGTGTACAAATGTTTCACAGTTGCTGGTTTAATGAACAGAAATTTGGGGAGCTGGTTCCTACTCTGGGACCTGGAACTCTGCCTTTGGTGCTCCTTAAGGGCAGCGGCTTCCGCTAGTCTTTGGAAATTTAGGTGACACTTGTAATAACCAAGTGGGCGACAGTTGGGCTGGACGTCACCCTGTGAGGTAGCTACCTCATCTGTGCCTGTTCTGACTGCTTGGCATTCTTCCAGAATGAGAATATGATAGGTGTGACTGGGTGGGGGAAGCGTGTGAGTGGGGAGGGGATGGGAAGGGAGCCACTCAGGACCATTTTTCCCCACAAGCCCCACTTCAAATGCAGCCCACAGCTATTGATGGTTCCTATGCCTGCTATGCCATGTCATACAACTCACCGCCTCAGACCCAAAAGGAATAGAGAGGGAAGCAGAACAAAAACCTGAGAGAAGCATAAAGACGACTTAGGGAGAGAGAAGCTAAAGAATGAGAAAAAGAAGCAGAAGAGAGACAGAGAGAAACATGAAGAGAACAGAGACAGTTAAGAGGGAGACTATATTTTCTGTCTTGCTGAATGCAGAAATCGACTCGTATATGCATTAAAAAATATTAACAACCTTTGTAAGTGTCATCAGTATCCTTCTCTGCATATGTGGGTACTTACCTTTAAGTGTCTACATCCCCTTAAATTTACCTGTCACCCTTTTAAAGGCTGCTTGCATGTGATTTCCTGCCCTCCTCTAGCAAGCTTCCAAAGTCAGGCTCAAATCAGGTGGGTCAGCACACCAATAGTCAGGCAGGTGTTAAATACATACTTCATTGGACTAGTTGCCCAATGTGAAAATCTACTCAAGTTTTCTTTTTACTCCCACCCCTCCTCTTCACTGAGCTTTGTTCTCAAGGGCGCTGCTATGGATCGGCACTAATCACAAGCCACATGGGGGAGAGAAAATTGGAGAAGGCAACATCACTGAGCTGACATCTTGTCATTTCTAGTAGCCGGAGAAGTGTGATTGACAAGAGTTGGAAACTGATTGGTTGCATGTCCAATCAGCTATAGCCTGTGTATCCTGCAGGTACTTGTATGGAGAGAAGGAACAACAGATTTCATGCACTCACAAAACAAACTATGACTAAATTATTCTTCAAAGTACAGCAGCAACCTCTGATTAAAACATTTCATGGAGGACTATGTTTAAAATTAACTATTAAACGTTTAAGTAAGTGTTTCATTCCCCTTTAAACATGCTTGTTTCACATAGCTAGGGTCATAGCAGTGATACAAGTCAGTTCTAAATGGTTAAAACTGGCGCAATTCTTGCTATAATGGTATCTATTCAAAGCTCCAGCTGCAGGGAGCACACGACTAGTGGAAGCAGAAAGTCACGTGCAAATGAAATTTAAAGTTGGTGCAGAAAACTAAAGTGACATAATAGAGGGACATGAAAGTTTTACTGCCTTTGGAAAACCCCAGAAGGAATCTGAATCTATTGAACGCCTTTGCCAATGCTGAAGAGAAAGAGGGAGAGAAAAAGTGACAGGTTAAAAAATGAAGAGAAAGGAAACCCAAAATGCAGGCAAGTGACGGACTAGCACGGTGGCATAGTGGTTAGCACTGTTGCCTCACAGCGCCAGGGACCCGGGTTCGAATCCGGCCTCGGGCGACTGTCTGTGTGGAGTTTGCACATTCTCCCCGTGTTTGCGTGGGTTTCCTCCGGGTGCTCCGGTTTCCTCCCACAGTCCAAAAATGTGCGGGTTAGGTTGATTGGCTATGATAAATTGACCCTTAGTGTTAGGGGGATTAAATACGTGGGGTTACGGGGATAGGGTGGGATATGTGTTGGTGTAGGGGTTACGGGAATCGGGTGGGATATGTGTCGGTGCAGGCTCGATGAGCTGAAATGGCCTCTATCTGCACTGTGGGGTTTCTGTGTGATTCTGTGATTTCTTTGTGAGTTCAATGACGAGACATTTATGAAAGAGAATGTCTTTTAATCTAAAGTATGTTCAACTCTTTATAACAGCATTTACAGGAGACATGATGCTAGTGATGCATCTAGAACGAAACTGAAACTAAACTAAACTGCCTTGCTTGTCTCGGTCACATGACCTCTGCTGGTCAGGCATAAGTAATCAATACCTGCAAACCTGCTGGTAAGGCATCATAATCAAACAGGCAAATAACATCACTATTTGCTGATATCATTACATCTCCTTTTCTTAAAACAAAAGTATTTTACTTTTAACTAACAACATGTTTTCTTTGTATTAATCTGCATTTTAACTGTAACACTTAATGAACTTACATTATCATTATCATGATCAAGGTTTTTTAACCTTGCTTTGTGTGTTCACATGAAATATGTAAATACACTAGAACTTGAAGAAAGAATAAGATAACATTACTTCCTTCTACAACAAGAGTCCTTAAATTTGCTCAATGAGTCTCTCAGGAGGCTTCACGTGTCTTGAGGATTTTCTGATTGATTGTCCTTGAATCTGAGTTGTTGCCTCAGATGATTGGTTCTCAGCTGTGTGATCAGGTTGTTCAACAGTATCAGTCTCTTGACCTGCTGTGGCTGGTCCCATGAGAAGATCTCAATGATTTCTTCTCAGAACAGCACCCTCATCTGTCTGAATGGTGTATGATCTTGGTTGAACTTCACTCAGGACAGTTCCCTTCTGAGTCCATGTGTTTGTTTTGTCTTTCAACCTTACTTGGTCACCAGTGTGGAGTTCAGGTAGGTTTTGTGTTTCTCTGTCATAGTAGTACTTTTGCTTTTCTTTCTGTTGTTCTTTGAACTTCCTCACTTTCGCCCCGTCTTTTGTTTTCAGGAGGTTCTCCGGGATGGGTAGGTTTGACCTTAGCATACGTCCGATAAGGAGTTGGGCTGGTGACATACCACACTCGAGCGGCGTTGTGCGGTATACAAGCATGCTCTGGTAGAAGTCAGTTCCACTGTCTTTTGCCTTGTACATCAGTCTTTTCACTGTGTTTGCGGGCTCTCCTGGGCCAACAGCTCTGGACAACGTGTCTGCTGTATACATCAGCTTACCCGGTGTGTACGCAACATTCAGTGTATAGCATTGCAGCCTGATCATCATTCTTTGTATTCTAAGTGGACAGCTATTTAGTGGCTTTTGGAACAATGCAATCAAGGGCTTATGGTCAGTCTCTACACTGATTGCTTGTCCTGCCACAAACTGGTGAAATCTTTCACAGGCGTATGTGATGCTGAGCAGCTCCTTTTCTATTTGAGCATATCGCGTCTCCGCGTCTGTCACTGAGCGCGATGCATATGCAATAGGTTGCCAGTAGTCATATTTTTGCAGAAGAATGGCACCGAGCCCACTCTGTGATGCATCTGATGATATCTTTGATGGGTCTCGCTGGGTCATAAAACCTCAGAACTGGTTCCTCTGTGAGCAGTTTCTTTAGATCGCTCCATGACTTCTCATGCTCATGATTCCATTCCCATTCTATGTTCTTTTCAGTTAGTCTTCTCAGTGGCGCCATCTTTTCTGAGAGGTTGGATATGAATTTACCCATGTAGTTGATCATTCCATTAAACCTCTGCACGTCCTTTTTGCATTGTGGCTTTGGCATATTCTCAATGGCGGACACCTTTCTGGGATCTGGTCTGACGCCCTCACCGCTAAGGATATCTCCCACGAATGTCAGTTCTGTCACCCCGAGCTGGCATTTCTCTCTATTCAGCTTCAGGTTTGTTTTCCTTGTTGCTTCCAGCACTTTTTTCAGTCTCTCGTCATGCTCAATTCTCGTGGTTCCCCATACTATGATGTCATCCATTGATGTATCAACTCCCTCCAGGTGCTCATAGATCATATGGATAGTCTTGTGATACACTGCAGGAGCTGAGGCAATGCCAAATGGTAACCTTAGGAATCTGTATCTGCCAAATGGACTGTTGAACGTGCACAGTCTTGAACTTGCTTCGTCCAGCTTCATCTGCCAAAATCCTGATGATGCATCTAACTTGCTGAAATATTTTGCATTTGCAAACTGTGCCATGATTTCCTCATGTGTAGGAAGCTTGAAGTGCTCTCTCTTTATTGCTCTGTTTAGATCTCTTGGATCCAGGCAAATTCTGAGCTTTCCATTCTTTTTGTCCACTACGACGAAGGAACTCACCCACTCAGTTGGCTCATCTATCTTCTGAATCACGTTCAGGCTTTCCATCCTGTCCAACTCTGCCTTCAGTTGCTTTTGAAGAGCAAACGGAACTTTTCTGCATGGATGTATGACCGGTGTCATACTTTTATCTACTCTGATCGTGTGTTCTCCTGGAATGCAGCCTAGACCCTTAAATAGGTCTTTGTACTCTTTCATGAGTTCATCATAGACTGTCTCCCCTTCGCTTTCCACAATGAGGACTCTCTTTACCAGGTTCAGTCTCTCACAGGCTTTTAAACCTAGTATGGCTTGCACCTCCTTTGGCACCACGATTAATGCTAACGTGTGCTCTCTGTCCTTGTGTGTTACTTTGACAATGCATCTTCCTTTCACTGGTATATCAGTACCTGAGTATCCTGTCACTTTCACTTTGATTCCATGTATCTTTGGTCTGGGTCTAATTTTCTTAAAATCAGTCTCTGATATCACATTAACTTGTGCTCCAGTATCCAATTTAAATGGAATGCGTATGTCATTCACTTTTAGTGTCAACATCCAGTCTCTTTTTTCTTCTTTGTTTTCAGACACAACATCTACATTGAACTCCTTTATCTCGCTTTCATCTACTGTATGGACCTTGCTTTGTTGCGCTTGGTTCTTACAGCAACGGGCATAATGGTTGTTTTTGTTGCAACTATTGCATGTTTTACCATATGCTGGACACTTTCTTGGTGGATGCTGTGTACCGCATCGACTACATGACTTTCGATTGTCCCTTTCATTTTTGTTCACTGGCCACGCCTCTTTTTTCACATTGGCGCTCTTTTTGTTAAACGGTTTGTGTCCGTTCTTACTCACTGCATCCACGTTGCAGCTACTGTCACTGAACAGCTCCTTTGCCTACGACTTCACAGTCTCTGTAGCCTTACACAGTGCTATGGCTTTTCCCAGGTCTAGATTTTGCTCTCTTAGCAGTCTTTCCCTTAGACCATTATCTGGAATACCACACACCAGTCTGTCAGTCCCCCAAATTCACACAATTTGCTTCTGTTTCTCAGTTCAGTCACATACTGATCAATAGTCTCTCCCGTTTTCTGTACACATGTGAAAAATCTGTGCCTCTCAAATGTCACGTTACGTTTAGGTATGCAGTAGGCCTCAAACTGTTCCATTATTTTATCCAACTTCATTTTGTCTCCATCAGCAGCGAATGTGAAGTTATTATACACCTCCAGCGCTTCATCACCCACGACATGTAAGAACAGTGACGATTTCTTTTTATTACTTTTCTCGTCAGCTCCGATTGCCGCTAAATACAACTCTAAACGTTGTTTGAATCTCCTCCAATTTTCAGCCACATTACCTGTCAACTGAAGCGTCGCCGGTGGGTGTAATCCTTCCATTTTTTCACTTCGTTAGCTATTCTCTAATGGTAAGTAACGATGTTCTCTTTTGGCTTGCTAATCTGTGGAGAGCTGATTTAACTTCAGATTTTTTCTCTTCATCTCTTTCAGCCACTTCTGACACCATGTATTGATTTCTTTGTGAGTTCATTGACGAGACATTAGATTAAAATACATTCTCTTTCATAAAAGTATGTTCAACTCTTTATAACAGCATTTACAGGAGACATGATGCTAGTGATGCATCTAGAACGAAACTGAAACTAAACTAAACTGCCTTGCTTGTCTCGGTCACATGACCTCTGCTGGTCAGGCATAAGTAATCAATACCTGCAAACCTGCTGGTAAGGCATCATAATCAAACAGGCAAATAACATCACTATTTGCTGATATCATTACAAGCTCAGCACCAAGTCCACTGTTTGTTTGCTGCTGTAGAGATAGTGTGTCAAGGTGGTTGCAAGGAGGGGGACCCAGTTTGTCATTGCACGGCACTATTCGCATAAGTCAATATCATAGCGTGCATGGAAGCAGGTGGAGGCAAGTTTGAGATTGCAGCTGACCATCCCTGTCACTGGCTCTGCCAGCCCTGCGCTGCATGGTAGCTGCAGGAGTTCTTGCAGCAGATGGCACAGTTCTGCCCCTGGCACACTGAAGGCCCAGATCCAGAGAAGACATTTCCTCATGGTAGTTGGCAGGTGGGTATGGCAGGGTCTGCAGATATGGTTGGTGGCATCTTGGCAGCTGTAGCCAATCAGGGTGCATTGACTGTTGACCATCCTGTTCGTCAGAAACGTGAATTGCATGAAAAGTGGACAGAGGTCAGTCAGGACTGCTCTCAGTGAAATTTTACACTTGTGCTCCATCTGCACCCATTTCTGGGGCAGACGGAAACTAAAATTGGCCCAGTCAGCTCCACATAGCTGCTACATGACCAGAGACAAGCACCTCTCCTATCAGCTGAGTTGGTGTCAGAAATTACACTTGTATAAAAGCTAACTTTTATACTAATAGATTGAATAATAAACATTAATACAACTAAAGAAATGCATAATTGTTAATTAAAAGTAGATGGGAGTCTAGATACCTTGGGTCATAATGACAGTGAAATGTTTTACCAGTAGAGTACTTGGTTCTTAGATGCCACTAAAATAACACACTATGGTGAAAATGACTAGCAATATTAGACTGTGTGTACTACTTTGCCAAATTATGGATGGGCTGGAAGAGTGATAGAACATAAGAACATAAGAAATAGGAGCAGGAGTAGGCCATTCAGCCCTTCGAGCCAGCTCCGCCATTCAATGAGATCATGGCTGATCTTCTGCCTCAACTCCATTCACTGGTCCTACCGCCATATCACTTGATGCCCTTACTAGTCAGAAATCTATCGACTACTGTTTTGAATACATCCAATGACAGCCTCCACAGCCCTCTGGGGTAGAGAATTCCAAAGATTCACCACCCTCTGTGTCCTGAATGGCCTACCCTTTATCCTGAGGCTGTGGCCCCTGGTTCTAGACTCACCAGCCATGGAAAACATTCTCCCAGTATCCACCCTATCAAGCCCTGTAATAATTTTGTGTGCTTCAATGAAATCCCCTCTCATTCTTTTGAATTCAAGAGAATACAGGCCTAGTTTACTCAATCTCTTCTCATACGGCAGTCCCGCCATCCCAGGAACCAATCTCGTGAACCTTCGTTGCACTCCCTCTATGGCAAGTATATCCTTCCTTAGGTAAGGAGACCAAAATTGTACACAG
The DNA here is from genome assembly GCF_052327205.1 of Somniosus microcephalus. NCBI lineage: Eukaryota > Metazoa > Chordata > Chondrichthyes > Squaliformes > Somniosidae > Somniosus > Somniosus microcephalus. The sequence continues at coordinate 138,007,452 of NC_140989.1, read as the reverse complement.
TACTCCAGGTGTGGTCTCACCAAGGCCCTATATAATTGGAGTAAAACTTCTTTACTCCTGTATTGAAATCCTCTTGTAATGAAGGCCAGCATACCATTTGCCTTCCGAATGGCTTGCTGCACTTGCACATTCACTTTCAGTGACTCCTGTACAAGGACATCCAGGTCCCTTTGAGCATCTGCATTCCCCAATCTTTCACCATTTAGGAAATACTCTGCTTTCTGTTTTTTCTACCAAAGTAGATAACTTCACATATATCCACATTATAATCCATCTGCCATGTTCTCGCCCACTCACTGAGCTTGTCGAGATCCCCTTGAAGCCTCTTCACATCCTCTTCGCAACTGACACTGCCACCTAGCTTTGTGTCATCAGCAAATTTGGAAATGTTACATTTGGTCCCCTCATCCAAATCATTGATATAGATTGTGAATAGCTGGGGCCCAAGCACCGATCCTTGCGGTACTCCACTAGTCACAGCCTGCCATCCTGAAAAAGACCCGTTTATCCCTACTCTCTTTGTTTTCTGTCTGTTAACCAATTCTCAATCCATGCTAGTATATTACCCCCAATTCCATGTGCCCTAATTTTGTTCACCACCTCTTGTGTGGGACCTTATCGAAAGCCTTCTGAAAATCCAAATACACCACATCTACCAGTTCCCCTTTGTCTACTCCACTAGTTACATCCTCAAAGAACTCCAATAGGTTTGTCAAACAGGACTTCCCTTTCGTAAATCCATGCCGACTCTGCCCAATCTTATTAGTTTCTAAATGCCCAGTTATTACATCCTTTACAATAGAGTCCAACATTTTCCCAACTACTGATGTGAGGCTAACAGGTCTGTAGTTCCCCATTTTCTCTCTTCCCTCCTTTCTTAAATAGTGGGGTTACATTTGCTATCCTCCAATCTGCAGGAACCGTTCCAGAATCTATAGAATTTTGGAAGATGACAACCTGATAGATTTGGCTTCATCCCCTAATCATCTACCCCAAGCTTAATTTAGCAGTAATAGTACAGCCACGTCCGCCTGTTTTAATTCTTAATTGATTGTTCTTGAAACTTTATGATGAGAAGTACAATAAGCAATCTCTGAATTCTTGTTTAAAATCATATCCTCAAATCCGTGCCACCAGCAGAGCACTAGCGTAAGTCTACCAGGAATGCAGCAGTGGATGGAGAATTGCCCAGGACCCAGATATGTCAGGTACTGGTCTCCACTGCAAGTTTATGAAGGACCTTTTTTGGGGGGCAGGACCTCACTCCACCTCAAACATGGCCCCTGCCTTCAGAGGGGCAGGACCAGAGAAGACAAGAGCAGAGCATGGATTTCCCACCTCATTTCCAGCCTCCTTTATGTCGAGTGATTGGTACGATGGGAACGACCATGCATGCTGGCAGTATGTGTTGGGCCCACTTCAGGATCTTGGCCCAGAGCTCAAACAAATGGTAGTTTTTTTTAAACTTATATCAGCCCACCATAACATAGCTTTTAATACTGGTGCTAGCAGGTTATGCCACATCTCCTCAGCACATGTCCCAACTCCCCATGTGTCAGGTGCTCCCAGTGCAATAATGTAAGCCAACTGGATTGTGTTCATTAGGACTCCTCCCTTGACCCTTGTGGTAAACCACTGTTTGTATTCCACTGTGTACATGCCTGGACATGCCTCGGCTGACTCCTCCCACAAGTCCTAGTATAAAGGTGACTGCTCCCCAGCCCTTTGTATTTCTGGACCGGTCGACCACTTGAGGCAGACCTTCATTCTTTTGTTAATAAAAGCCTTTAGTTACTCTCTTAACTCTCAGTCTTTTATGAGTAATTGATAGCGCATCAATTTTATTAACAAAATTTTTATAATGGAGAAGATCCTCACACCAGCATGCCTGGACTTAGATCATCGGGAGGCGGACTCATCCACCAAGTTTACTCACTGGCTTAAGTGTTTCGAAAAATTCCTGACCGCCTCCGCAGCAATCAAATCGGACGAGGACAAACTGGATGTCCTGACCTCCAAAGTGAACCACCGAGTGTACTCGGTCATCCAAGACGCGACCTCGTACGCGGACGCTATCAAGCTCCTCAAGGACCAGTACACGCGCCCAGTGAACGAAGTGTACGCCAGGCACCTTCTGGGGAGTCGTAAACAACAACCTGGGGAATCGACCGTGGAATACCTTCAGGCACTGTCTGTGCTTGGCCGGGCCTGTGGTTGTAAGGATGTAAAGGCCGCCGTGTATACAGAGGAACTTATCCGGGACGCTTTTGTAGTGGGCCACAGATCCAATTACACCCGACAGCGACTGTTGGAGCAGAGTGACCTCGACCTCAACAAGGCCTCTGAACTCGCACTATCATTGGATGCAGCCTACCGGGGCATGGATGCCTACTCCTCTGCACCGTGGACGCCGCGGGGAATGACAGCCTGGGACACGGTAGGACCGCCTCATAGCGCCGTGCCACCCCAGCCACACCCCAGCAACGGCCCAACTACCGCAGCAGTGTCCCAAGGCCAGAGAGCAGTGCCCCAAGGCCAGAAATGCTATTTCTGTGGCCAGGCAAAACACCCCAGAGTGCGCTGACCGGCGAAAAATGCGATCTGCTCGGGCTGCGGGAAGAAGGGACACTACGCTAACGTCTGCAGGGCCAAAGCCACCCCGAACCCCAGCAGCGCCGCGTGTGGGCCATGCGGGCCGCCATCTTGGGCCTCCCCGGCCATGTGCGAACCACCGGTACAGCAGCCATTTTGGACGCCTCCAGCCACATGGGGATCATGGACGCCGCCATTTTGGACGACAGCCGGAACGCAGCAGGCCCCAACACCGCCTCATCTGATACCCGCAGCGACACACCGACCCCTACGCTGGCATCCGTTACACTGGACCAAGCGAGACCGCACCAGATGGCCAGTTACACAATGGACATTAAGGTAAATGGCCACGATACAATCTGCCTTTTTGACTCTGGGAGCACGGAGAGCTTCATCCACCCCGACACGGTGCGGCGTTGCTCTCTCCCAGTCCTGCCTGCGCACCAGCGGATTTCTATGGCCTCCGAGTCCCAGTCGGCGGACATCGGCGGCTACTGCGTAGTGACACTCGTAGTAGACGGGACCGTGTACGATCATTTTAAACTTCTGGTCCTGCCCGACCTCTGCGCTGCCGTCCTGCTGGGGTTAGATTTTCAGTGCCACCTTAAAAGTGTTACGATGGCGTACGGTGGACCCCTACCCCCACTCACAGTCCGCAGCCAGCAGCTCCCAAATTGCCCGCCGCGCACCAGGTGCAACCTCTCCACACTCAGAGTCACCCCCCCCCCACTGTTTGCTAACCTCACCCACGACTGTAAGCCCATCGCCACAAAGAGCAGGCGATACAGTGCCGGGGACAGGGTTTTCATTAAAACCGAAGTGGAGCGGCTCCTGAAGGAAGGGATTATTGAGGGCAGCACCAGCCCCTGGCGAGCCCAGGTTGTGGTCGTTAAGACTGGCGAGAAGCAGCGCCTGGTCATCGACTACAGCCAGACAATAAATCGCTACACCCTGCTGGACGCCTACCCACTCCCCCGCATAGCTGATATGGTCAACCAGATCGCGCAGTACCGCGTCTTCTCGACCATTGACCTGAAATCAGCGTACCACCAGCTCCCTATCCGCCCTGAGGACCGCCAGTATACTGCCTTTGAGGCAAACGGCCGCCTCTACCACTTCCTTAGGGTTCCCTTTGGCGTCACCAACGGGGTCTCCGTCTTCCAAAGGGAGATGGACCGGATGGTAGATCAAAATGCGTTGCAGGCCACTTTCCCATATCTGGACAATGTGACCATCTGCGGCCGTGACTTGCAGGACCATGACGCAAACCTCGAAAAATTCCTCCGCACCGCCCAACTCCTGAACCTGACATATAACAAGGAGAAGTGCATATTCCGCACAAACCGCCTCGCCATCCTTGGCTGTGTTGTGGAACACGGAGTCATCAGTCCCGACCCCGACCGGATGCGTCCCCTTATGGAACTCCCACTGCCCCACTGCCTCAAGGCCCTTAAGAGGTGCCTAGGGTTTTTCTCCTATTATGCCCAGTGGGTCCCCTACTATGCGGACAAGGCCCATCCGCTGATCAAGTCCAGCTCTTTTCCCTTGACGGCAGAGGCCCGCTTAGCCTTCCACCGTATCAAGGAAGACATTGCCAAAGCCACCATGCACGCAGTGGACGAATCCATCCCCTTCCAGGTGGAAAGCGACGCGTCCGACTTTGCCCTGGCCGCTACCCTCAATCAGGCGGGGAGAGCCGTGGCCTTCTTTTCACGAACCCTCCAAGGCCCGGAGACCAGACACTCCGCTGTTGAGAAGGAGGCCCAGGCGATTGTGGAGGCTGTGCGTCATTGGAGGCACTACCTGGCTGGAAAACGATTTACCCTGCTCACTGACCAACGTTCAGTTGCTTTCATGTTTAACAACAAGCAGAGGGGCAAAATCAAAAATGACAAGATCTTGAGGTGGGGAATCAAACTTTCCACCTACAATTACGAGATCTTGTACCGGCCCGGGAAGCTCAATGAACCCCCGGATGCGCTATCGCGTGGCACCTGCGCCAGCGCGCAGATCGATAGACTGCGGGCCCTCCACAATGACCTCTGCCACCTGGGGGTCACCAGGTTCTTCCAGTTCATCAAGGCCCGCAACCTGCCTTACTCTATTGAGGTCAGGACCATGACCAGGAACTGCCAAGTCTGCGCTGAGTGCAAACCGCACTTTTATAGACCAGACAGGGCCCACCTGATAAAAGCCACTCGCCCCTTCGAGCGCCTGAGCGTTGATTTTAAAGGGCCTCTCCCCTCCTCCGACCGCAATGTGTACTTCCTCAATATTATTGAGGAGTACTCCCGTTTCCCATTCGCCATCCCCTGCCCGGACATGACCAGTGCCACGGTCATTAAATGTCTGAACGACCTCTTCACCCTGTTCGGTTTCCCCAGCTATATCCATAGCGACCGGGGCTCATCGTTTATGAGCGACGAACTCCGTCAGTACCTGCTAACTAGGGGTATTGCCACAAGCAGGACCACCAGTTACAACCCCCGGGGGAACGGACAAGTGGAAAGAGAAAATGCGACAGTTTGGAAGGCCGCCCTGCTAGCCTTAAAGTCTAGGGGCCTTCCAACCTCCCGCTGGCAGAATGTGCTCCCCGATGCGCTCCACTCTATTCGGTCACTGCTCTGCACTGCCACTAACGCCACCCCTCATGAGAAAATGTTTGTCTTCCCAAGGAAGTCCACATCGGGGACATCACTACCGCCATGGCTGAGAAGGCACGTGAGGACCCAGAAAACGGACCCCCTGGTCGAGAGGGTCGACCTCCTCCACGCCAACCCCCAGTATGCTTACATTGCATACCCGGACGGGCGGGAGGACACAGTCTCCATAAGAGACCTTGCACCCTCGGGGGCCGCAGTAACCCACTACTCACTACCACCCCCCCCCCCCCCGATCCGATATCCAGCCCCAGCAGACGGCAGGCCTGGGCCCCGCGACCCGCTCGACATCTACGAGGACGACACGCCTGTGCCACAGCCCACGCAGGACTCGACGCCGGAAGCTCCACTACCCCTGCCACAGCGGCAGACAAGACCTCCGGAGAGACTCCAATACACTAACTTTTAATACACTTCACCCCGCCGGACTCAATTTTAAACAAGGGGTGAATGTGGTAAACCACTGTTTGTATTCCACTGTGTATATGCCTGGACATGCCTCGGCTGACTCCTCCCACAAGTCCTAGTATAAAGGTGACTGCTCCCCAGCCCTTTGTATTTCTGGACCGGTCGACCACTCGAGGCAGACCTTCATTCTTTTGTTAATAAAAGCCTTTAGTTACTCTCTTAACTCTCAGTCTTTTATGAGTAATTGATAGCGCATCAACCCTAGATACTCCAGCAGCGTTAAGTAGAAGTTGTGGGCCGTCACTCCCGAGCACTTAAGCCAGTGGACTTGTCTTGTGGATTTTTGGGACCTATATGTATAACGAGACCCATATGTATAACTATCATTTTGTTGTTAGCAATAGGAATTCCCAAACAATGCCACTAGTATTTAATGCATTTGTTGTCTGTTTCTTTGCAGACTTGTGGAAGTGAATGGGATCTGCGTACTAGGTGCTTCACAGGAGGAGCTTATGTCATTACTTGCAACTCAAAGTGCACAAATTCTGGTACTGAGAAACCCTGCTCCCTCCACCAGAGAAATTTAAAGTCTCAACTGTACTGGAACCAAATACCTGCTAAAACCAGACAAGGTCCTAGAGTAATATGCCTTTTGCTGTGTTAAAAAAAATGGATATTACTACAGTTTAGTGCAAAGATGCAACCAATATTTTCACTGCGCAGTGGACTGATAGCTTTGTGTTGAAATTCAGGATAATTCATAACTTGACCAGTTGCCTCAGCATATTACTACACCACCTCACAAACTGTGAAACCCAACCACTATTCACATTCACTCCATGTTCCTTTGAGTTGGGGAATTCTTGGCCTCAGTTAAGTTATTAATGTAGCACCAAACAGAAGGAGATATACCAAAAACAGAGAGGGACAAGAGTAAGTCTGTACCACCAAACCTCCTCCCAGTGATAACCAGGGGCAGTATTAATGAGGCTCACAGAAGAAGATATCCAGCCAGTTTATGATTTTGTTTCAATAGCAAACAGATCTGTTTTCACACCATAAATGAACCAAGGGAAAAATTGTACAGGGCTATATAGAAAGAGCAGGATAGTGGGACTAATTGGATAGCGGGACTAATTGGATAGCTCTTTCAAAGAGCTGGCACAGGCACGATGGGCCGAATGCCCTCCTTTCATGCTGTATTATTTTATGACTTAATAGTATATCTTAAATACTGGTAGTGCATTAGTTATCAGTTGAAGAATTTTAGCTATTAACTATCACCTCTGTAATGCGTTGGTCAGTGATGTTTTGGCTTTAGTGTTACACCTATTTAAAACTGCATTGAGTCCTCGTCAAGACCGTCATTTGTTATTCTACATGTCTAATTATTTCACTTCTAAGCAGAGTTGTTAAGTGGTATTCCGCACACTGGGGGTGAAAAGTGGCAGTGCTGTCAATGCCCCACTTTCATAGTCTGTGGAACTCACTTAACACGCATGGCATGTAATCCAAGGAAGCACAGACTACCCACCGTCCTAGTGATTACATACAAGAATATAAGAAATAGGAGCAGGAGTAGGCCATTCGAGCCTGTTCTGCCATTCACCTCAATTCCACCTTCCTGCACTATCCCTCGATTCCCTTACTATCCAAACATCTATTGATCTCAGCCTTGAATATACTCCATGACGGAGCATCCATAGCCCCCTGGGGTAGAGAATGCCAAAGATTCACAACCCTTTGAGTGAAGAAATTTCTCCTCATCTCAGTCCTAAACGGCCAACCCTTTATTCTGAGACTGTGACCCCTAGTTCTAGAACCTTGTTTTTCCACGAATGTAAATGACTCCAATTTACAGGTGCAAATGATTGAATGTAAGGGACAATTTGATAGGCCTTGGAAGAGCCACTCAGGTTTTGTTTGAAGGTTGCCCATAATCTTATACTGCTTACTACAAAATTGACTGCACTCAATTCACCAGAGTATCAAACCTTGCCTTTCATTCGGTTTTAAGACATAACCATCTAAAATAATTTTATACAGCATAATTCTCCTCATACTTCTCTAAAGTGGAGATAAAAAGCCCCCAGGCAAGCAATGAGAATATTTTGCAAAGGGGCCCAGCAGAGAGCAGACTCTACCACATCTGCCAATACGAGTCATACTACACAACAGTATTTGGTTGGGTCTAGATAACTCTAGAATAAAAACTGTTAAGCAACAGCTTGTACATTTGTAATAGTCTAGTATAGTGGTGTAATGTGTTACACATTACTAGAAGCAGCAGTGAAAATAAAATGCTAATTGAATTAAGGAAATAAAAATTGGTCAGCTCCTTTTGGGAAAACAGAACTTTCCGTATAAATAAACTGTCATCAGAAACTGGTGCAATCAAGAAAGCACCCATCTTCTGCTATCTGTTTTTAGAATCCTTATTTGATGTCAAGTAATCTGTAAAATGCAACCCAATTCATTTTCCTGTTGCTGCACCCAAGGCAATTGCATGACCCTGGGTGCTGAGAGTACAGGGGGAAAAAAAATCATGGAGGGGGAGAAGGGCATATCCATAAGGGAGCCTTGCCCAATCTTCAATCAACCCCACTTCATGTGGATGGGATGTTCATATTCTTGGTTGGATTTGTGCTAAAGAGATGGAAGGCTCTTACCTGCACAGCACAGTGGCTCCAGCTAAGTTCATAAAAAACTCCAGGGTGGTGGGCATCATTGGCATTTTAATGGAAGCTAGCTCCATACTTAGAGATAATGTCAGAAAGGTAACATGAGAAATAGGAGGGGACAGATTAAAACCTTGGAGCACAGTAGAGATGACTGCAACCATGGGAGAAACTGTTGCAGGGGATATTGGTACAGAAAGGAATGGAAGAGCATGTAGTGTCAGAGGAGAAAGAGTGGAACAGTGCTTGATCATACTGAAGGACTGATTGGTCAAGGAAGGATAACACTGAACTGGAGATATACGAAAGAAAATAGTGCATCAAGATGGTTGGCAAACCTGCATTAGAGAGGAAGGAGTTGTTAGAAATGGGACAGTGTTTGGGAGGACAGAGCAGTCAAGTGTGTAGTTTTTAAAAAGAGGGAACTGAGGGCAGTTTTGAATGCCTTAGGATCTCCTGCATCTTTTAACACTCCAGTAAATTATATATTTTCACAATTGGCTAACAGTTCTGTTTTCAGAGCTCCTAGAATGGAGTTATAGTATAAATAAAAGATGAAAATATTTTAATACGTTCAAATGATACATAAATGCTGCGGCTACAAGAGCAGGTCAGAGGCTAGGTATTCTGCGGCAAGTGTCTTGCCTCCGGACTCCCCAAAGCCTTTCCACCATCTACAAGGCACAAGTAAGGAGTGTGATGGAATACTCTCCACTTGCCTGGATGAGTGCAGCTCCAACATTCAAGAAGCTCGACACCATCCAGGACAAAGCAGCTCACTTGATTGGCACCCCATCCACCACCTTAAACATTCATTCCCTCCACCACCGGCGTACCGTAGCTGCAGTGTGTACCATCTACAAGGTGCACTGCAGCAACTCACCAAGGCTTCTTCGGCAGCACCTCCCAAACCCGCAACCTCTTCCACCTAGAAGGACAAGGGCAGCAGGCGCATGGGAACACCACCACCTCCAAGTCACACACCATCCTGGCTTGGAAATATATCGTCGTTCCGTCATGGTCACTGGGTCAAAATCCTGGAACTCCCTCCCAAACAGCACTGTGGGAGTACCTTCACCACACGGACTGCAGCGGTTCAAGAAGGCAGCTCACTACCACCTTCTCAAGGGCAATTAGGGATGGGCAATAAATGCTAGCCTTGCCAGCGATGCCCAGATCCTATGAACGAATAAAAAAAAATGTACAAATGAAGTGTCACTTTACAGTGCAATGGGCTCATGATTAAATATAGTGTGAAAGTCTAAAGCAAAATCTTTTTGATGATGCACTTTAGATTAATGCATAATTTAATACGCCTAAATGCAGCACAAATGAAGTAACTGCATAGAAAAACATCGACATATGTATTGGTCATAATAAGAGACATGCAAGTGATTATTCATGATTCTAGAAATCTGGATGAGCAGGGTAAAACAGTTTGTCAAGTGCAAGCTCAAACATTAAAAAAAAAACCATCGGCTCTATCTCTTTTACAACACATGCATTCTGACAGCACAAAATTCCAGAAAGGGATAGCCCTATGTATTGTTGTTGTTTTTTTTTTTAAAAAAGGACAGGCTCATTTGATTTTACCCCATCATTTATACGTTGGCCTAAGCATTCCATTCATAAGTGGTATGCACTGGAAGTACTCAATTTTTAAAAGTAATTCAGCCACATAAGTTTTGCTTTTGGGGAAATATACTAGATCAGTTAATTGGTCATTAATCTGACACCTCTTAATTGACAACATAGCAATGTGTCTTGTGACACTTTAATAAAATCAGCGAAAACCACTGATCTACCAACAAAACATTAATTACAACACAAGTCAATATTCATGATTATTCCTTGCAACATTATTACACACTGATTTTCTCATAGTGCAAGTCAAACTAAAGGGAAAAAATATGTACATGACCAATGCTCCTGTCAAATTTAATTTAAGGCAATTTTAGAAAGGGATGCTAAAACAATTTGAAAATCAACTACATTACAAAATACAGTTGAGATTAAATATCTTTGAAAAAGTTAGTTATCCAAGATCGTAGGCTGGATTTGTAGAATCTTGTGCGTGAAAAAAAATGTAGAAAGATCATGGTATATTGGTGGCATATGGATCTCATGAAGATAAATTGCTGCAAGAGGTCCAGTCCGACATCACTCAGAATTTTTCTTCTGCAAACTGCATAAATAGAAACATTTATTTAACACTTAACACTGCAACTGGATACACAGATTAATGTAGTACAGCTGCAAAGCAGAGTTTTATAATTAAACTTATCATTCCCTGCAAGGAATTGGGTTAATAAAAAGCTCAATTTTTAAAAAGCGAGCCCCCCTCCCCATCAATCCCCCTCCCTACCAAATGCACTTCTGAAAGTTATGTGCTCAGCAAGGTGGAGAACATTAGTTCTGGAGTGCAGAACACTTTCTTCTCAGTTTAGTTACCAAGTCATGGTCAGCACCAAGTACATCAGGTGTTAGCCATGGCTCAGTGTCGCCGAGATTTGGAGCCACCCGACAACCAGCAGAAGAGAGTCTTTCATCCCAGGAGTCTTGGCTGGGTTTAAACCCAGTCCACAGAGGTGAAAAAATGGTGTCCATCCTAATCACCAGTAGAGGCATCCCTTCAAAGTTGTGCTTTTGCATCAAGTGCAAAAATATAGTAAAATAGGTCAGCAAACTATACTGGACTCCCAAAGGGGTGCGACTCAGAGCATATGGCAACAAGAGAAGACATGAAAACCATAAAAGTTGCAAAATGTATCCAAAACGGAGGATGAGCATATAATAGCCAATGTTCTGAATGATTATTTCCTCCAAGTATTCACAAGGGAAAAAAATGAACAACACACCCTTCCAAGCAGAGTTAACCAAAGTAAAATTAAGGACTTTGATATAAATTACATAAAAATCCTAGAGAGGTTAAACAAAATCACTATGGATAGATGGCATTTATCCCAGAGTGCTGAAAGGGACGAGGGAAACAATGTTCCCCCAAGTTGCGCGGCCACGCACCAATCATGAGGTCCCACACAGGCCGCTCCTACCGCTGGAAGAGATACTGCTCATGTGCGGCCGTGAAATTTAAAGGGACCACGCACGAAAAAAAATTAGAGGGTACATTGCTAGGGAGGAGATTTATATGGTACTGATAAGCATTGAGTGAGTCGTTGGATACTGGGGAATTACCAGGCCAATGTAGTGCCCATGTTCAAAAAGGGGAATAGAACAGATGCTGACAATTACAGACCATCAATCTCCTCTCCATTCCATTAAAACTAACTGAATAACTGAGTTAGGGAGTCCTTCTTCACACTGAGTAATCAACATTTGGAGTGGACCTCTGGAGTGGTGAAAGTAAAAACCCTGGATGCATTCAACAATTAGTACTGGACTAATATAGATCAAATGGTCTTCCTCACCCATAATGATCTAGTGTGACATAATGAACGGTACCAGAAAGCCCAATGTACAAGTACTGTGTAACAAAACTGTAGTAATTTCATAAAATTAAATTCCACGATTAGGCGAAAAAGGCTGGGCGGACTTCCCAGGATAAATGATGTAACTTATGAAAACAGCAAATTTAATGGGGAGGGCAGTAAAACATAAAAATAAACTAATCTTACATACGCTGAATGATTCTAGGTTTTACATCCACTACTGTACCCAGTAGTAAATGATAAGGACATTAAAAGGAAATAGAAAAACACTTTACAAAAAAAAATGGTACTTGTGCCAAAGGCTACTCGATCGTCCCTTTTTTGCCACAATCTTTTGAAAACATGAATGCTTCTCTAAATCCACAATTCAGTATGAATTTGAGTTGATGTAAACCTAACCCCGTAAAAAAAAAAGTATCCCTTTTCTTAGATTCATCATATGTATAATCTGAATGCATCAGCTAGTCCATAGCACAGGAGCTCATTGTAAAAGATAGTTAGCTTTCATCAACATTAGAATTCCCAGAGCCAATCTGAAGTTAAATGGACAGTGTTACAGTGTGCGACCCAAAATTGTTTTCAGAAGTCAAGAACACTTACTTGTATTTGATCAGCCGACCTCCCTGAGTGAGCTGCGCTGCTTCATTAGTGAAATGGCAGGCAAACAAAAGCCAATTTCTGGGCTGTACCTTGTACGCAAACCGCATGAAAAGCAGAGAGTAACAGCACAATGCTGTAAAAGAGAATAGAAGCAGGTCATTTTGTATGAAGGGCACTGCATTACTAAATGTTTACAATACACCCGCCTTCAAATTGCTGAGCAAATTCTAAACCCATGGAGATGTCAATATGACCAATATTAAACCAAATCTAAATAGTACACAGCAAATGTAATAACAACTTTATTAATATAGCACATTTAACATATTAAAATGTTTCAAGGCGCTTCACAGGAGTGTTAGCAAACAAAATTTGACACCGAGCCACAGAAGGAGATATTAGGGCAGAGGAGGTCAAAGAGGAAGATTTTAAGGAGTATCTTAAAAGGAGGAAAGAGAGGTAGAGAGGTGGAGCAGTTTAGGGAGTAAATTCCAGTGCTTAGGGCCTTGGCAGCTGAAGGCATTGCCGGCAAAAGTGGAGCGATTAAAATCGGGGATGCTCAAAGAGGCCAGAATTGGAAGAGCGCAGATATATCGGAGGGCTGCAGGCAATGTTCCCTCGAATTTTTTTTTGGGGTGCACGGCCCCTTTAAGAGGCTGCGCGGCCTATTCAAATTTCCACACATACGCGGTTTTTCCCCATTGCAAATCGGAGAAGCAGCCTGCACGGGACCCAAATCTAATATAGGGCACAACGGGGAAAATACTGCAGTGTAGAAGGTCCACTCAAGTGATAATCTCTCTATTCGATGAGTTATTACACCATTCCCATTTACGTATTGCATTTAAAGAGAAACATCTGCTGCACAAGACCAATTTACTTTTAATTTGAATGATTTTTTACACGCACAGAACATAGAAGTGTTCAATTTATGTCAAACATTTACTTAAAAATGATACAGGCATATCTAAGAGCTTGCACACAGAATCACTTGATTACAAAAGGGAACATTGTTAGGCACAGCATGTTAGCATACTTTGCCTAAGATTTCCTAATGAAGCAACGCCACCAGTGGAGCGGTACAGAGCAGAGTTGCTTCCTCACAAAAAAGCACAAAGTTAACCAGAGCAGTTTCCCCACTCCTCCTAGTCACCAATTACAGAGTGGCTTTGGTAGAGTCATGGGACCAAATCACATCACACTGCAGAGAAACTACCAGAATGTGGTAAACCACTGTTATACCTGCCTGTGTGGGTGTTTGTATTCCACTGTGTACATGTCTGTACATGCCTCGGCTGACTCCTCCCACGAGTCCAGGTATAAAGGTGACTGCTCCACAGTCCCTCTGTATTTTGGACTGGTCGACCACTCGAGGCACACCTTCATTCTCTTGTTAATAAAAGCCTGTTAGTTACTCGCTTAACCTCAGTCTTTTGAGTAATTAATAGCGCATCAATTTTATTAACAAGATTTTTTTATAATGGAGAAGATCCTCACACCAGCATGCCTGGACTTAGACCATCGGGAGGCGGACGCATCCACCAAGTTTGCTCACTGGCTTAGGTGCTTTGAAAGATTCCTGATCGCCTCCGCTGCAACGGTCAAATCGGATGAGGACAAACTGGATGTCCTGACCTCCAAAGTGAACCACCGAGCATACTCGGTCATCCAGGACGCGACCTCGTACACGGCTGCTCTCAAGCTCCTCAAGGACCAGTACACGCGCCCAGTGAACGAGGTGTACGCCAGGCACCTCCTGGGGAGTCGTAAACAACAACCTGGGGAATCGACCGAGGAATACCTTCAGGCACTGTCTGTGCTTGGCCGGGCCTGTGGTTGTAAGGATGTAAAGGCCGCCGTGTACACAGAGGAACTTATCCGGGACGCTTTTGTAGCGGGCCACAGGTCCAATTACACCAGACAGCGACTGTTGGAGCAGAGTGACCTCGACCTCAACAAGGCCTCTGAACTCGCACTATCATTGGACGCAGCCTACCGGGGCATGGATGCCTACTCCTCTGCACCGTGGATGCCGCGGGGAACGACAGCCTGGGACACGGTAGGACCGTCTCATAGCGCCGTGCCACCCCAGCCACGACCCAACTACCGCAGCAGTGTCCCAAGGCCAGAAATGCTACTTCTGTGGCCAGGCCAAACACCCCAGAGCGCGCTGCCCGGCGAAAAATGCGATCTGCTCGGGCTGCGGGAAGAAGGGACACTACGCCAGCGTCTGCAGGGCAAAAGCCACCCCGAACCCCAGCAGCGCCGCGTGTGGGCCGTGCGGGCCGCCATCTTGGGCCTCCCCAGCCATGTGCGAACCACCGGAACAGCAGCCATTTTGGACGCCTCCAGCCACATGGGGATCATGGACGCCGCCATCTTGGACGCCAGCCGGGACGCAGCAGGCCCCCAACACCGCCTCATCTGATACCCGCAGCGACACACCGACCCCTACGCTGGCCTCCGTTACGCTGGACCAAGCGAGACCGCACCAACTGGCCCGGTCCACAATGGACATTAAGGTAAATGGTCATGAAACAACCTGCCTTTTTGACTCTGGGAGCACGGAGAGCTTCATCCACCCCGACACGGTGCGGCGTTGCTCTCTCCCAGTCTTGCCTGCGCACCAGCGGATTTCTATGGCCTCCGAGTCCCAGTCGGCGGACATTGGCGGCTACTGCGTGGTGACACTCTTAGTAGACAGGACTGTGTACGATAATTTTAAACTTCTGGTCCTGCCCCACCTCTGCGCTGCCGTTCTGCTGGGGTTAGATTTTCAGTGCCACCTTAAAAGTGTTACGATGGCGTACGGTGGACCCCTACCCCCACTCACAGTCCGCAGCCAGCAGCTTCCAAATTGCCCGCCGCGCACCAGGTGCAACCTCTCCACACTGAGTCACCCCCCCCCGCCAACTGTTTGCTAACCTCACCCCCGACTGTAAGCCCATCGCCACAAAGAGCAGGCGATACAGTGCCGGGGACAGGGTTTTCATTAAAACCGAAGTGGAGCGGCTCCTGAAGGAGGGGATTATTGAGGGCAGCACCAGCCCCTGGCGAGCCCAGGTTGTGGTCGTTAAGACCGGCGAGAAGCAGCGCCTGGTCATCGACTACAGCCAGACAATAAATCGCTACACCCTGCTGGACGCTTACCCACTCCCCCGCATAGCTGATATGGTCAACCAGATCGCGCAGTACCGCGTCTTCTCGACCACTGACCTGAAATCAGCGTACCACCAGCTCCCTATCCGCCCTGAGGACCGCCAGTATACTGCCTTTGAGGCAAACGGCCGCCTCTATCACTTCCTTAGGGTTCCCTTTGGCGTCACCAACGGGGTCTCCGTCTTCCAAAGGGAGATGGACCGGATGGTCGATCAAAATGCGTTGCAGGCCACTTTCCCATATCTGGACAATGTGACCATCTGCGGCCATGACTTGCAGGACCATGACGCAAACCTCGAAAAATTCCTCTGCACCGCCCAACTCCTGAACCTGACGTATAACAAGGAGAAGTGCATATTCCGCACAACCCGCCTCGCCATCCTTGGCTGTGTTGTGGAACACGGAGTCATCAGTCCCGACCCCGACCGGATGCGTCCCCTTATGGAACTCCCACTGCCCCACTGCCTCAAGGCCCTGAAGAGGTGCCTAGGGTTTTTCTCCTATTACGCCCAGTGGGTCCCCTACTATGCGGACAAGGCCCATCCGCTGATCAAGTCCACCTCTTTTCCCTTGACGGCAGAGGCCCGCTTAGCCTTCCACCATATCAAGGAAGACATTGCCAAAGCCACCATGCACGCAGTGGACGACTCCATCCCCTTCCAGGTGGAAAGCGACGCGTCCGACTTTGCCCTGGCCGCTACCCTTAATCAGGCGGGGAGACCCGTGGCCTTCTTTTCACGAACCCTCCAGGGCCCGGAGACCAGACACTCCGCTGTTGAGAAGGAGGCCCAGGCTATTGTGGAGGCCGTGCGTCATTGGAGGCACTACCTGGCCGGAAAATGATTTACCCTGCTCACTGACCAGCGTTCAGTTGCTTTTATGTTTAACAACAAGCAGAGGGGCAAAATCAAAAACGACAAGATCTTGAGGTGGAGAATCGAACTTTCCACCTACAATTACGAGATCTTGTACCGGCCCGGGAAGCTCAATGAACCCCCGGATGCTCTATCGCGTGGCACCTGCGCCAGCGCGCAGATCGATAGACTGCGGGCCCTCCACAATGACCTCTGCCACCCGGGGGTCACCAGGTTCTTCCACTTCATCAAGGCCTGCAACCTGCCTTACTCCATTGAGGAGGTCAGGACCATGACCAGGAACTGCCAAGTCTGCGCTGAGTGCAAACCGCACTTTTACAGACCAGACAGGGCTCACCTGATAAAAGCCACTCGCCCCTTCGAGCACCTGAGCGTTGATTTTAAAGGGCCTCTCCCCTCCTCCGACCGCAATGTGTACTTCCTCAACATTATTGATGAGTACTCCCGTTTCCCGTTCGCCATCCCCTGCCCGGATATGACCAGTGCCACGGTCATTAAATGTCTGAACGACCTCTTCACCCTGTTCGGTTTCCCCAGCTATATCCATAGCGACCGGGGCTCATCGTTTATGAGCGACGAACTCCGCCAGTACCTGCTCGCTAGGGGTATTGCCACAAGCAGGACCACCAGTTACAACCCCCGGGGGAACAGACAGGTGGAAAGAGAGAATGCGACAGTTTGGAAGGCCGCCCTGCTAGCCTTAAAGTCTAGGGGCCTTCCGACCTCCCGCTGGCAGGATGTGCTCCCCGATGCGCTCCACACTATTCGGTCACTGCTCTGCACTGCCACTAACGCCACCCCTCATGAGAAAATGTTTGTCTTCCCAAGGAAGTCCATATTGGGGACATCGCTACCGCCATGGCTGACGTCCCCAGGGCCGGTCCTACTGAGAAGACACGTGAGGACCCATAAAACGGACCCCCTGGTCGAGAGGGTCGACCTCCTCCACGCCAACCCCCAGTATGCTTACATTGCGTACCCGGACGGGCGGGAGGACACAGTCTCCATACGAGACCTCGCACCCTCGGGGGCCCCAGTAACCCACTACCACCCCCCCCCCCCCCCACGATCCAATATCCAACCCCAGCAGACGGCGCGCCTGGGCCCCGCGACCCGCTCGACACCCACGAGGACTACACACCAGTGCCCCAGCCTACGCGGGACTCGACGCCGGAAGCTTCACTACCCCTGCCGTCGCCACGTCGATCACAGCGGCAAACAAGACCTCCGGAGAGACTCCAATACACAAACTTTTAATACACTTCACCCCGCCGGACTCATTTTTAAACAAGGGGTGAATGTGGTAAACCACTGTTATACCTGCCTGTGTGGGTGTTTGTATTCCACTGTGTACATGTCTGTACATGCCTCGGCTGACTCCTCCCACGAGTCCAGGTATAAAGGTGACTGCTCCACAGTCCCTCTGTATTCTGGACTGGTCGACCACTCGAGGCACACCTTCATTCTCTTGTTAATAAAAGCCTGTTAGTTACTCGCTTAACCTCAGTCTTTTGAGTAATTAATAGCGCACAGAAATCTTAAACCAGGGAGATAGCGCAGACTGTAGAAAGAGGGCTCATTGCATGTCTGAACATCCTTTCAATTTTTCTAGGTTAAGTGTACAAGCTTAAACAGTTGAAGTCCCTCAGAAATATTGATGCTATTTTAAACAAGGTACAATTCAAACACATTATAAGTTGCCCACCTTGCAGTGTTTCTACCTGAATATCACTGCAGATCGTGAATTTACCATTTTCAAACAAAATAGATGGCTGAATGAGGGCTTTATTACAGATTCACTGCTGCACCATTTGCTCACCGCACAGCATGTAGAGTTTTAGGAAGCTTCGACTCACCAAATGTCATTCTGCCACTGATGATCTCTGGAGTTTTCTTCATATCATTGAAAGCAGCAATGGGCAAGCCCCAGTTAGCTACTGGACCCCAAAAGTGCTACAAATCAAGAAAGAAGAATCAAAATCAAATCAACACATTGCTTGGTTTCGCAACCATAAAAATCACGAGCATAAAAGAATAGCTTACACATTTTACAAAACAATTCCTTACACGACTTAAAATGCTCACCTTTGCACAAAAAACAAGCAAAATGAATCATCCAATATGTTAAAGCACTGAATTTTAGTTATTTTTTAACATGGGAAAGATATTACATTCTCTTGAATGGGTCTATACTGACCCTTATAAAATGTAGGTCAGCGAGCAAAGGGAAGAAGAGAAGATAGGTGATCAGGACTTGGTGCGAGTTAGGGTACGGGCAGCAGAAGCTAGGTGATCAGGACTTGGTGCGAGTTAGGGTACGGGCAGCAGAAGCTAGGTGACCAGGACTTGGTGCGAGTTAGGGTATGGGCAGCAGAAGAGAGGTGATCAGGACTTGGTGCGAATTAGGGTACGGGCAGAAGAGAGGTGATCAGGACTTGGTGCGAGTTAGGGTACGGGCAGCAGAAGAGAGGTGATCAGGACTTGGTGCGAGTTAGGGTACGGGCAGCAGAAGCTAGGTGACCAGGACTTGGTGCGAGTTAGGGTACGGGCAGCAGAAGCTAGGTGACCAGGACTTGGTGCGAGTTAGAAAACGGGCAGCAGAAGAGAGGTGATCAGGACTTGCTGCGAGTTAGGGTACGGGCAGCAGAAGATAGGTGATCAGGACTTGGTGCAAGTTAGGGTACGGGCAGCAGAATTTTGGATGAGCTCAAGTTTATGTAGGACGGAAGATGAGACCAACCAGGAGAGAGTTGGAAGGCAAGTCTAGTGGTGACAAAGGAATGGATGAGGGATAACAGATTTATTTATCTGATGGTTTAGTCAGAATGTACCTAAAATTAGAGTTAGGTCATTCAGGAGCAAAATCAGGAAGCACTTTTTCACACTAAAGGGTAGTAGAAGTCTCTTGGGGGAACTCTCTCCCCTAAAAGGCTGTGGGGATGCTAAGTCAATTGAAATTTTCAAGACTGTGATCGATAGATTTTTGTTAGGTAAGGGTAGTAAGGGATATGATGTAAAGGCAGGAAAATAGAGTTGAGGTGCAGGTCAGCCATGATCTAACTGAATGGTGGAGCAGGCTCATGGGGCTGAATGGCTTACGCCTGTTCCTATATGACTGCACAGCTCAGTATCCATGACAATACCTGGAACTAGTTTATTCTGTTTGGCTCAGTACTAGATGACAGAACATTACCTACTGAGCCATCAGGTGAGCTCATCCACATCACAAAATACAGCCTATGTAGACCAACAGAAAAGACTCAGTTAAGGTCAACGGTCACCTCAAAAGGTTATAGAGTTAAAACTATCCTCTCGCCCCTTCTTCACCCCTTGCTTTTTTTTGGGGTGGAAGGAGACGCAGGAGGCCAGCTTCAATTACAGCCCCTTATATTCACAGATAAGAATACCAAATTGGAAACAAGAAGTGGGAAAATCACAATACAGAAAAATTAAATATTGAAGTAATCAAGTCATGTATTTAAAATTGCTCAGGCTTACCGTACTGATAAAGGATCATCCAGTGTGGCATTTGTTTATACGGAGCAGAGAAAGAGGAGAAATAATAAAATTAATCTTTTTGCAGTGTTGTTAAAATGATCTAAAATATTGTAAATTCTATACACTATTCCATAATCCAGGCTGTACAGTTTGTGTGTCTAAGGCAAGCTTCAATGCAGCACACTGGAAATTACTGTACCTTATAATAGTCCCCAGCATCCTTGAATTTCACAGGTTATGGCTACATTTCCTAGTTTACCCACTCAGCCATCATTGGAACCTCTTTTAAAGAAGAAAGCACCTTATACAATGATAAAACTGCCTTGCTTCTTAGCCAAACTATTCAGGAGGGAGAGTGCCAAAAAGACTATACCCTGCATGTCATTTCCCTCACAATAGTATCACATACACGCCACATGATGCCATTTTTCAATATTACTTATGTGGGTGGTGCCTAATCTATTCATCCTCCTGGTTGCATAGGTGCCTACCATAGAGCTTCAGGGGCTACATATGAAGTTCAAATCAATGCTCCATTTGCAGGTGTCCCAAGTTGCTAATACTAACTGATATTGGTTTCCAATTTAGGATTTATTTATTAATGAGGCAACATCACTAAGCACAGCTCTTTCAAACCTCCAGGCCCACAAAATTCTGAAAATAAATTGGGAGTATGAAATGCAAATAGGACTGAATTGCCCGAGGCTTCATGGGCTGGAATTGCAGGGTTTGAAGGCCACATGGCCCATGGGCTGGACCTTTCTTTGGCTTATGTTGTGTTTGGAATCATAGCTTTACCAAATATCTTCTTTTTGAAGACAGTAACCAGTAAAATTGGTTTTGATTCAAAAAATTAATGAATGAAAAATTGTGACATCTGTCCACTTACCAATACACATTACTTTATTGGATGCTATTATTGCCCAAAGTTTTAATGTAGAACAATGATAATCATTTCACTGTCTTTCAGGATTTTTACAACTAAGTTACAATCTGTTAATTCCCCCAAATTAGTGTTTGTTCGGAAAAACAATAATGAAATTTAAAAGAAAATTGGATTATTAATGGCCTGAGGCAGTTATACGAACAAGGTCAAGAAAACAGGATGAAACTAGAATAAGCATCAAGATATTGTATACACTGCCCACATCAATGTGTTCTTATCCCAGCCATGGTTGAAATTGTCAGCATTGACGAGACTGGATGCGATTGGATCCAGACAATGGAGGGCTTGGCAAGCCAACTCGTGGGATACTTATTTGGATTGCCAGGAACGAACGCATAGACTTACAGCTGAAATCAACGGGAGCTCTGCCCCAGCTGTTACACTGGTTTGATACTTTACAAGAACAGTCAACTCAAGGTCAAGCTTCTGAATCTAAACTTAGACAAGTACACGTAACCAGTTACTGAGATTCTGTTGCAAGCAGAGTTAAGCATAATGGCCCATAAATTCCATTCCCTACGGGTGTGTACACGCTGTGTACTCACCCGTAGGGCCACAGAACAAACGCCTGCGCCGGATAGGCAGCGCGTACGGCTGCAACTTCCGTTTTTTCAACAGTTTTCACAGTCCAGGTAAGTCTGAAACAGCTGCACCTGGAAAAGCAGGTGCAAGGCCTGCTTTTAACAAGGTAAGAGGTGAAGTAAAAGAAAAAAAATTTCCCCACTGATTTATCATTTTAAAATACTTTAAAGGTAAGTTTATTTTTAGCCCCGTTAAAAACTTTATTTTTTTCAAAAATTTAAATTTTTGTTTAAAATAGTTAATTTATGTAATTTATATAGTTATTTTAAAAATGTGATTTAAAAAAAATGTATTTGAAGTTTTACTTGTGTTTTGGGGCTGATCTCTAGTCATAGATTTGACAGGTCTTCCTGTCCAATCTCTGAATGGAGATTCCCTGCTCTGATTGGCTCCCCATGGCCCATGTGATCCCAGGGACGCTGCGAACTCGCTGCGCCTCTGGGATACGCGGGCCCTGCACACCGGCAGTTTGAGGAGGCACAGCAACGGAATTCTGCGCCTCCCGCGAGCCCTCTGGTCCAGGCGCAGATTTTTCAGGATCGCAGCCCTCCGCCCGTGGGAGGCCTGCGAACGGGATTTCTGGGCCAATGACTGCTTTAAACTTGTTACAAAACTATTTGGAAAGGCGCATTTTTTAAATGTTATAAAAACTGTTTCAACGTGAACCAGTAATAGATTTATTTTAAAACCTATGCTGCATTGCATTTAAAAACAGGTCAAAAATGTTGAAAATCTTCCTGATAACCAAGTGTACATCACTCAATAGTTTAGGCAAAATTTTGGCTGTTTCGCAAGGTCCACTATTAACTTGTATTTAATAAAAATTGTAGCATCAACATTCGTAACCGTAAAATATGAAAATGAACGACTATGAAAGTTAACAAAATAGATTACACAGCAACCTTTCAAACTGACATCTGATATATGTGAAACTAGAATGATGAATACACTACAGGAGAGAAAGTAAAAAGTAACAGTACAGAACTCGTGTGGATGTTGTAGATTCCTTACATGCCCAATTGTTCGGAGCAGAAATTCAGCTCTTGAAATATTTTAGTTACCTTAATTGGGAAATTTAGCCACTTTCTAAAAGTCTTTAAATCAGGCAGCCGACAGGGTGATTACATTATATAGAATGTGCAGCACAGAAACAGGCCAACTGTATTTATGTTCCATGCGAGCTTCCTCTCACCATACTTCATCGAACCCCATCAGCATAATCTTTTATTCCTTTCTCCTTCATGTGTTTATCTAGCTTCCTCTTAAATGTATCTATGCTATTCGCCTCAACTACTCCCTGTGGTAGCAAGTTCCACATTCTAACCAATCGCTGGGTAAAGATGTTTCATCCTGAATTCCTTACTGGATTGATTAGTGACGATCTTATATTTATGGTCTCTATTTTTGTCTCCAGCACAAGTGGAAACATCTTCTCTACGTCTACCCTATCAAACCCTTTCATAATCTTAAACACCTCTATCAGGTCGCTCCTCAGCCTTCTCTTTCCTAGAGATTATTGTGCTGCATATCACATCAAGACAAATGTAAATTGCTAGCAAATTGAGGCAACCTGAAAAGGGCTGGGGGTCAAATAGCTACACTTGCACAGGATATTGTTTCCTATCAATCATTTATAGAATAGGGGTTGTTGTCCCCAACATATATGTTTTCCCATGAACAAACAGAATTTTGATCTAATAAGGTCATATTGTGATGTAAATAGCCTAAAATTCATTAAAACAAATATTGATTACATTTCAAACATGACGTGGAACAAAATCACGTGTATTACTACAGTTCTAAAGTTCCCAACAATGCAAATCAATCATTAAACAATCTAAAGTAATAAACATATTTTAATTGGGGACATACATCATACAAAAAGATTACACTTGGGCTGGGATGAATAAGGAAATATTTTTAAAAATTCTGCCAAGAGCACTTGCCAGAGTCAAATGGTCATGGGTTTGTGTCCAACTCCAGGGCTTGAGCACATACCTAGGCTGACACTTTAAGGCAGTACGAAGGGTAAACATGAATTCGCAAAGGTGGCATCTCTCAGATGAGACAGTTCTTGTTGAGGTGATGTAAAAGTCTCTGTGGCACTCTTCAAAAAAAATGGAAGGGGAGTTCTCCTGGTGCCCTGGCCAAGACTGATCCCTTAGCCACCACAACCAAAAACAGATTACTGGTCATTTAACTCACTGCTGTTTGCAGGGCCTTGATATGCACAATTTGGCTTCCCATAGGTCTACAAGACAACAAAAGCAATAAATTGTCCGGATAGCACTTTGGGACATCATGAGGGTGTGAAAGGTGCCGTGTAAACGCATGCTTTTTGGGAGATGTGCAACCAGTCAAGTCAGTCACTGAGCTGCGACTCGGAGCTTCTTAGATATTAACACACACACTAACAGTGCACGGTGGAGGATATTTGGGAATATCAACTGTGGCACAGTGCGTAGCACCCTTGCCTGAGTTAGAAGGTTGTGGGTTCAATTCCCCTCCACAGACGTGGGCACAAAAATCTAGGCTGACACTCCAGTGCAGTATTGAGGGAGTGCTGCAGTGTCAGAGGTGCCATCTTTTGGATGAGACGTTAAACCGAGGCCCCGTCTGCCCCCTCAAGCGGACGTAAAAGATCCCAATATTTATCCCTCAATCTACATCACTAAAACAGATTATCTGGTCATTATCACACTGCTGTTTGTGGGAGCAAATTGGCTGCCGCGTTTCCTCAATCAGCCTCCCCCGGGTAAGCAAGTGTTGACAGGGGTTGCTTGACCTTGAATGTAAACTAAACTTGGAATGACCTACATCGCCATCGGTTACAGACGGACGCCTGAGCGCCCAGCCCATTAAAGCGTCCCCGTGGAGACGGTGTCAATCCGACTCCCAGCCTTCAGCCTGAAGACAACCCGTTGGGCCTCGGGCCGTAGGCTGCTTCCCTCCCGCCCTGTGCGAGTGACAGCAGGGCTGTTAGTAAAAGGGCAGCGCACCTCATAAGATAGTCACGAAAATCCTTGCTTTTGAGGTAGTCGACGGCCTTGCGGGCCACTGTTCCAGCCATGGCGGCGCCTGGGAGCCGATCTCTCGCTCTTTTTCTGCAGAAAGACAGCGGCGACAGCAAAGCAGCGGCGGCAGCGACCCGGCTTCTGGGTCAGGCCGCGCTGCACGCCGGGATAGCCAGGCAGCAGCTGGAGGAGCCTGCTCGCTCATTGGTCGCCTCGACAAGCCGATCGGTTCTCAGCCTCCATTTCCAAGGACGATGAGGACGTCGGTGCGCGCGAGCTGTTGGTTGGTCGCGGTGGCGGGCGGTTGTGCGTCACGCGATGCAGGATGTTGTCACGTGTGATGGGAGGCTGTCGTGCAGGTCAGACAATGAGACAAGGAGGTTGAATGCCTTTTCCCAATGAAACTATAAGGTGTCATTGAACAAAAACAAACAAAAATGCCTCCTTTTTAAAAAAAGCGGCCCAGCTAATAAGGAACTAAACTATAAAACAAACGAAACTTAAATAATAATATTACTACACCTAGTGCCCACCACGACCTCCAGTCCCATATGGTGACCACAGGTCGCGGATGGCCTCCAGCGTACAGCCAGACACCGCGCGCTCCTTCTCCAGGGCCACCCGGGCACGGACAAGACCGCGGAGGAGAGGCAGGCAGAGCGAACTACTCCCCACGGGCCGCGTCCAACCTAGAAATGTTACTGCACGCAATTTGCACAAGAGCGTGAAAACGCTACGGGCATTAATTAGCGAAGTTGCCCAAGTCAGCGGAGGTTTGCGAACAGGTGCCTTGGCAACATTAGGCAACAGACAGTTTAAAGGGATTTCTGTTTTTATATGCAAGGGGAAAACAGTTCTTGAATGGTCATACGGCAAGATTTTGTCTTCAGATGTTAGCAAATGTTAAAAATAAGCATTCCAACAAAGCACCAGCCCCCACTTCCAGTGGCTTTGTATTGTAGCGGTCTCTTCTACATTGTGGTCAACAAACGCAGATTGAGTGAGGCTGAACTTCTCCGTCCAGTCAGCAAGCGTGACCCTGAGCTCCCTCATCAATTCGGAACACCAAATTTTAATTTGATTTGTTAAGATTTGGTTGAACTTTTGTTTATTTGCAGTCGGAATGGGTTTTTCTTTTTTTAGGTTCAAATAAAAAGAGGACCCTGAGCTCCCTCATCAATTCGGAAAACCAAATTTTAATTTGATTTGTTAAGATTTAGTTGAACTTTTGTTTATTTACAGTCTAATTGGGTTTTTTTTTTTGGGTTCAAATAAAAAGAGGACCCTGAGCTCCCGGTCAGACCTCTCTGTTCTTGGCCTCCTACACTTCCAATGAAGCTTGAGGGACAGCATCTCATCTTTCTACCAGGTATTTTACAGCCTTACCGTTGAGTTTAAGAACTTAAGACCTCAAGCACATTTTCTCTTGGACAGCAGGTGCACCAGCTCTCAGTCTATAGCCAGCCTGCTCACTTCTTCCTAGTGCTGATCTGAGCCAGAACCCCGATTTTACTGCACCCTCCCATTGGATGTAACTGAATAGTGAGGTAAACAGAATATTGAACCTGAAAGCTGGTCTGACTTTGATCTAGTTTCCAGATGGTGATTATTTTTATCAGCTCTGACTTTCATTGCTCAGCCAATATATGATGCACGAATGATATCAGTATCCATTTCATGTTTCGGATATCCACTAATCTTTGTGAGTAACTGAACTTTGAATAAACATTAAGTTTAAAGTAAAAACAAGAAACCAAGGCTATCCAGGGGAATGGTTCCAGTTTTATGAATCGTTTCCATTCATGTGTGATGTGTATTAATGCACCGGGGGAGCATTTTTAACCCCCAAGAACGGGTGGGTTGGAGCGGGTAGGTAGATTACATAAATTAATTTTGGATTGTAACCACAACCCGGCTCCAACGCGCCCACTTTTAACGGAGGCATGTTTGGATACCTGCGAGTAATCTATTCACCGAAGTCGGGACCTTAATTAGTGCAGGGGAGGTGGGCACTTATTGCAGCAATTAATGTCTTTCGGAGATGTTAATGAGGTATTTTTTAATTGAGTTTGACATCTCCAGCACGGGTATCCCAGGGCTCGGGAAACCAGGCAGGTGAAGGGCCGGATCCATCACTGCTTGTGGCCCAGGAATAGCAGGAGTGCTTCCCCCAGAAGCCCAAGCAAATCTGTAAACCCCCTGCGATCTATCTGAATCACTCCGCAATCTGCCCGCTCCTCTGCGGATGACCGACTCCCTCCTGATGTCTAAACCACCCTCCCCCCCCCCCCCAATGTCTGACCCCACCCCTCCTGATCAGTGCCCCCTCCCGAAGACTGACCCCATCCCGATCACATACCCCCCCTGATCACTGACCCCTTCCGATCACTAACCCCCTGCCGATCACTGCTCCCAGTGTATGCGTAAGCAAATGATAATGCATCATCCATGTGTTAGAATGATTTGCCCTATGAAGCTCTTTTAAGATGTCAGTGTGTTTATGTTAGAGTATGCCCCATGCACAAAGAATATACTGTTGGAACTTCCAATATTCAGTCTGAGTACGTCAGAAGTATTGGAGCAATTTCTCTTCTCACATAGATACAACTAGATCAGATTTCTACACTATGCATACAAGTTACATAAGATGCTAATTCAGCTTGTTCTGAACTGCCTTATAGAACCAGTCCAGTGTACACTATGCAACATTAGGCAACAGACAGTTTAAAGGGATTTCTGTTTTTATATGCAAGGGGAAAACAGTTCTTGAAGGTTCATAGCAATCTGCGGCAAGATTTTGTCTTCAGATGTTAGCAAATATTAAAAATAAGCATTCCAACAAAGCACCAGCCCCCACTTCCTCCACTTCCAGTGTCTTTGTATTGTAGCGGTCTCCTCTACATTGTGGACAGCAAACGCAGATTTAGTGATCACTTTGCTGAACACCTCCATCCAGTCAGCAAGTGTGACCCTGAGCTCCCAGTCGCTTGTCACTTTAATTTCCATCCCATTCAGACCTCTCTGTTCTTGGCCTCCTACACTGTTCCAATGAAACTTGAGGAACAGCATCTCATATTTCTACCAGGCACTTTACAGCCTTAACATGTCACTGTATGTGCTCTTGAAACTTCTAACACCTTAAAGCTGTTCTTTTGTTTGCTGGACATAACAGGAGGACATAGACTCAAACCAGAGGAGAACTCTTGAAAGAGGTGACATTAAACATCGGTGGTGTCGAGGGCATAGAGGAATGGAGGGAGAAGAAGCCAGAAGCCTCCCCCAAGCTGCGGGTTAGTACCATCTTGGTTATACATAAACTTGAGCTCATCAAAAGCTTTGCTGCCCGTATCCTAACTTGCACCAAGTCCCATTCACCCATCACCCCTGTGCTCACTGACCTACATTGGCTCCCGGTCCGGCAACGCCTCAGTTTTTAAATTCTCATCCGTGTTTTCAAATCCCTCCATGGCCTCGTCCCTCCCTAGCTCTGTAATCTCTTCCAGCCCCACAACCCTCCGAGATCTCTGCACTCCTCTAATTCTGGCCTCTTGCACATCCTCCAATCTTAATCGCTCCACCATTGGCGGCCGTGCCTTCAGCTGCCTAGGCCCTAAGCTCTGAAATTCCCTCCCTAAACCTCTCCGCCTCTCTACCTCTCTCTTCTCCTTTAAGACGCTCCTGAAACCCTACCTCTTTGACCAAGCTTTTGGTCACTTGCCCTAATACCTCCTTATGTGGCTCGATGTTAAATTTTGTTTGATAATCACTCCTGTGAAGCGCCTTGGGACGTGTTACTATGTTAAAGGCGCTATATAATTGCAAGTTGTTGTTTACTATTCTTTTTTTCCTCTTTGTTTCCCTCCTATGTACTCACTCTATCTGTCCCTCTCTCTCAGCCATAACCCCTTTCACCTCCCCTGTTCTCCAGCACCATGGCTCCCCTCAATCATTCTTCTTATCCAACACCACTCATTGTGTTGGCTCTGTCAGCTATCCTAGGCTCAGGTTCCTCTCAATTCAGCTCTCAGACTCCCTTGATATCATTCATTGTGACTCCCATTATTCATCCTATCCCATACCATTACATTTGCCCATCACACACTTCCTTACTGACATACATTGGTTCCTGGTTCACTAACGCCTCAAATTTAAAATTCTCACCTTTGTGTTCAAATCTCCTGATAGCTTTGCCCTTCCCTACCTCTGTAACCTCCTCCAGCTCTACAGTCTCTTTCTTCCACTCCCCATCCCATACTTTATGTTCCCCTGACTCCAGCCTCTAGTGCATTCCACCTTCCTTTGCCCCACCATTGGTGGCTGCGCCTTCAGCCACCTAGGCCCCATTCTCTGGAAGCCACTTCCTATAACCCTCTGCCTCCTCCTCCTTTAAGACCCCCCTCTTTGGTCACACCTCATAATCTCTCCATTGGCTCAGTCCATTTTCCTGACACTTCAATTAAACCATTATCAGTACAAGTGCCAGGTTGGCTCGATTGGTAGTATTCACACCTGTGAGTCAGATGGTTGTGGATTAAAGCCCCACTCCTGGATTTGAGCATATAATCTAGGTTGACACTTAAATATCAGTATTGAAGGAGGGCTACACTGTCGGTGCCACCCTTTAGACGAGATATTAAACCAAGACCCCTATCTGCCAGGTTAGGTGGATGTTAAATATCCCATGGCATGACTTGAAGAGCAGGAAGTTCTCCCTGTATCCTAGCCAATATCCTGCCCGTAATCATGGAGGGATTTGAAAACAAGAATGAGTTTTTTAAATTGAGGCGTTGCTGGACCAGTGCCAATGTAAGTCAGCGAGCACAGGGGTGATGGGTGAACAGGACTTTGTGCGAGTTAGGATACGGGCAGCAGAGTTTTGGATAACCTCAAGTTTATGAAGAGTGGAAGATGGGAGGCCGGCCAGGAGAGAATGGAATAGTCAAGTCTAGAGGTAACACAGGCATAGATGAGGGTTTCAGCAACAGATGAGCTGAGGCAGTGGCAGAGTCGGGCGATGTTACGGAGGTGTATGTAGGCGGTCTTGATGTTGGCGTAAATATTTGGTCGAAAGCTAATTCCGGGGTCAGATACGACACTAAGGTTGAGAACAGTCTGGTTCAGCCTCAGGCAGTTGCCAGGAAGAGAGATGGAGTCGGTGGCTAGGGAACGGGGTTTGTGACGGGGACTGAAGACAATGGCTTTGGTCTTCCCAATATTTAGTTGGAGGAAATTTCTGCTCATCCAATACTGGATGTCTGACTAGCAGTCTAACAATTTAGATACAGTGGTGCAATGTTCCTGCTAAGGTGCATGCGTGCACGGCTGTGCAGTAATCTGAAAGGTCTCGCGCAGGCCACTCACTGGCTTTTACATTGTAAATACCGCGCACGCGCAGAAATTTAAAGGGACCGCACATTAAAAGCAACAGGCCGCGCAGAATAAAGTGCAGCTTACAGGGAACATTGCAGTGGAGGGGTCGCGAGATGGGTGACGTCAACATACGTGTGGAACCTGACGTTGTGTTTAAAAATAGATTGACTGGCTGTTCATCTCATTGCTGTTTGTGGGGCCTTGCAGTGTGCAATATGGTTGCCACATTTGCTTATACAACTGTAACAGCAGTTCAAAAATAAATTCATTGTTTGTGATTTGTTTTGGGATGTTTATGAGAAGTGTGATGAGGTGTTTTGTAAAATACAAGTTCTTCCTTTCTTTGCTGTAGCTACAGCTAGCCACTGGATGGCACAAGACACACATCTGTCTTTTAGTCTAACTTCTTCTTAGGCAGTCCCTAGGAACCGAGGGTGACTTGCTTCCACATTAAAAATAAGTTCTAACTTATAACAACAATTCTTATATTTATATAGCTCATTTAACGTAGCAAAATGTCCTAAGGGCTTAACAAGAGCGATATCAATAAAAAACATTTTTGACACCGAGCCACAGAAGGAAATGTTACATAGAAACATAGAAGATAGGAGTAGGCCATTCGGCCCTTCGAGCCTGCTCCGCCATTCAACGAGATCATGGCTGATCATCCAAACCCTAGCACCCGGTCCCTACACCGACAGCCATCCCACCCAAGCCCTATCCTCGTAACCCCACGTATTTAATCCCCCCTAACACTAAGGGTCAATTTTTATCATGGCCAATCAACCTAACCCGCACATCTTTGGACTGTGGGAGGAAACCGGAGCACCCGGAGAAAACCCACGCAAACACGGGGAGAATGTGCACAGACAGTCACCCGAGGCCGGATTTGAACCCGGGTCCCTGGCGCTGTGAGGCAACAGTGCTAACCACTATGCCACCAAATGTTCGGACAGGTGACCAAAAGTTGGACAAAGGGGTTGGTTTTAAGAAGCGTCTTAAAGGAAGAGAGGGAAGTAGAGAGGCAGAGAGGTTTAGGGAGGGAGTTCCAGAGCCTGGGGACTAGGCAGCTGAAGGCACGACCACCAATGGTGGAGCGATTAAAATCGGGGATGCACAAGAGGTCAGAATGGGAGGAGCGCAGAGACCTCGAAGGCTTGTAGGGCTGGAGGAGGTTGCAGAGATAGGGAGGGGTGAGGCCATGAAGGGATTTGAAAACAAGGATGAGGATTTTAAAATTACAACTTTAATTTTTGAATTTTACATTTTGGATGCAGTTGCTGTGAAAGTCCTGACTATACATTATTTACAAAGGGCAGATAATTGGGAAGAAAATGTAAATGATTTGCTAATGATGCAGCCAGTGCATTTAATGACCTGCTAGAGATTCAAGGATGTCATATCAGATAGATGCTGCCTGTTCTGCTTGGGTCCAAAAGTGTAACACACAAGAATCATTTTCCAGCCAAGTATCCAAAGTCCAGAAATCAGAACAAAAGCAAACAGCACCTGTATACTCTAGATAAAGCTCAGATAAGTATTGTGTCCCCTCGCTTAGATTGAAATGTGAGTAAGACACAGAGGCCTAGAAATTCGGTTGTTTGCGCCAGCGGTTAGTGCCTAAAGAGACCGAGAATTGGGGTGTTACCCAATGTTGGGGCGGGCGCAATGACGATAGCGACAACTCCCATATTGACTATACATTTAACACCTGCGCTAAGTGTTTGCACGCGCCCGCGAGCGCAAGCAGATCATGACGTCATTTCAGTGTGCAACGCCTTTTAGGGGCGCCTGAGCGGATATTGGGTGGTGCCCGGAGCCTTTACGTCTAGCGCTATTAGTGACAGTTCGAAGGAGCGTTAGCAGGCCCTTCTCGGAGTCGGGGGGCGCTATTTAAAGGGGACAGCTCTAGTATAGAAGCTTCAGCCACTTGGCCTGTTCATTGCGATCGTTGGTGGAGAGAGTTGGTGAGCTACTGTGGAGCAGAGTTTTTGGAATTTAGCATTAGAGTACTTGGGACCTTCAAACCTGTCCGGAGCAGTTGGAGCACTAGACCTAACAGCCTTTTGACCAACTGGCATCGGAATGGGAGATGCTTTGGAGGGCGACCGCCTCATGGCCGAACACTATGAAGGGGCAGAGAGACGGCGGGAGAGAGGGCCGGGATTGGCCAGAAGGAGGAGGGGCAATGGAGGTCGGCCAATCCGAGGGTATGCTGCGAGGGTCTTCAGGCAGCAGGTGTCATACCTTGACATGTCGGGGGAGCAGTGTGTGCGAAGGCGCCGAATCGGGAGGGACGTTGTTACTGAGCTGTGCCACCTGCTTGCTGAGGATCTGCAGCCGCGTCTATCGTGCAGGACTTCTCTGTCGGTGGCCGTTAAACTGACTGTTGCCCTCAATTTTTATGGCAACGGATCCTTTCAGTCAGCCATTGGGGACATTGCGAATATCTCTCAGATTGCAGTCCACTGTTGCATCCGGCAAGTTACAGCTGCCCTTTATAGGCGAAGGCGTCAATTCATCACCTTCCCTCTGACCCTGGAGAAGCAGACGGAGCGTGCGCAGGGCTTCGCTGCTATTGCGGACTTCCCCATGGTGCAGGGGGCGATTGACTGTACACACGTGGCTTTGAGGGCGCCATTCCAGAATCCTGAGGACTTCCGCGGCCGCAAGGGGTTCCACTCCCTCAACGTGCAGCTGGTCTGTGACCACCGCCAAATCATCATGGCAGTCAACGCCCAATTCCCAGGGAGCAGCCATGATGCCTTTATCCTGCGGTAGACCTCAGTTTGTGACCTTTTTGAGGGGCCAGCTTGACCACGAGGCTGGCTTATTGGGGACAAGGGCTATCCTCTCTGCCCATGGCTGATGACACCACTCCATGTGTCCGCCACCCCAGCAGAAGAGCTGTTCAACAGCAGCCATCAGGCGACCAGGAACATTGTAGAGCACACTATTGGTGTGCTCAAAAAGCGTTTCCGATGTCTTGACCATTCGGGGGGAGCCCTGCAGTACTCGCCGGAGCAAGTGGGTCACATCGTCGTTTGCTGCATGCTCCACAACTTGGCGATTCGACGCACCCAGCCAATTCCAGCTGTCCCTCAACGACCAGCAGAGCAGGCGGTCGAGGAGGAGCAGGAGGAGGAAGAGCAGGCGGAGGAGGAGGAGGAGCATGCGGACGAGGAGGAGGAGGAGGAAGATGGAAGGGCTCCTGAAAGTGGAAGGGCCATCCGTCAGAGGCTCATGAGGACTCGTTTCGAGGCCCCTCTGGCGGAATGATGAGTGTCTTTACTCCTGCGCACTTTGGATATTTGAAAGCCTCTGAAGGCCAGCATCACTGTAATTAGTCACGTGCACCATAGCACATTAAAACTTCTCTTTATTGTCACAAAAGACTTTCATTACAGCAAAACAACGTCATGTCAACAGAAACCATAACTAACAAAATAACAGTTAACTCTTCGGCAGAGCCGCAAAACTAAACAAACCATTTCCAACAATTACAACAGGGGAGGGTGTCCTTGAATTTGGCCAAGGAAACGTCTCAGCACCTCCCTCTACTGCTGGCCCCTTGATGGAGAACGACTTCTCTTTCGCGGACGGCCCCTTCCCTCCCTGCTGCTCCTACGTAATTGAACCCCAGTGGCGGGGTGAAGGCTGGGGGACGCCTGCTGACTGTGTGGAAGTGCAGAAGCCCCTGAGGGACGGCCTGGCCGACCTCTGGGCTTGGAGGGTGCGGACACAGGATGTTTGATCTGAGCATGGCTGGAAGCAGTGTGCCCTGCAGGTGGTGGCAGCTGCACTGCAGACGTACCAGCGCTGGCATGTGCAATGGTCACCTGCCGAGAGAGGACACCTGCACCATGGTCGGACGACACACTGGCTCTCTGAGGGGACCGGCTCGGCTCATCCACCACAATCGCATGCTCCACTGATTCCTGGCCTTGTATTGGACTGGAAGGGCCCGGGGTGATCCTAGCTGATGCAGATAGGGTGGCTGCAGTGAGAGTTCGCGTTGCCTCAATCTGTGTGTGGACGAGGCCGGCAAGTGACTGCGTGGCAGCAGTGAGGACCTGTGAGCCAGGTGCTAGTGCTTCGGAGAAGCCCTGGACAGTTCTTTCCATTGCTTCGGACAAGGCCGGTGCCGACCGCTCCACTGCCTCGGACAAGCCCTGGACAGACCTTTCCAGGGATTGTCTGAAGCCCTGAACAGTCCTTTCCATAGCGGCCTCGAAGCCCTGGACAGTCCTCTCCATTGTTGGCCCGAAGCCCTGGACAGTCCTCTCCATTGTTGCCCCGAAGCCCTCGAGAGTCCTGTCCGTTGTTGCCCTGAAGCCCTGGAGAGTCCTCTCCATTGTTGCCCCGAAGTCCAACACACTCTTTGCCAGTGTATCTATTGACTGAGGCATCCTCCCCACTGCAGCCATCAGCTCAGTGTGCCTGAGTCGGGCCTGGGTGCTCATTTCAGCCAGGCGACGCACCTCCTCTGCACTCTGTGCAGCAGTCATCACTGCCTGCCTTGCCTTCCGGGGAGACGGTGGCCGAACTTGCCTACCCCCCTTGCGTTGCTGCATGCCGCTTGTTCCGGCAACTGGCTGATCCTCAGAGCCCCCCCCCCCCCCCTCCCCTCCAGGGAACTACTATCCCCAGTCTGTAGATGTGTATGCTCCCTTGAGATTGGAACGGATGGTCCGGCTTCCTCCTGATCCTCGCCTCCGGAGGCACTGGCAGCTTCAGGGCGTTGAGCCCGAGTTGGTGATGCATCATCTGAAAGCAGGAAGGTGGAAGAGTGGCTTTAGCAAAAGGACAGGTTGGCGGAAAGGCATGCCAGATTGTGGCAAGGCTCTGACATGGCTACACACTGAGGAAGCATGCTGGCGGGGGGCCCAAGTGGAAGGAAACAGCTGAAACAGGAGAGAGCCTTACCCTCGCTGTCGGAAATGGGGTCGGCAGCTGCAGTGGTAACAGGACCAGACAGACGTCCTCCAAGAATCTGGTGCACTCTCTCCTCGAGATCCGTCAGAGTGACGACTTGTGGAGGCCCGCCACCGGTTTGAGTCTGGTCCTTTCGCCTCGCCGCCAGCTTGGACTGCAGGGGAAAGAAGGGGAAGTTCTGTAACATGATGCCTTGAGAGATCATCGCATGCCCCCCATGGTGCAAGAGCCCTTACATGAGGCCTTGAGAGATCATCTCATGCCCCCCATGGTGCAAGAGCCCTTACATGAGGCCTTGAGAGATCATCGCATGCCCCCCATGGTGCAAGGGCCCTTACATGTGGCCTTGAGTGAAATGTCCATGTGTGTGCCCAGAAAGGGCCATGGGTGCTTGCTGACAGATGGCCATTGGGGCATCATGGCAACAGGGTGCTCGAAGTCAGGTGCAGCTGGAGGGAATCAGAAGTTTGCATAACCAACACTCACCCTAACGACCCGAGTGAGGTCGTTGAATTTCTTCCTGCACTGAACAGGGGTCCTGGTCGCCATGCTGCTGGAGTTGACCCTCAGAGAAACCTCCCTCCAAGATCGCCGGTAAGCCTTTTGATTCGGCCTCTTGCCATTGTCAGGATACAGAACATCTCGACGGCGCTCAACTGCAGACACCAACTGGTCCAGAGCCTCAGT
This sequence comes from Somniosus microcephalus, assembly GCF_052327205.1. Taxonomy (NCBI): domain Eukaryota; kingdom Metazoa; phylum Chordata; class Chondrichthyes; order Squaliformes; family Somniosidae; genus Somniosus; species Somniosus microcephalus. Next base: position 137,971,999 of record NC_140989.1, on the reverse strand, counting down.
GCTGAAGCGCTCTGCTCTCTGTCTCACCTTCTCCATCCTGACCAAGTTTCTTGCGCCAGAGAAGGGCGAGCGCCGATTCTGAGGCCTACAGGGCGTTGAGTGTGGCAGCTCAGGCTGACTGACCCACCCCTTTAAGAGCCGGCCGGCGCCTGGAAGTCTCGTGGTTTCCGGTAATTGAGATCACCTGCGCTGCGCCCGTCCGCGCCGATATTGGGTAGCGCCTGAACTTTTGCGCCTTAGGAGCCCCGTGCAACGTCTGAGTTCGCGCCTCAATCCCCTTTGGGGGCGATGCAACCCAATATCTCGCCAGGCAGCGATAAGTTTCGTCTGGCTATAAACTTTGCGCAGCGCCAGTTCTAACGCCTCAAGCGGGGCTATACCCAATTTCTAGGCCAATGGCCCAGAAATTTGGGTCTCCACGGGTGAGTACGCACGGGGTACTCACCGGTAGGCCTAACGGAAGTGCCGGTTTCGTGCATGCACTGCGCATGCACGGGAAACCGGACCTTCCGTTCCCTTGAAGGAAGGGGTTCAGAGGTCGAACGCGTACGCCGGAGAGGCAGCGTGTGCGCATGGAACTTATGTTATCTAAATGTACACTCTCGGGAGCCGCAAGCCTACATTTCGTTGTACTGCACTTGTGCACTAACAATGACAATAAAAGTTGATTTGATTTTGATTTGATTTGATTTTTTGCAGGTTTCTCCGGGAGGGTAAGTCTCCAGGAGTTACACATGTAAAAAGCAAGCGCAAGGCCTGCTTTTAACAAGGTAAGTGGTGAATTAATTAAAATTAAAACATTTTTCGACAGGTTTATTATTTTTAAATACTTTAAAGAAAGGTAAGTTTATTTTTAGCCCCGTTAGAAAATGTAATTTTTTTCAAAAATTTAAATTATTGTTTAAAATAGTTATTATTTTATGTAATTTATAGTTATTTTAAAAATGTGATGGTTTTTAAAAAAATTTATTTGAAGTTTTAGTAATGTTTTGGGGCTTATAGTATTTATAGTTTTGACAGCTCTTCCTGTCAATTTTATGAATGGGCATTTCCCTGCTACCATTGGCTCTCCATGGCCCACGTGATCCCAGGGGACACATCGAACTAACTGCGCCCCTGGGATACGCAAGCACTGCGCGCCGGCAGTTGGAGGAGGCCCAGGATCGGAATCCCACACGGGCCCACAGCTCAACGGCCAGTGCGCTAGGTAAGTGCAGGTCAGAGGCTTGCAGTCACGGGAAGCCTCCGACCCGAATTTCTGGGCCTATATCTCAGGAGAAATAGAGCTCATTAGTTAGTAAGTCTGCCCACGTGTTTTAGGCTTAAAAAAGCTCTGCAACAGGGAAGAAATAAATTAAAGTAAAAGGGGTAAGTTTATGCGTTCACACCCCCGATGTAGATTCTCGCCTATTGAGAGGATATATTGGGAATTTGAGCACACATTCCTGGCAGGTCACAATGCATGCTGGGACCACAAACTTGTAAAATTACCTCTATAGCCAGCAGTTCTATTTCCATCAAATTCAAGACAATAGTTGAGATACTGAAAGTAGGGATGATGTGAAATAAGCAGCCCTCCGCGATGCTCCAGTACTCTGACCAAGCTACAGGTTTGCAGACAGTTCCTATCATATACCCAGTGTATTCCGCCACACAGGTCATGAAGCTTCCAGGTTTGATTGCCACTTAACCTTCCACACGGCAGTCCCAGAAAGTGACGGTCAGTGGGGTAGATGGCAGGGAAATCCTCCAAGAACCCGGCCCCACCTCCCCCGACGCCATGTGCCCCTATATTTTGTTGTTGCATCAATCTTCTAAAATCCAACAACTCTAAGCGAGGGGACACAATACTTATCTGAGCTTTATCTAGAGTATACAGGTGCTGTTTGCTTTTGTTCTGATTTCTGGACTTTGGATACGTCGCTGGAAAATGATTCTTCTCTGAACATGTGTTACACTTTTGGACCCAAGCAGAACAGGCAGCCTCTATCTGATATGACATTATTCATAGTATTTACAGTCTATCTGTAGAGCTTGCAAAAACTTGTTAGACTTCATATTTGGAGTCATGTTCTCCTTTTGTCACTAACTAAATATTGAACTTGTTCCTGGGTACTTAATTTGTTCACTTGCACTGCTATTTATTTGTTAGCTTTATATATGTTGATAAAAGTTTTCAAAGTCAGTTTTGGTTCTTGTAAGTTTTTTCTTAATACCATTGTCCAGTATTCTAATCATGGCCCAGAAATTTGGGTCGGGGGCTTCCCGCGGGTGCAAGCCCCCGATCTGCACTTACCTTGCGCGCCGGCCGTTGAGCTGTGGGCTCCCGTGGAATTCCGATCCGGGGCCTGGTCCAGCTGCCGGCGTGCAGTGCTTGCGTATCCCAGGGGCGCAGTTAGTTCGATGCGCCCCCTGGGATCACGTGGGCCATGGGCAGCCAATCGGAGCAGGGAATGCTCCATTCATAAGTCTGACAGGAAGTGCTGTCAAGAATTATAAATACTACGGCCCCAAAATAGCACTAAATCTTCAAATAATTTTTTTTTTAAATCACATTTTTTAAATAAACTATAAATTACATGAAATAACTATTTTAAACAATAATTTAAATTTTTGAAAAAAATAATTTTATTTTCTAACGGGGCTAAAAATAAACTTACCTTGCTTTAAAGTATTTAAAAATAATAAACCTGTGGAAAAAATGTTTTAATTTTAATTAATTCACCGCTTACCTTGTAAAAAGCAGGCCTTACGCCTGCTTTTTATATTTCTAAATTCTGCAGGCTTACCCTCCCGGGAAAACCTGTATAAAAAAAATAAATAAAAAAACCGAAGTTCGATGTGCACGCGCAGCCCACCCGCGCACGCGTACGACCTCTGAACCTCTTCGTTCAGAGGAACGGAAGTTCCGGTTTCCCGCGCATGCGCAGTGCATGCAGGAAACCGGCACTTCCATCGGGCTTACGGGTGAGTACCCTGTGCGTACTCACCCGTGGAGACCCGAATTTCTGGGCCAATGACTTTCTCAGACTTGACGTTCTTTCTAGCTAAGGTGCAGAGGCTCGCTACATATGCCTCGTTTTGTTTCACCTGGATTTTAGTTCCGATTGTTGAAAATGTAGGGTTCATAGGTTTTATTGGTTCCTCCAATACAAAAGTCTTCCATTTTACCCGAGAACAACATTATTGCCAGCCTTGTCTTCATTTGTCTTAAACTCAAGACTAGCAAGTATTTTCAGTGCCTCTCTGTTAAGGCTGGTAATTAGTACTGCAGTTACAGCATCTTTTGTCTGCTTAACCTATATGTTTTGCAATCTTGTAGTTGTTCCAGATTCTCCTGAAACTTTTCCAATTGCTTGCCAGCTTGCCTGTCATGTCTGATTTTGTTGGGAACTAAATATTTTCAATATTCAATTCACAGGCCTGTAGAGTGGCTGCATTCCTGATGCTCAACATTTGATTTTTATTCTATTTTAAATGATGATTCTGTTGATATAACAATATAGAGAAGATTGCAATAAGGTAAAAAAAAAAGTCAATGCCAGATCAGAACCGGATCAATTGCAGACAAAGTACAGTATCAACTTAACAACAACAACTTGCATTTATGTAGCGCCTTGAATGTAGTAAAACGTCCCAAGGCGCTTCACACGAGCAATTATCAAACAGAATTTGACATCAAGCCACATAAGGAGATATTAAGACAGGTTTCAAAAGCTTGGTCAAAGAGGCAGATTTAAAGGAGCTGAGAGAGGTAGAGAGGAGGAGAGGTATAGGCAGGGAATTTAGCAAAAAAGCACAGATCTTTGGGAAGCTGCCTCAACTGGACCAGTTGGCACTCCGACCCAGTGGCTGGACAATGCCACTACTTCCTGCCCCTCCCACCAGGCAGGTACCCAATCCTTGCAATACTGGAGTATGCACCTGCGACTTTATTCAAATAGCCTAATCCCAGGAACTCCAACAGGATCATGGATACTTGAGGTCAGCCGGCAGAAGTCCTACTCTGCTGTAGTTATGGCATCCCGTAGCGGGTTCACTGATTTTTAGGACTAGAGTGACTTACCTCCCATTCTGTCACTACACCATGTTTGCTATTACAGGCCAGTAGATAAATGACGAAACAATCTCAAGTCAAAAACATGTGTTGTTTGCTGATCAGCCATATTAGTTAAAGCACTTACAGCTGTTAATCAAATAACCTCAAGGTCAGAGGGAACAGCTAGAGAACATCATGCACTTGAATACGGGTACAGAATTAACGACAATATTGCTACAACATGGTGAGAAAATCATTTTATCATAGAGACAATAACTAGTTAGTAACAGCAAACTACTGTGGAGCAGAATAGTCTCCTTGCTTGCTGTTAGACCTGAGGTAGTCTACCCTCAATCCCAGTTAGGATGTGTTTGTTTCAATTACCTCAAAATAAGAGACATGTGATGAGAATACATTTCCATTCTAAAAGAATTAGTTAAAGAGTTACGTAGCTAAGACTAGACTTGTCTTTACTCAAGCCATTAATGGATATTTCTGGAGTGAGTTGTAAGAAGTCAAATGCTGTTAGTTTCTTCTTGTAAAGAAACTTGTTTTTATATCAAGCCAAACTTTGGCTACAGACTCCCATCCGGACAAATCCAACCTGGCCAATTACTGCCCATCAGTCTACTCTCAATCATCAGCAAAGTGATGGAAGGTGTCGTTGACAGTGCTATCAAGCGGCACTTACTCACCAATAACCTGCTCACTGATGCCCAGTTTGGGTTCCGCCAAGACCACTCGGCTCCCGGCCTAGGTCCAAGCATGGACAAAGGAGCTGAATTCCAGAGGTGAGGTGAGAGTGACTGCCCTTGACATCAAGGCAGCATTTGAGCGAGTGTGGCATCAAGGAGCCCTAGTAAAACTGAAGTCAATGGGAATCGGGGGGAAAACTCTCCACTGGCTGGAGTCATACCTAGCGCAAAGGAAGATGGTTGTGGTGGTTGGAGGTCAATAATCACAGCCCAGGACATCGCTGCAGGAGTTCCTCAGGGCAGTGTCCTAGGCCCAACCATCTTCAGCTGTTTCATCAATGACCTTCCCTCCAACATAAGGTCAGAAATGGGGATGTTCGCTGATGACTGCACAGTGTTCAGTGCCATTTGCAACTCCTCAGATAATGAAGCAGTCCATGCCCGCATGCAACATAACCTAGCCGACATTCAGGCTTGGGCTGGTAAGTGGCAGGTAACATTCGTGCCATACAGGTGCCAGGCAATGACTATCTCCAACGAGCGAGAGTCTAACCACTGCCCGTTGACATTCAACGGCATTGCCATCGCCAAATTCCCCACCATCTACATCCTGGGGGGTCACCATTGACCAGAAACTTAACTGGACCAGCCACATAAATATTGTGGCAACAAGAGCAGGTCAGAGGCTAGGTATTCTGTAGCGAGTTTCGCACCTCCTGACTCGAAGCCTCTCCACCATCTACAAGGCACAAGTCAAGAGTGTGATGGAATACTCTCCACTTGCCTGGATGAGTGCAGCTCGAACAACACTCAAGAAGCTTGACACCATCCAGGACAAAGCAGCCCGCTTGATTGGCACCCCATCCACCACCTTAAACATCCACTCCCTCCACCACCGGTGTACCGTGGCTGCAGTGTGTACCATCTACAAGATGCACTGCAGTAACTCGCCAAGGCTTCTTCGGCAGCACCTCCCAAACCCATGACCTCTCGAAGGACAAGGGCAGCAGGCGCATGGGAACACCACCACCTCCAAGTTCCCCTCCAAGTCACACACCATCCTGACTTGGAAGTATATCGCCGTTCCTTCATTGTCGCTGGGTCAAAATCCTGGAACTCCCTTCCTAACAGCACTGTGGGAGTACCGTCACCACATGGACTGCAGCGGTTCAAGAAGGCGCCTCACCACCACCTTCTCAAGGGCAATTAGGGATGGCCCGTGACGCCCACATCCCAGAAATGAATAAATAAAAAAATTCCATCACTACCAATGTCTCTTTCTCCAATTCTATTAGTGTGACTCATTTATTAGCCTAGTCACAAACTTGGCATCACCTAATCACTACTTCCTCATTTAACTCATCTTTCTTTTCAACCTTGCTGATTGCTGCTCTATAGACCTTAGCCCTTCATGTTTATTTCTCAATTTACAAACAATTGGAAGTCTTTGAAGAGGGTGCTGTCACAAGAGGAGGCCCAGAGCTATCTGCAAAAATATCCAGAGGGAAGCCAAGGAAGACTTTCAAAGCTTAGATAATAACATAAGAACATAAGAAATAGGAGCAGGAGTAAGCCATTCGGCCGTTCGAGCCTGCTCCGCCATTCAATGAGATCATGGCTGTTCTTTTGCCTCAATTCCATTCACTGGCGTTATCGCCATATCCCTTGATGCCCTTACTAGTCAGAAATCTATCGACTTCTGTTTTGAATATACTCAATGACTGAGCCTCCACAGCCCTCTGGGGTAGAGAATTCCAAAGATTCACCACCCTCTGTGTGAAGAAATTTCTTCTCATCTCAGTCCTGAATGGCCTACCCTTTATCTTGAGGCTGTGGCCCCTGGTTCTAGACTCCCCAGCCAAGGGAAACATTCTCCCAGCATCCACCCTATCAAGCCCTGTAATAATTTTGTATGCTTCAATGAGATCCCCTCTCATTCTTCTGAATTCAAGAGAATACAGGCCTAGTTTACTCAATCTCTTCTCATACAACAGTCCTGCCATCCCAGGAATCAATCTCGTGAACCTTTGTTGCACTCCCTCTATGGCAAGTATATCCTTAGATGAATAGCCTGGTGAGCAAAAGGGGGAGGAACGCAAGATAATGCACAAAGCCAAATTCTCACAAGAGGTATACTCTATATTATTGGAAAGGTCCACAAACACAATTGGCCCGATTTTACCCCCAGGTGGATTCCCCGTTCAGGGGAATTACAGTCGGGTCTCAATGATGTCATCGGGCCGCAACATGGATATGTAAAGAAAAATCTTGTTGGCTCCGGGTGTGTATCCTTGCTGCCTGTTCAAGACAACAGGTTAAAATTGCAGATGTTGCGATCATGGCGGCTTTCGAAGAGGTCAGAGCCAGAGCGATTTTAACTGCCCACCTGCCAGGTTTCTGCTGAGCGAGTAGGATTAAAATCGCCCCCAAAGACTCACTTTTTAGACGTAAATGAAAAAAGATCTCCCAAGAAGGTCAAGAAAGTAATATATAACCCAATAAGAAAGAGCACTTCCATCAACCTCAAGATTATAGGTAGATAGAGAAAAACCTTTTCTGCTGGTGGAGTCTAGGGCAAGAGGACATAACCTTAAAATCAGAGCTTGGCCATTCAGGAGAGAAGTTAGGAGACACTTCTTCACATAGTGGGTGGTAGAAGTGTGGAACTCTTTCCCACAAAATGCATTGGACACTAGCTCAATTAATCATCTTAAAGCTGAGATCGATAGATTTTTGCTAGCCAAGGGTATTAAGGGATATGGAGCCAAGGCAGTTGGATGGAGTTAGGATACAGATCAACCATGATTCCATTGAATGGCAGAACAGGCTTCAGGGGCTGAATAGCCCACTCCTGATCCTATGGTCCTATAGTCAAGGTGAGGAAGATACAGGTTGATGTGAATAGATGGATTAAAGAGAAACTGTCCCAACTCTCTGGATGTGGCAAAAGGCTTGTTTCCCTATTTTTCTCCAAACAGTGGAAAGTATATCCGATAGAATTCAGAAGATAGATATATATATATATATATAGAAGATATAGATATAGATAGATAGGTTGATATGTGAGTGTCAACTGTGGCCCAGTGGGTAATACTTTAGCCTCTGATTCAGAAGGTTGTGGGTTCAAGTCCCACTCCAGAGACTTGAGCACACAAATCTAGGCTGACACTTCAGTGCAATGCTGAGGAAGTGCTACAACGTCAGAAGTGCCCTCTTTCGGATGAGACGTTAAAACCGAGGCCCCATCTGCTCTCGTCTAGACGTAAAAGATCCCATGGCACTATTTTGAAGACGAGCAGGGGAGTTATCCCCGATGTCCTGGCCAATAATTATCCCTCAATCAACATAACAAAAAACGATTATCTAGTCATTATCACATTGCTAATTGTGGGAGCTTGCTTTGCACAAATTGGCTGCCGTGTTTCCTACATTACAACAGTGACTACACTTCCAAAGTAATTGGCTGTAAAGTGCTTTGGGGCATCCGGTAGTCGTAAAAGGCACTATATAAATGCAAGTCTTTCTTTCTTTATATCTGAGCTTGTGATCTCCATCTGTTACATCAGTCCTTTAGTCCTATAAAGGATCTCTTCTGGCTGACCATGCCAGATCTGATGAACAATCCCACTTGATACATTAACCTAACTTTCTTTTTACAGTGGTAGAAAATATAAGCAAATAATGATAATTAGATACTTAAATACTGTACCATTTAGTCTAGTTTTCAGTTAGGTTTAAGAAAGTAGTTTAAATGATCCAAAAAACATATTAATCAAAACAATATAACCTACCACAGTTACCCAGTAGCCAGTCTTCGCCAGTAATTTCCATGCATTAGCTAAGAGTCATGACACAGCCATGGCTATTGGCAACCACAGTGGCAGCTATGAGCTATCGTGGACTACCCATATATTCAGTAAATAACACTTCGATTTCAGAAACATTTTAATCTCTGAAGGAGTGTGTAGTCATACAATACATATAAATCGATTGTATCTTGGCCATTTGGGAAACCTGTAATTGCATGAAAGTCGTGTTGGGTGACCTGGGGAAATAAATAAGTTGATTTACTGTTTTCTTGACCAAATGCAGTTGTGTGTGATTTATTTAGAAAGGGGAAACTAACAAGTTGCTAAAATATCGCAGGTTGAATGCCCTGAAATTGTGTTGTTTGATATTAGTAACAAACATGTTAAATCATTTGTATGAAATTCCTTTGTTTGGTATTTTAGAATCATAAAAAATACCTTAGAAGGTATTACCCACAGAAGGAAGCCAATTGGTGCATTGCACCTATGCTGGTTTTCTGAAAGAGCTATCCACTTAGTCCCATTTCCTTACACTTTCTGCATTCCCCATTTTAATAAATTTAATGATACCTTTGTTAAAATGGACAAAATAATTTTATATGAACTGTTACTAAGATCACCCAGCACAATTTCAAAAGCCACACGGCAGAAAGTGAGGGCAATACTGACTTGGCAGCCACAGTTAGAGAACATGGCTTCTGGCTGTGTGGTCCCACTGATCTTCTTTCAAGTGCTGACACAAGTAAAACATAAGAACACTAGCTGGGGAGCCCCGCGTTGCGAGGGCAATTTTGGGGCGCTTGGTCTCCCTGCCCCTGTGTGTCCCCCCTCTCCCTGTCATGTCCTCTCCCTGTCCTATCCCTCCCCTCCTCTCCCTCCCCTCCCCTCCCCTGTCTCCCTCCCTCCCTCCCCCACCCCCTCCCCTCCCCCTCCTCCCCCACCCCCTCCACACGGAAAAGTGTCGGCGCAGACGTAAACGGGAATGAGAGACAGTTTTTATTATTTACCGGAATTCAGCGGACCGGAGCCGAGGCCCCCCGCGTATCGCGCGGCTGATGGACGGCCGCTGCGGGCGGGCGGGCGGCGCATGCGCGGTCAGTGCGGGCGGCGCGAGGCGGCCCGCGGGGAGCAGGCAAGACCGCCGGCGTGCCCCGTTGCCGGGGTAACGGGGGCCGTGCGAATGCGTGCCGTCGTCAAGGCGGCCGCGCAACTGGCGGCCTCTTTTTTTTAAACTCATCAGCTCCCCCCCCCACCGCGATTTCCCGAGGCTCTTCCCCCCCCCCCCCTCGTTTTCCCGAGGCTCTTCCCCCCCCCCCCCCATTAAATTGTTATTTAATTCCCTAACACATCATTAAAATATTTACCTTATTTCCCTAACACACTGAAAGTGTGGGGAAAAAATAGTGAAAAATCAAGATGGCGGCCACTCACCTCAGTTCAGAAGGATAAGGCCCGCCCACACACGCACCGATTGGTCGACCAGTCAGGTCACCGAAGCATAGGATTGGTCAATCGTCGAGTCACTCGACACTCAACTGTAGGAAGGAACCCGCCGTCCGATTGGTCGACCTCGATGTCACACGGTCGCTAATGAGATGCTTATGAGCGGAAGGCTGAACGTTTTTTGGATACCGCGGGCGCGGTTTTTGTCCGGCCGAAACGTAAATACGCCTATGACCGGTCCGGAATCGCAAGCTTTCTTTTGAGGCGACGCGCGCGTCGGTACGCTCTGTAACTTTCAAACGTATAGAGAATGGACAGACATCGGGACAGACAGACAGACATCGGGACAGACAGAAGAGCCGCTTTATATATATAGATAGATAAGAAATAGGAGCAGGAGTAGGCCAATCGGCCCCTCGAGCCTGCTCCACCATTCAATAAGATCATGGCTGATCTGATCCTAACCTCAAATCTTCTATCACTCTGCATCCACCCGAACCCATGTGATCTCCCGGGAGAGGCGAAAAACCAGATACAGACCCAATGGCCAATTTGGGAGAAAAAAATCTGGGAAATTCCTCTCCGACCCATCTAGGCGATCGAAATTCTTCCAGGAGATCACTCTGTCCCTATATTTTCTACAGTACTTACCTTCTGTAAAGGCGATCTCCACCCCAGCCAGGAACAGGAATAAAACCATCTCCTGAAATCTAACACAGAATTAGAACACAGTAGGAGCAGAACAAGGCTACACGGCCCCTGGGCCCACTCCACTACCCACAGGGCCATGACCATTCCGAACCTAGACTCATGTCCAAATTCCTGCCCGCTCCCCGTAACCTTTAATTCCCTTTACTTCTAGGAAACTATCTATTTCTGTTTTAAATTTATTTAATGATGTAGCTTCCACAGCTTTCTGGGGCAGCAAATTCCACAAACCTACCACCCTCAAGTTTCTCCTCATCTCAGTTTTGAATGAGCAGCCCCTTATTTTAAGATTATGCCCCCTAGTTCTAGTTTCACCCATCATTGGGAACATCCTCACCGCATCCACCCGATCAAGCCCCTTCACAATCTTATATGTTTCAATAAGATCGCCTCTCATTCTTCTGAACTCCAATGAGTAGAGTCCCAATCTACTCAACCTCTCCTCATATGACCACCCCCTCATCCCCGGGATTAACCGAGTGAACCTTCTTTGAACTGACTCGAGAGCAAGTATGTCTTTTCTTAAGTATGGACACCAAAACTGTATGCAGTATTCCAGGTGCGGTCTCACCAATACCTTGTACAACTGCAGCAATACCTCCCTGTTTTTATATTCCATCCCCCTAGCAATAAAAGCCAACATTCCATTGGCCTTCTTAATCACTTGCTGCACCTGCATACTAACTTTTTGAGTTTCGTGCACCAGGACCCCCAGATCCCTTTGTACTACAGTACTTTCCAGTTTTTTGCCATTAAGATAATAACTTGCTCTATGATTTTTCCTGCCAAAGTGCATAACCTCACACTTTCCATTATTGTATTCCATCTGCCAAATCTCTGCCCACTTACTTAGCCTGTCTATGTCCCTTTGCAGGCTTTTTATGTCCTCCTCACTCACTACTTTCCGTCCCATCTTTGTATCATCTGCAAACTTTGATATGTTACACTTGGTCCCCTCCTCCAAATCGTTAATATAGATTGTAAAGAGTTGGGGACCCAGCACTGACCCCTGCGGAACACCACTAGTTACTGGTTGCCAATCTGAGAACGAACCATTTACCCCAACTCTCTGCTTTCTGTTAGAGAGCCAATCCTCAACCCACGCCAGAATATTACCCCCAATCCCGTGATTTTTTATCTTGAGCAATAATCTTTTGTGTGGCACCTTGTCAAATGCCTTTTGGAAGTCTAAATACACTACGTCCACTGGTTCCCCTTTATCCACCCTGTATGTTACTTCCTCAAAAAACTCAAGCAAATTTGTCAAACATGACTTCCCCTTCATGAAACCATGCTGAGTTTGTCCTATTAAATTATGTTTATCCAAATGTCCCGTTACTGTCTCCTTAATAATGGACTCTAACATTTTACCAACCACAGATGTTAGGCTAACAGGTCTATAGTTTCCAGCCTTCTGCCTACTACCCTTTTTAAATAAGGGTGTTACATTAGACCCGGGTTCGAATCCGGCCTCGGGCGACTGTCTGTGGAGTTTGCACATTCTCCCCGTGTTTGCGTGGGTTTCCTCCGGGTGCTCCGGTTTCCTCCCACAGTCCAAAGATGTGCAGGTTAGGTTGATTGGCCATGATAAATTGACCCTTAGTGTTAGGGGGATTAAATACGTGGGTTACGGGGATAGGGTGGGATATGTGTTGGTGTAGGGGTTACGGGGATCGGGTGGGATATGTGTCGGTGCAGGCTCGATGGGCCGAAATGGCCTCTATCTGCACTGTGGGGTTTCTGTGATTCTGTGTGATTAGCAGTTTTCCAATCGGCCGGGACCTTTGCTGAGTCCAGTGAGTTTTGGAAAATTATTACCAATGCATCCACAATCCCTACCGCTACTTCCCTCAAGACCCTAGGATGCAAGCCATCAGGTCCAGGGGATTTATCCGCCTTGAGTCCCATTATTTTACCAAGTACCACTTCCTTAGTGATTTTAATCGTATTTAGTTCCTCCCCCCCTAGAGCCCCCTGTTTGTCGAGTGTTGGGATATTCTTAGTGTCCTCTACTGTAAAGACTGATACAAAATAATTGTTCAGTGTTTTTGCCATCTCCATGTTTCCCACCATTAATTTCCTGGTCTCATCCTCTAAGGGACCAACATTTACTTTAGCCACCCTTTTTCTTTTTATATAACTATAGAAACTTTTACTGTCTGTTTTTATATTTTTTGCTCATTTACTTTCATAATCTATCTTCCCTTTCTTAATCAATCTTTTAGTTATTTTTTGCTGTCTTTTAAAGACTTCCCAATCTTCCATCCTCCCACTAGATTTGGCTACCTTGTTTTTAGTCGGATACTACCCTTAATTACTTTACTTAGCCACGGATGGCTATCTTTTCTTTTACACCCTTTTTTCCTCAGTGGAATATATATTTTTTGGAAGTTGTAAAATAACTCCTTAAATGTACACCACTGATCATGTACCGTCTTACCCTTTAATCTATTTTCCCAGTCCACTCTAATTAATTCCGCTCTCATACCTTCATAGTCTCCTTTATTCAAGCTCAGCACGCTTGTTTGAGATCCAACCTTCTCACCCTCTAATTGAATATGGAACTCAACCATGTTATGGTCACTCATTCCAAGGGGATCCTTTACTAGGACATTAATCCTGTCTCATTACACACGACCAAATCTAAGGTTGCTTGCCCCCTGGTTGGTTCAGTTACATACTGCTCAAGAAACCCATCCCTAATACACTCAATGAACTCATCCTCAAGGCTGCTCTGCCCAATTTGATTTGTCCAGTTAATATGATAATTAAAATCCCCCATAATTATAGCTGTTCCCTTATTACAAGCCTCAACTATTTCCTGATTAATACTCCGTCCAACAGAGTTGCAACTGTTCGGAGGCCTATAGACTACACCCACTAGTGTTTTTTTCCCCTTATTATTCCTTATCTCCACCCAAACTGTTTCACTATCCTGCTCCTTTGACCCAATATCATTTCTCTGTATTATAGTGATTCCTTCCTTTATTAACATAGCCACCCCACCTCCTCTCCCTGCCTGTCCTTCCTGATTGTTAAATAACCTGGTATGTTTAATTCCCAGTCATGGTCACCCTGCAGCCATGTTTCTGTAATAATCTGTAGTATAATCTCTAGCAAGATATGCCTTGAGCTTGACCAGGAGGCAAAACTTTTCCCCATTAGCGCTCAGTCTCCCCTAGTTGGTTAAACATAGTCAAACAACTGGCAACAGTGATGACTACTGTAAGCGAGGAAAATCTGGATGGTAAAACAGAACTAACAGAATCGGGTGTTACCCAGATCAATAGTTTTATTACGAGTGCACACGGGAGAACTATCTCAGCTACCCTTAGCTAGAGACATCATTCTCAGAGGAAAAGTGACAATACAGCTTAGTTTGTACAGTTTATTAGACAACACCCACTTATTACTAATGGGGTGTATACATGGGAATATTGATACTTCATTGGTTTACATGGTTAATCAACTACTAAGCCTGTCCTTCGAACTCGAGTACCCCCTGAATACATCAGTGAGAAGCTGATGGGCTGCAGAGGCTTCACTCTAACTTCGCATTCATGAGCTTATCTCTTATTCTTGTTATCAAAATAGGGAGGCAGGCATCTTCAGCAAGACATGGCCTCAGTGAACAAAGCCCCAGTCAAACTCTGCAGCCAGCTGACTATTCTCCAAGACCTGTCTGTAAAGGCCTCATCAATGTGCCTTTGTACCCTTATCTCTTTCAGGAGGCCTCCTCCAAACATGTACTCAGAGTAATTTATGAGCGGAGCTTTGGAATGTCCTTGGTCACCTAAATCTATCTATGTTCGTTTTAGTTTTTTAAAAAAGGGTTAACATAGTCAAGCATCCCATGGTGCTTTGTGTTTCATTTTCCAGCTAACAAGACTAAATGGTACCTTTCATACAGTTTTATACCGGTCGAATATTGAGGACCCCTTTATATCCCCTAAACCAAATTTTATCCTAACAACTACTGATGTGATGAGTCTGCCTTTTATATGCTTATTTCAGAATAATTGACACAGCGATGAATCAGATGTACATGCAGAGGTTCAGTTGAGGAAGAATAGTTTCTGAAACTAGCATATGGACTTTTGGGGAATGTTTTGCTTATATGATAAGTTATTAAAACACTCAGGTTCAATATTCAATAAGCAGAAACAAATCTACTCAAGGTCATGTTCTGGAAACATATAATTTCTACAATTCAGAGACACAAAGTTGCACAAAAACACTTAAGTCACATTGAGAGACTGCAAATGTTTTGGGGTGTAGAGCTTGTCAGTTTCTGGATACAATCCACTGAACTTACATTTTCTAGAACAACAGAATTTTTGTTAGCCAAAGGTATTAAGGGATATGGGGCAAAGGCGGGTATATGGAGTTAGGTCCCAGATCAGCCATGATCTCATTGAATGCCGGAAATGGCTCAAGGGGTTGAATGGCCTCCTCCTGTTCCTATGTTCCTAAAACGGTAGAAAAATTGGCAGCTCTTCACTGGATTCAATTTCATGCTGTTCAGCAAATGGCTGTTACAATTGTCATTGTGGTAACAAAGACTCCTGAAAGGTGAATTTTACCATCAATTAAAGCATTCAATTTTAAAGTTATTAATTTCTTTGAACATTTTACATCATCTCTTAGTTACCAACCTTGTTTTCTAGGTTCAACACACGTTGAAAACTTGCTAGTGCATTTATACAGCCAAACCCCTCTCCCCACTCCACAGTTCTTATGACATTTTTGGAGCATTGTTTGAGTAGAGGAAACAAACCAGCTGCCTAATATTGGTCCACTCTGGCCTCTCACTGAAGAGATAGCAAGTATAGGTAACTTTAGGGGAGAATGGAAAATACAAAGTTTACCCCATTCAAATATATGGGAACATTGACTTAATCTTTTGTATGTGGCTCACAAAACTCCATAACACATATCGAGTCCGTGCCCACAAAGACAGAAAACTTGGACACTTCTGCCTGTTTCAATTTCTTGGCAATAAAACCTTCAAATTGTTTTTTCTTGTGTTCGCTGTTACTGTTATCATTAGATACCAGGCAGTGTACTAACTGCCAGGAGGAATATTAAACCTGTTATTCTTAAGACAATTTGCTATTGAATAGTTCTAGCTGTAACTGATTAGACTGTATAGATAAGCAATATGAATTGTTTCAACTTGCAACAGAACTCTAGGTGCTTTTTGTGAATAGTTATAAAACAGCTGTCAGGCATGAGCAAATCATTATTTTAATCTTCCTTTTTCCCTTTATAATCGAGTAGGGTATTAAAGCTATTGTGAGACAGTTTATTTATGTTATACTAATTTACTTTAAGTTTTTGTGTTGGTTGGAGAATCAGACTGTACAGCAGGTACAGCATGGTGCACGGGCACTAACAGGGATGCTGTGACAATGACAAGTTATCAAAATTGTTGCTGTTAAAATGCGGTTTCCCCTAAGGAGCTGCAGGTATAAGCTGAATTGGCAGCGCTGTCATATCTAATAACTACTCACAATCAGAAATGGTGCATGTGTTGGTACTGTGAGCTTTTAACGATGATGTATTCATTTACAAGACTTCACATCTTCCACGTTTTTTGACAGTTTAGCATGACTGAAAATATCCTTTGGCTAATGGCATCTCTAACCAAAAAAGAAACTGTCAGGTGTCTCTCTGATGACCCCTTGAGCCACCTGTCAAGTTGGTACTTTGGGAAAATATCCATTATATCCCTGTAATATCCTTGGAATAATCAGTACAATCTGGTCTCAGTTATTAACCCAGTGAGTGGGCAATGCATGTCTGAATTGTTAAAGAGTGGTCAATATGACTCTCTCACCCAGAAGGCTGCCAGGAAGCTAGCAGTGCTGCCATATGGTAAATGAAAGGGTGGGACAGGGTGGTCCCAAATGAAAATAAGATTACAAGAGAGCAGACATAAAAGGTCAATTGAACCCAATTGTTAGGTATACATGGGCAGTAGTCCATAAGCTGACTTCTATACTATGTGGGATCTTCAATAAAGAAATCATAACTACCACCATTTTGTGTAGCAGTCTGGGGTTGCAAATGGATGACAAGACTCTAGAAAGCATAGGAGGAACAGAGTAAATGTAGGTGTGTGTAGGTACTTTAGCTAAATGAAGGGATGAGGGCAAAGAGTTGGGTGGGTGTTTGGCTGAGAGAAGGTTTACAGTGATGATCATATTTCTGTATAAATGGTTCTACAAATTCTGGATTTTACTGCATTGAAATGGTGCCCAACACAGTTGTAAGGGGATAATAACAGAAAATGCTGTAAATACTCAGCAGCTCAGGAAGCATCTGTGGAGAGAGAAATAGCATTAACATTTCAGGTCAATGTCCTTCTGTCAGAACTGGAGAAAGTTAGAGATGTAACAGGTTTTAAGCAAGTTCAGAGGCAGGGAAAGGGGGGATGGGAGGAAAGAACAAAGGGAAGGTCTGTGATAGGGTGAAAGGCAGGAGTGGTTAAATGACAAAAGATGGTAATGGGACAAGAAAAGAAACAAATGATGGGTCTAGAGAAGGTGTAAATGGGAATATCAGAATCATCAGCAGTTGTAAGGGGATTTTTTTGTGTTCTATTTTTCAACATAAAAGTCTTTTTATATCTTTATGTTAGAAAATGGAAGATTTGTCTTTGTTGACGTGAAGGGAGAACAGCAGGAACAACTGTTTGCCATTTTCATTTGTAGTGTTGCCACACTTAAGGCAATTTACATTTTTGAAATGCACTGACACGTTTCAACGTGAATTCTGTCACTGTAAATGCTTCAAGAAAACTGCTGGAATAACTAAGGGTGACATTGAAAAGGGATCAATGTTTCAGTAGGCTTGACAATTAACAGCCTAGATTTTTCACGGGGGCATGGACCCCACTGTGAGTGTGGGAGGTGGGATTTCTCCCTACCCAATAGCATGAACACTGACCCTGCTGTAGTTTGTGGGATCAATCTCATTAAAATAACGTGGGCGACCTCCAGGCTTTTTGAAATGCTTCTCATTGCCACCTTGCCAGTTTGGGGGCAATAAATAGAGCACTGCTGCTGGATTTAAATGGCTGCTGCAGCTTAAATAGCAAGGCACCCTCACAAAACCTTGGGCTAAACAGAAGAAATATCTGTAAAAACGTCTGAAGCATCTGTTATATGACACCGAGTCCTTTGCTTTATGGATCTGATATGGAAGTGCTCTTGCAGGAGGTTAGGGACAGGATGTAGCCATTGTTTGGGCCAGGCAGATGGAGGGCCCCAAAGCAAATTGCTCAGGCTCAGTAGAGGGAGGTGGCCAGGCCAGTTGGTGCTGATTCAGCAACCCCATGTCCTCCCACTAAGTGCAGGAAGAAGATTTTTGACCTGTACTAAATGTGTTTACCACTGTCGGTGACCTCCCTCTCATATTATGTTGAAGCGCTTGAATGATTTAGCATCACACAACGTGCTTACAGTCATTCTAACCTCTCTTCCTCTCCTCCTTCTGCAGATGTTGCACCATGACTACATGAGACAGGCTCGTTGGACCAGTTGTCTTTT
This sequence comes from Somniosus microcephalus, assembly GCF_052327205.1. Classification (NCBI taxonomy): domain Eukaryota; kingdom Metazoa; phylum Chordata; class Chondrichthyes; order Squaliformes; family Somniosidae; genus Somniosus; species Somniosus microcephalus. Next base: position 137,953,752 of record NC_140989.1, on the reverse strand, counting down.
CCTGTCTATCTTTTTTGTATATACATGCCCATGAAGTAGTGCAGTGCCCTTTACATACCCAGCCTTCACCCAGAAGTGTTCCTTCATTCACATCCATACATACATTCACCTCACAAAAATAGCATTGCATGCAATATCCTTGCTTGTGGGTTGCGCACTGACACCTAGATTTTACTGTAGGTAATGGTTATTGAAGCTAATTTGGCCCTTTTGGGTTTCTTTAGCAAGAAAGCCCATAACAGGAGGGAGAGACTGGCCACTAATGGCCCCCATTTCTAGCTTTCAATGAGGAAAAGCGCTGCATATCCTGGATAGGAGAACCCATCAAGCATATTAGAGAGGAGAACATAGGTTGGTAAGTGCCAGCTGAGTGTTCATCGTGACATTCTACTTCTCTACCTAGTGCATCCTCCATAAATTGCCCCCCAAAAAATTACGCAGCCAGTTGTTGTGATCTGGAATACACTGCCTGAAAGAGTGGTGGAATCAGATTCAATAGTAACTTTCAAAAGGGAACTGGATAAATGCTTGAAAAGGAAAATATTACTGGGGAGTGGGATTAGTTGGATAGCTCTTTCAAAGAGACGGCACAGGCACGATGGGCCAAATGGCCTCCTTCTGTGATATATTATTCCATGGTTCTATGAAATCCTCCTGTCAAACCTTCTACTGAAAGTGATATGTGAGCACCGCCCCTCAGAAAATCACTCTAAGCTCTCCTGTAAATGTGAAAACAAGACTAAAAAGCAAGCATATGCCCTCATTCACTCCCAAGCCACCAACTCAGGGACTTCCACCTCCAGAGAGTGAACAAGAGAGGATTTCACTGGATGTGCACCAAACATGAATAAGAGGGAGCAGCTGATGGTGGTACATGATGAGGAAGATGTGGCTGGCATAGCTGGTGCAACATCAAGCATTGTTGCAGGCAGATCCGCATCAGACAGTTTGCAGCAGATGGAAGATTGGGTGGAAGAGTCCACCAGCAGCATGTGCAGCACATTGGAAGACCATTTAGCAGCTCTGCAGGTACACTGTCCAATCAAACACTCCCAGTGGAGGTACAGCACGGGTTAGATACAGAGTAAAGCTCCGTCTACACTTTCCCATTAAACACTCCCATGGGGCATAGGGCAGCTCCAGGGATATTTGCAGTGAAGCCCCCTAAGGACAGTCTTTGCTTCCTATATGGGTGCTCAGACTACTGCCATAGAGGCCTCGGGTGTCAGACTGGAGAGGGCTGCCTGTTGTGGTCTGGACAGACTTGGTGACTGGTTGCAGACAAGCATCATACAGGACTTCAGTGAACTTATTGGGACGATTAGGTTGGCTTTTCTGCAGATCAGTGGCCATGCAGAGCCAGTACCCAGCGCTAGTGGCATGGCTGGGGGGGGTGGTGGGGGCATGCAGATGATGGTGCAGTCCCTCAGGTGGGCAGCACATTCGTGGCCTTCCCACCAACCTATTCCGATGCCTACACATAGAGCACAAAGGAGGCAGGACCAGATGGCACATGTAGCATCACAAGAGGTGCCATTTGTAAACCAAAGGTTTCCTAGGCAACGCACCCTGTCTTATACAGCTATCCAATCACATTGATGTCATTGTCAACTATGGTGCATTCATTTGAATCTCCTATTAGTTTCAGCTGAAACCTCACAATAATGTCCTTGGAGGGAGCCAGATATAGCTGTAGAACTTTACACAGCCACTTCACGATCACACTGATAAAAACCTTCTGCTCGCACCTTGAGTATGGTGTCCAATCCTGGTTCTTGAACCACAAGAGAAAAGTTCAAATCCTCGTAGAACTCTAAAGGGGCTGCATTTTTGTTCATGGGGATCCTTCTGGTAATTCCACTCTGACAAGAGCAGGAGGAGGTGGAGGAAGACGAGTAGCAACAGTAAGGAGGAAGGAACAGTCAAAGCTGCGGCTGCAAGGACAGCAAACAGTAGGAGGCACGCTCGCAAGAATTGTACCCTCCGAACAGAGTTTATAGGCCCAGCACAACATACTTGCATTTTTATGAGGAGTAGTGCACTTCTCTGGGATGGCTGTCGCAGAGTTGTGTCACTTTCTGAAATAAGAAAGTTAGCACAGTATTGTCTGTTCCAGTCAAGGTCACTGCAGGCCTCAGCCATTTTCATCCAACTTCTCCCAGGCTGCCACAGGGCATATGAGTACCATCAGTCAGTCTGCAGTTCATGCTTACATTAAACACATGACTGATGCCATGTTTGCCAGAGCAAATATTTTCAACACATTCCCCCTCCTGGGCATCAGTAGCAGCAAGATCGGGCTCCAGCATTTCCACAGATTGCCCAGCTTCTCCCAAGTCCAGGCCTTCATTAACGTCACCCTGCAGGCCCCTCAGACATCCCCTCCCCTCCCCCCCCCCCCCCCCAATGCTTTCAGGAATCACAAGGGCTTCATCCCCATTGATGTGTCACTGGTGTGTGATCACTAACAGCGCATCATGCAGGTCTGTGGCTATCTTCCTGACAGCTGCCATGACACCTTTATATTGCATGACTTACCCGCTGTGACACTTCCCACAGTGAAGAGCCTGCGGAAATGTTGAACATTAATTAAAAAATTTAAATGTGACGGAGGCAAAAAAAAATAGAATTATACAAGAGACAACTGGATGGTGTAATGGGGAGGGGATCGTTAGTTCACCCATCCAGAAAGACCTAAGATGGACCAAATTGCTTTTCTCATCTATAACTATCTTGTGATTCCTGCTAGGGAGTGCATGTATATACATGTCGGATGAGGGGTGATGTGCCTTCAATAACTCAAAGACAAGGATTTTAAAGGATTCAACTAAAGGCTTTTAATCACTAAGAACATAGCAGGTCTTCCCACATCGGGTTCATCTGGTAGTGAGTGACTCATACAGCTCCTGAGACCTTTATATGGCAAAAGACAGGGGCGTAGCCAATACACATAATAGGAACAAAAGGGTGTGGTTCACACAATACAAGCAGGTAAAATACAAGCAGGTCTGATGAAGGCATATTTCATCACATTCACCCCTTCTACAGATTTAGTCTGTCCGGGGGTGTGATAGTCCTTCCTGAACGTCGCAACAGTACTTCGGGTTCCGACCGGGAGTCTGTGGTGCCCCCCTGGGCATACCCATGTGCCGGGGGTGTTGCAGGTACTTCTGGGGGTGGTGAGGATACCTCTGGGGATGGTGGAGGTTCTTCTGGGGGTGGTGAGGATGGGTCGTCGTCACTTCCTGCTGAGGCGAGGTCCTTTATGGACACGGTGTCCTCACGCCCGTCGGCGTGCTTGACGTACGCGTACTGTGGGTTTGCGTGGAGTAGGTGTACTGCCTCCACGAGGGGATCCATTTTGTGGCCCCTCACATGCTTCCGTAACAGGACTGTCCCTGGGGTGGAGAGCCACGAGGGTAGGGATACTCCTGAGGTTGATTTGCGGGGAAAAACGAACATCTTCTCGTGAGGAGTGGCGTTAGTAGCAGTACACAGTAGCGACCTTATCGAGTGGAGTACGTCTGGGAGGACCTCCTGCCAGCGGGAGGTGGGGAGGCCTTTAGACCTTAGTGCTAAGGTGACCGCCTTCCACACTGTCGCGTTCTCCCTCTCCACTTGCCCATTACCCCGGGGGTTATAACTAGTGGTCCGACTCGTGGCTATCCCCTTCGACAGCAGGTATTGGCGCAGTTCATCGCTCATGAATGACGCCCCCCTGTCAGTGTGGATGTAGTTAGGCATGCCGAACGTGCAAAACAGGTTGCCGAGGCACTTGATGACCGTGGCACTGGTCATATCTGGGCAGGGGTAGGCGAATGGGAAGCGGGAGTACTCGTCCACAATGTTGAGAAAGTACACATTGCGGTCGGTGGAGGGGAGTGGTCCCTTGAAATCTAAGCTCAGGCGCTCGAATGGCCGTGTAGCTTTGATCAGGTGGGCTCGGTCGGGTCTGAAAAAACGGGGCTTGCATTCCGCACAGGTGCGGCAGTCCCTGGTCATAGACCAGACCTCCTCGATGGAATAGGGCAGGTTACGGGATTTTATAAAGTGGAATAGCCGGGTGACCCCCGGGTGGCAGAGGCCATTGTGGAGGCCCTGTAGCCTGTCCCCCTGGATGCTGGCACACATCCCTCGTGCTAGGGTGTCGGGGGATTCTTTGAGGGCCCCCGGCCTATATATTATGTCATACTCAAACGTGGAGAGTTCGATCCGCCACCCGAGAATTTTGTCGTTCTTGATCGTCCCCCTCTGTTGTTAAACATGAAGGCTACCGACCGCTGGTCGGTAAGCAGGGTGAAGCGTTTGCCGGCTAGGTAGTGCCTCCAGTGCCGCACTGCCTCCACTATGGCCTGGGCCTCCTTCTCTACCGAGGAGTGCCTGATCTCGGGCCCTTGGAGGGTTCTTGAGAAAAAGGCTACGGGCCGTCCATCCTGGTTGAGGGTGGCTGCTAAAGCGAAGTCGGACGCATCGCTTTCGACCTGGAAAGGGGTGTTTTCGTCCACTGCCCGCAGCGCGGCCTTCTCAATGTCGTGTTTAATGCTGTTGAAGGCGGCGTGGGCCTCGGCTGTGAGCGGGAAGGACGTTGATTTCAGGAGGGGACGGGCCTTGTCGGAATAATTGGGGACCCATTGGGCGTAATAGGAGAAGAACCCCAGGCACCTTTTCAGGGCCTTGGGAGTGTTTGGTAGGGGTAGCTCCCATAGGGGGTGCAATCGGTCGGGGTCCGGACCGATTTCCCCGTTTTCCACCACGCAGCCCAGGATACAGAGGCGTGTGGTGCTAAAGACACATTTATCCTCGTTGTAGGTGAGATTGAGTCTGAGGGCGGTTTTCAGAAATCTCGCGAGGTTCGAGTCGTGGTCTTGCTGGTCGTGGCCGCAGATGGTGACGTTGTCTAGGTATGGGTAGGTGGCTGTTAACTGGTTCTCATCGACCATGCGGTCCATCTCCCGCTGGAAGACCGAGACCCCGTTCGTTACCCCAAAGGGGACTCTGAGGAAGTGGTAGAGACGTCCGTTCGCCTCGAAGGCGGTGTATGGACGGTCCTCCGGCCTAATGGGGAGCTGGTGGTATGCCGATTTTAGGTCGATGGTGGAAAACACCCGGTATTGCGCGATTTGGTTAACCATATCCGCTATGCGGGGCAGAGGGTAGGCGTCTAGCTGGGTGTATAGATTAACCGTCTGGCTATAATCTATCACCATCCGCTTCTTTTCGCTACCCTTAACTACTACTACCTGGGCGCGCCACGGGCTGGTACTGCATTCGATGATACCCTCCCGCTTGAGTCTACTTCCGACGCAATGAACCGTCTATCCTCCCAGCTGTACCGCCTACTCTTGGTCGCTATGGGTCGACAGTTGGGTGCGAGGTTGGCGAACAGAGAGGGCGGCTTGACCTTCAGGGTAGCCAGACCGCACACTGAGGGGCGGCTGGGACCCACCGTAGGTAAGCGTGATACTTTGGTGGTGGCACTGGAAGTGCAGACCCAAGATCACGCTCACACAGAGATCTGGCATTATCAGTAGTTTAAAATCTCTGTAATCATTGCCTTTTACCGACAACATAACCGCGCAGAAACCTGTAATTTTTGAGGTATGAGTCTTATCGGCCATGGCGATTTTGCCCTGTGTGGGGACTATCGTTAGAGAAAGTCGTTTTACCAGGCTAGGATGAATAAAGCTTTCGGTGCTCCCGCAGTCAATCAAGCATTTAACCTTGTTCCCGTTTACCTCTATGTCCATCATCGATTTAGACAACGGATGTGGCCTGGATTGATCCACTGTGATCGAGGCCACCAGTGGGTCCTGGAGGTCCGTGTAGTCGGGGCAAGATGGTGGACTCCATGAGGGTGGACAAGATGGCTTCCAAGATGGCCGCTCCCACGGCACGCATGCGGCAGTGGTGGAGTTGGAGGCGGGGTTCCCTCTGCAGACTTTGCTGAAATGTCCTTTCTTCCCGCATTTAAAACAGGTGGTGCCCTTCGCTGGGCACAGATGCCTAGAGTGTTTGACCTGACCGCAGAAGTAGCATTTCGGGCCCCGATGCATCGCGGCAGTAGTGGGGCTCCTGGGTGGAGGCTGGGGCTCCGATGGTGCTTGGCTGGCCTGAGACCTGGGAGGTGAAGATGGCTTCCAAGATGGCGGCCCCCACGGCGCGCACGAGGCGGAGTGGGCCACGTGGCCTGGGGAACAGGATTCAGAGTTCCTCTGGGCCATATCCAGCGATCGCGCTATAGCTATAGCCTGTTTTAAGTCCAGCCCCTCCTTTTCAAACAGTTTCTGCCGAATATAATTTGAACTGAGGCCCGCAATAAGGGAGTCTCGAATCAGCTCCTCCGTGTACACGATGGCAGACACGGCCTTACAGTTACAGTCTCTGCCCAGTACTTTTAGGTTTAGTATAAAGTCCTCTAGTGACTCACCATGCCGCTGCGTGCGAGTAGTCAGAAGATGCCTGGCGTACACCACGTTTATTGGCTGTGCGTAGTGGGCCTTCAGGATGGTGTAGGCCTCCTCGTAGCTGGTGGCATCTTGGATGAGAGGGGAGATCCGATGGCTCACCCAGTTTCGAAGGATTCCCTGTTTCATGTCTCCGGTAGCGGTTTCGGCTGCGGCTATGGCAGTGGATGAGTTTGCAATGAAAAATTCGAAGCATTGGAACCAGTGTCCGAACTGTGTGGCTGCGTCTGAGGCATGGGGGTCCAGATCCAAGCGCTCTGGTTTCAGGAGTCGATCCATCTTGGTGTTTTAGTGATTAAAATTGATGTGCCTTCAATAACTCAAAGACAAGGATTTTAAAGGATTCAACTAAAGGCTTTTAATCACTAAGAACATAGCAGCATAGCAGGTCTTCCCACATCGGGTTCATCTGGTAGTGAGTGACTCATACAGCTCCTGAGACCTTTATATGGCAAAAGACAGGGGCGTAGCCAATACACACAATAGGAACAAAAGGGTGTGGTTCACACAATACAAGCAGGTAAAATACAAGCAGGTCTGATGAAGGCATATTTCATCACAAGGGGTTAGGATCAGAATTGGTTGTGATGTCAATAGCTACCTGCCTATACACAGTGACTAGACTTACACATTAAATATACTCATTTAACTGAGAGACTAGAGCACTGCTGCTGTTAATGATATATGTGACAAAAATGAAACAGTTCTGTCTTGTTTTAGCTTAGTAGAGGCTCAATTAATCCATTTAATAAAGGTTTTCAAAATGATGAAAGGTTTTGATAAAGTTCCCTCTGGCGAGAGGGTCAATAACCAGAGGTCATAGATTTAAAAACATTGGCAAAAGATCTGGAGGGGCGATGAGGAAAATTTTATTCACTCATAGAGAGTTGTCGGGATCTGGAACACTCTACCTGAAGAGGTGGTGAAAGCTGATTCCATAAATAATTTTAAAAGGGAGTTGGACAGGTCCTTGAGGATGAGGAACTTAAAGGGTTACGGACAAAAAGCGGGGACATGGGACTAAGCACGACTGATCTTTCAGAGAGCCAGCACAGGCATGACGAGTCGAGTGGCCTCCTTCTGTGCTGTAAGTTTCTATGATTCTAAACAGTGTTAAAAAACAGAGCCACGGTCAGAATCTTGTCCCAAAGTTTAACTGAAGACAAATGTTGCAAGTTTCATCAGTCATCTGCAAAACTTGAGGGAGGAACCAAACTACTTTTGAACAACAACAACTTGCAGTTGTAAATCGCGTTTAACGTAGTGAAGCATCCTAAGGCACTTCATAAGAGCATTATCAATCACAATTAGGACAGGTGACCAACAGCTTGGTCAAAGAGGTAGGTTTTAAGGAGCATCTGAAAGGAGGAGAGAGAGGTAGCAAGGCGGAGAGTTTCGGGGAGGTAATTCCAGAGCTGAGGGCCTAGCCCTAGGCAGCTGAAGGGGCAGACTGTGAGCAGGGGCACACTGCAATTTGCTCAGTTATGGGTTTCATAGCCAGTTGTTCTCATATATAGTTGACAGTTATTGAAATTCAGGATGTGCCGGTGGCTGTCTTCAGGATTATTTAAGAAACTGTGGTTGTTCAAATTGAAGAGTCAGCTTGGAACTTCCAAGGGAGATAGTTCAAACCCAGCTCCCACAATGATCAGCAATAGACAAAAAAGAAACACTGCTCATATATAAAAGATATTTGAAAACAAATAGCTTAGCATTTAGATTCTAACCTTTTAATCTTTTCCTTTTTAAGAGATACAGAAGGATTTCTACAGTAAATTATAAATGTATATTATATATTACTGCTGTTTATTTGCTTGTTCATCTTTTGCTAAATAATTTAATGCTTAAACATAAAACAAGGCCTGATGTTGCAATGAAAAACTGGGGAAATTGTATTTGGGAAACTCGAAAGTATGTCACACACACATACGTATATAAGATAACTTTGTTCCTGTATATTTGTTCTTAGAGATTGCTTATCATTTCTCATAACTAAATAAACACTTTAGTAATCTGCACAGCAATTATGAATATAAGTTATAGATTTGAAAATGTTCTATATACTGTAAAGAAGCATGTTGGAATAGTGTTATTTTCATTGGCAAAATTGATCAAACTAACAGCATTTGATATGTAAAATTCATAATTCATTTTTTAAATGCATATAAATTCAAATTTGGTATAATAAACAGAAAAGCAGTAAAACTGAAGATTTCAAGGAGGCTTGGTATCTATCAACCGTCCTGTAGACAACCTACTTTTCAGTACAAGTAACAGCTATTATGTATGTATCTCATTCCAACTGACAAAAGAGATTTATGCGTTCATATAATACAGCTGACAAAAGCTTGAAGCAACAGAAGTAATGGCATGAGTCAGAAAGCTTTTTAAAATCATTGTGATAGCAATCACCATCGTGCTTATTGAGATTCTACTGTGATGAAGTGCATCAGCACTAAGAGCTGCTAGCCTCAGTGTTACAGATTGAATTATTGTTTATTTTTAAGTCTATTTGTGCTACCATTAGGGTGACCTAATACACAAACATTCATTTACTTAGTTCTGATGAATAAGAACTAATCTGTTGAGCGGGCCTGATTTTTCCTCTTCACAATGCCTTGTCAGTATCAGTTTCCAGCGTGTTAGGGGAGGGGAGAAATGAGTGGAGACCTATTAGGCTGGGTGTCCACCCCATTAGGGCGTGACATGCATTTTCCCTGACGTAATGGACAGTGACAAGAGAATAGCATCCAGGTGAGATGGTAAAATGCTAGTTCCATGGGAATGGTATAGAAGTGACCTTAAAATGTCTTCTGAGACATTTTTCTCATCTTTTTATGGGCCGGAGGGGGGGTGGTGTGGTCTGGTATTAGGGGTTCCCAAATAAAGAAGGTATCAGAGGTCACCTAGCAACACTTGACAACAGAAGAGGTTTAAAATGGCAGCTGAGCTAAATTAACATGAGCAGCAAAGGAATAGGGAACTATAGAGTAGTGGGGAGCAGTGTACTTCATGGAGTGGGACCAGGGATTCAGAGGAAGTACTGGGGGAGTGAGGCTCATGCCTTGCTTGTCACTTTGCTGTCACACAATAGGTTTCCCCTTCGGGCTCCCATTGTACAGTGTGCAACTTTGAGTGAAAGGAAGATGATGAGCAAGAACTGTCAGATGCTCCTACCCACAGACACCTTGCCAACAGAATTTATCGGCTAAATGCAATTGTTTGGACTTTATATACAATCAATATCTTTCCAGGTTCGGATTCACCATAGGGGGAAAAATTCGTGTTCGTCAGCAAATTACCAGCAACTGCAGTTAACGGCTGCTGGAAATGGCCACAACGCTAACTGAGTGAAATTGCTCTGGAGGGCATGGAGATAGGTGGCGCAGCGCTCACCTTCCATGCAGTGCCGTCCTGGTGGCGTTGTTGGAGGGATCCGGGACGAAGTTTCTGTCCAGGTGTGGCATTGCAGCTTCCCACAGCCTCTGGAATCAAGGCTGTAGAGCTCACAAGGAATTGTGGGTAATGAAACGGTCTGAGAATTAAAGGGGCCATGCACACTGAAGCAATACAAAATAAAATGCAGTGAATCAATAAAGTTTTCAGCCCTTTCTGCCTTTTAAGAAATATTCAATATTTATAAGAAGTTCCAAATGTGAATATTCAGCTGTTAAAGCTGAATTACCTTCCTAACTTCAACAAATGGGAAAACTGCCTCAGCACTAACACAGATGGCTCAGCAAGCCAGGGAAGGGGCACTGAGGGTCTCACACACAGCACTCCAGCTTTATGCAGGGAGTCAACACTGCAAGAGTGGTCTTCTACCCACAGGGGCCAGGAGGTCCTCCAGAAAGAATGATGTGGGAGTACATTGCTAAGGCCATCACTGCCAACAGTGTCACCCCCCCACCACCTAGATCCAGTACCCAAAGAAACTTCATGACCTCAGACCAGTGGTCAGGGTCAGTGAATGTATCTTCAAAAGCTGTCTCCTACCAACTGCGCCACTAACTGCTTTGGACTCTCTTCAGGGGTCCCCAGTGTTGACACCAGTAGTGTCAGTCAGTCTGCAATACATTGCTGCGTAAAGCAGATGACAAGCATTCTTTGGCAGAAGCAAACAATTGTCTCACCTAACTGGAAACAACTGTGGGAAACTGCCTTGCAAGGCCCAGGAATCCAGGGCAGTGGAGTCAAATGCAGAGCTGTACCATCTGCCGTAAGGACACTTGCTGCTAACACGCACCATAAGGCTGGCACAGCTAGTTACAGAACATGGTCAGCTGCAGCTCGAAATCAGCACCTGCAGCTTTCTTTCTTTTGGCTGTCTCATCTTAATTGACTGCCCAAGCATCACTGGCAAAGCCTGTTAATGGGCTGGAGTGCCTTTTGTGCCATTCTAAAAGCTTTGAGAATTTTTGTCCCCCAATTGTGATACTCTCCTTTAAGTGTCCTCATCCCTTTAAATTTCACTCACATATAATTCTTCGCTAAAACTATAACAAAGTATTTACAGCACAGAAGCAGGCCATTTGGCCCAAATGGTCCATGGCAGTGTTTATACTCCACAAAAGCCTCCTCCCACCCTTCTTCATCTAACCCCATTAACATAGTCTTCTATTCCTTTCTCCCTCAAGTGCTTATCTCGCTTCTTCTTAAATGCATCTGTGCTATTCGCCTTAACCACTTCCTGTGGTAGTGAGTTCCACATTCTAACCACTCTCTGGGTAAAGAAGTTTCTCCTGAATTCCCTATTGGATTTATTAGTGACTATCTTATATTTATGGCCCCTAGTTCTGGTCTTGCCTGCAACTGGAAACATCTTCCCAATCTCTACCCTATCAAACCCTTTCATAATCTTGAAGACCTCTATCGGGTCATACCTCAGTCTTCCCTTTTCTAGAGAAAAGAGCCCCAGCCTGTTCAATATTTCCTGATAGGTATAACCTCTCACTTCTGGTATTATTCTAGTAAATCTTGTTTGTACCTTCAATGCTTCTATGTCGATTTTATAATATGTAGACCAGAACTGTTCACAGTACCCCAAGTGTGGTCTCATCAAGGATCTACACATAACTAGTGCCCTTCTTAAACTCTGTACTTGCTTATAAACTGTTGAATCACTTAACTTTTTCTCGTTCTGATGAAAGGTCACCAACCTGAAACGTTAACCCTTGTTTCTCTCGCCATAGACGCTGCTGAGTGTTTTCCAGCATTTTCTGTTTATATGACAGATTTCCAGCATCCCACAGTATTTAGCTTTTGTTGCTTAAACTTAACATGGTGATAAAACGGTGTAAATGAGCTGAAGCAAGAAAGGTGAGTGTTACTAGCACATTAACACCCAGCTACGATTAGCACTAGGTTGTAACCTTTGTACTCACTGGAGGAAAATTGGCCACAGTGACTATTATCCAATGTGTAGCTGAGCAGTGCCACTGAAGAAGGCCCCAAGTTTGATGCCCAAGCAGTGCTGAGTAGGTTAGATCGCTACCATTGGTCTCAACATCACGTGGTTTCAGTGATCATTCAGGGATCCCCCTCCTGTTTACTCATAAACAATCAAAGCATTCAGCTGTAAGTTTAAAACAAAATGTGCGTCAGGTCAGTCACCAGCTACAAAATAGCTTGACATGTCTGATGAAGAATTCAACCCAAAATGCTGGCCTAACTTTCCACCCCAACATTTATTGCCCATCCCTAGTTGCCCTTGAGAAGGTGGTGGTGAGCCGCTTTTCTAAACCGCTGCAGTCCTTGTGGTGAAGGTACTCCCACAGGGCTGTTAGGGAGGGAGTTCCAGGATTTTGACTCAGCGACGATGAAGGATTGGCGATATACTTCTAAGTCAGGATGGTGTGTGACTTGGAGGGAACTTGGAGGTGGTGGTGTTCCCACCTGATGTGAGCCTTGTAGCATCTGTTCATTGCATGCTATCATTTTTATCTAGACTGGTGATTCTAAAGTATGTGCATGTATCGGTGTGTCTGTTAATCTGTGTCTATCATTGCTAGTCTAACTCTTCCCCATTTAATATTCTGCTGCAGTGGTAGGCTATAGGAGATAATGGACTGGCGAAGTGATGGTGCTCACTGCTGACCTCGATGAAAGCTGCCTGCAAAGTTTTAGCAGGCTCTGAGGCGTCGATTTTCCTTTTTCTGACGTGACTTTCCATCTGCAGCCATCTATAGGGGATCTGTGGCATCCAGCAACAGTGATGTCCTCAAGCAGACTGAACAGCTAATCACATTGAAGAATTCTCCAGACAGCAAACCAGGAAGTAAAATGCAGGTTTTATCATTCACTTTTTAATAATTTTACAGAAAATAAAATAAAAATTGAGACATACCCAATGGATTAAGATAGAAGCTGAAATATCATAAACTTAAAAAAAAAATTTTTTAATTATTTTAAAAATCTATGAAATTTTTATCATGGACTGGAGGGAATGAGATTCCACATATAAAATTATTTTTTCAGGGTCAGAGAGGTTGTCCAGTAGTAATTTTGATTGAGTACGCTGTTAAAAATTCTGTTACACCTCATTCAACAAGGCTTAACATTTTCAATGGTTTTTGCAGTGAGAATAGTGCGTAAAAAGTTAAAGTTCACGCCAATTCAGTGATTTCGTCTTAGAAGACTGCAACAGCACGCCCTGTGGAGGAAAAGGTTATCATTGACAGTAACCCAGAAGTTTAACTGCGCATGTGTGGACGCCAGAAGTTGCTGTCGGTTTTACACAGTAATGACAATTTTGCCGTCATTACAACCGCAAATTCTGGGCCAATATGAAAATATCCAGGGGGAGTATAATAACAGGTTAGAAACAAGAAACAAGTCTGCCTAATCTTATTCGCTCCCATCTGGGTCGTGAATTGACAGTAAACGTTATGCTATAAGTGTAGTGTATGTAACTGTTCTACCTTTAAGAGAACTATTGTATGTAACCGTCCACCTTTAAGAGAACTATTTTAGGTGTGGCACTACTTTATCTTGGCTGCTGTATACTGTAATACCGACGGTGACCACACCGGTATATAAGTGCTGTGTCAGGATTTATTCGGCAGATTCGCCCTGACCTTCGAATAGCAAAGTCCTGTTAAAGTTACTCTTGTAGTCTGTGTATTAATTCGCCATAATACCTACAGACTTTACAGTGGCGACGAGTTCGATCTTACCCTGCGGCAACAATACTTCCGAAGCAGTTAACGAGCGTCGAGAAGAGGCACCCGCCCTCGTCGTTCTGCTGAGAGAAAACTCGAGTCTGCAGAGCAAGGAAGAAGGAAGAATTCAGACACGAAGCCTTCCATCAGCAACAGGCACTGATTGTCCCTTCTGCCACGGTGGTGAGTGAGCCGATCAGCACGAGAAGCAAGTCGGCCACGGTGACTGTGAGTAAAGGGAAAATAAAAAATAAATAAACGGAGGATAAGGGCGGTGAACTCGACCACGGTCGGGGGAAAGGAGCCGGACAGAAGTCGGGCCCAGAGGCGCTGAGACTGGGGCAGCGTGGAGCACGGAAGCCGTGGTACAAGCGGGCTGGGAGACGCAACGGCGTCGTGAGACAGCTAGACCGCGACTGGCGAAAAAGGCCGGGCAGCTACCGAGGCCACAAGGCGCTGCGACCGGGATCGTAAGGCGCGGGAAGATATAAAAATAAATAAACCGCGGTGAACTCAGCCGCAGCCGGGGAGGAAAGCACCGGACTGCGAGAGGGCTGGGAGGCGCGATTGGAGTGAAAAAGGCCACGAAGCGCTGCGACCGGGATCGTAAGGCGCGGGAAGATATAAAAATAAATAAATCGCGGAGAACTCAGCCGCAGCCGGGGAGGAAAGCACCGGACTGCGAGAGGGCTGGGAGGCGCGATTGGAAGCCGCTGAGGGAGAGACAGAGCCCGAGCGAGCGGGAGAGACAGAGCCCGAGCGAGGGAGACTGAGCGAGATCCAGCCCAGCGGCTGAAACTGTTCGCCGTCAACGGGTTGTACCCAGCGCCGGTTGCCCTGCCGAGAAAAGGGAACAAGGAACGCACTGAAGCCGACGCGCAGGCTGCGAACCCCGAAAGCCAGCGGTCGTCGCCCGAGGGAAAAGCTTACCCCTCCCACCAGGGGAAGAAACGCGGGAAGCCGCCAGTAGGCGGGGAAGAAGACAGAAGCAGGAAACCGCCATTTTGAAAGTGGGCGGGGAAAGAAGACAAGCGCGGGAAACCGCCATTTTGAAAAAAAAAAAGTTAAAGAAATATTTCGTTGTTGTTTCTCAGGAAGAGTGTGAAGATGCCTAAGCGTAGTAACATCAACGGTTTCGATTCCGATGTGGAAGATTGGGCCACGTATGTAGAACGCATCGAGATATATTGTAAGGTCAATAAGATAGCAAATTATGACAAAGCTCTAACCTTACTAAACTCAATGGGTGCGAAGACATACGGGTTATTGAAGCATCTTCTATCACCAGCTAAACCGGCGGATCAGTCTTTCGCTAATATTGTTGCTGTCCTGAAGGATCATTTTAACCCCGCACCGCTGATGTTAGCGGAACGATCAAAATTTTACGCGAGAACGCAACGAAAAGAGGAAAGCAACGCGGAGTACCTGGTTGAACTGCGTAGGCTAGCAAAATACTGTCAGTTTGGGGTAAATCTGACAGAGGCACTGAGAGACAAGTTCGTGTGCGGGATGCCGAAGGAAGGAACACAAAAACGACTGCTCGAAGAGAACGATCTTACACTTGATAAGGCTGTCCTTATTGCAGCATCGCACGAAGCCGCAGCGAGAGGCACGGCGGAAATGCAGCGGAAGACAGCGGTACTCAGTGTGGATCAAATGACTTCGGGTACAACGAAATGTTATCGTTGTGGGAAGACAACACACGACCAGAACCAATGCTGGTTTAAAAACCAGGAATGTAGAAAATGTGGCAAGCTTGGTCACATAGCTAAGGTATGCCGGTCAGGAAAGAAGACCAGCAATAATAAGTCACCGCAGAAGAAGTACGGAAAGGTACATAAGGTGACTGGGAAGAGTCCAGATGAACAGAATTCGGACTCAGACTCCAACAGCAAGGAACTGGGTAGTCTGAGGATTCACAATGTGAGTAAAGAAGCTGACCGACAAACTATCTGGGTCACACTACAGATTGCAAAAGTCCAAGTGAAGATGGAAGTGGACACCGGATCGGCGTTGACGGTCATGAATAAGCAAGATTACAAAAAGTTATTCAAACATATTCCCCTACGGGATACGGAGATAGTATTGCAGACATACACGGGGCACAAAGTATACCCCATCGGAAAGATAAAAGTCAAGGTGAGATACAAGGACAAAGATCACCAAGGGATGGACATGTATGTGCTGCCCAAGGGAGGTCCACCACTTCTGGGACGGGAGTGGATCAGGAAAATAAAGATAGACTGGCATTCACTAAACACAATGACGGTAGATTCCGGAAAGGAAGATGTCAAACCTGAACGGTTGTCCAGAATATTGGACGAAGCTAAAGAGGTATTCCAGCAAGGACTGGGAACACTGAGAGGAATTAAAGCAAAAATCAAGATTGCAGAACATGCAAGCCCAAAATTTTTCAAAGCCAGATCGGTACCTTACGCGATACGACCTGCTGTGGAGGCAGAACTGGAAGAGCTTGAACGTTCAGGGGTACTGTCTAAGGTGGACTGGAGTGAGTGGGCCACGCCCATTGTTCCCGTCATGAAGTCTTCATCAAGTAACAAGCCAGGGGGACCGGGAAAGGTCCGCATCTGCGGAGACTTCAAGATCACAGTTAATCCGGTGCTTCACACGGTACAATACCCGCTCCCGCGGATTGAGGATATCTTTGCTTCATTGTCTGGCGGGAAACACTTCACCAAGATAGACCTGGCACAAGCATACTTACAAATGGAAGTCGAGGAAGAGTCGCGCCAGTATCTCACAATCAACACGCACAGAGGCTTGTATCGTTATAATAGACTGGTTTTTGGAGTAGCTTCGGCTCCAGCAATTTGGCAGAGGGCCATGGAGCAGGTCTTACAGGGTATTCCAAGCACGCAGTGTTACTCGGACGATATCCTGATTACGGGAGAAGACGAGGAGGAACACCTCACAAATTTGAAACTGGTGCTCACCAGGTTGAAGGAATATGGCCTTCGAGTTAATCGCCAGAAATGTGAGTTCTTCCAGAAACGGATCTCGTACTGCGGTCATGTCATTGACCAAGAAGGACTGCACAAGTCACCTGACAAGATAGAAGCTGTCGTGAAGGCCCACGCTCCGGAAAATGTATCACAGTTGAGATCGTTTCTGGGGTTGATTAATTATTACCACAAGTTTCTGCCAAATCTATCCACGGTGCTGCATCCGCTGAATGCTCTGTTGCGGAAAGAAGTACCATGGAAGTGGAGCGAGGACTGTAAGAAGGCCTTTCGCAGAAGCAAGGCGTTGATTACCTCTGAGGAAGTGTTGGCTCATTTCAACCCAACGTTACCTCTTCGTCTAGCTTGTGATGCTTCCCCTTATGGAATTGGAGCAGTACTTTCACACAAGTTACCAAATGGCTCGGAAAGGCCAGTCGCATTTGCGTCCCGATCATTGACCTACGCTGAGCGAAATTATGCTCAGATAGATAGGGAGGCCCTCAGCCTTGTGTGGGGAGTAAAGAAATTCAATCATTACCTGCAGGGCAAGAAGTTCACATTACTGACAGACCACCAGCCGTTGGTGTCCATATTCAACCCTAACAAGGCCGTTTCCACTATGACAGCGCAAAGGCTACAGAGGTGGTCCGTGTTACTTGGGGCACACCAATATGACATCGAATACAAAAGGTCCAAACAGCATGGAAATGCTGATGGGTTATCGCGCCTACCGTTGCCAGTAGTAGAAGAGGCGGCTACAGTGGACCCGGTAGAGATGTTCCACTCATCCATAGTGGAATGTCTACCAGTAACAAATTCGATGATCGAAAATGAAACAAGAAATGACCCGACTCTCTCACGAGTCTACGATTTAACAGTGGAGGGATGGCCAGCACATTGCGAAAATGCGGGCAGCGTTGGTTCGCCAAGAAAAGAACAGCTGTCAGTGTGCCGAGGAACCTTGATGTGTGGATCTAGAGTGGTGATTCCACCCAAACTTCAGCATAAGGTGCTAAAGGAGCTTCACGAGGGGCATCTGGGTGGAGTGAAAATGAAGAACCTAGCAAGAGCGTTTGTGTGGTGGCCAGGTATTGATGGAGACATCGAAGAAATAACCAAGAGCTGTCTAGGATGCCAGAAGGTCCAAAACGCGCCACCACAAGCTCCTCTGCATCCATGGGAGTGGCCCTCATCTCCTTGGAAAAGGGTACACGTCGACTTTGCTGGTCCATTTATGGACCCAATGTTTCTAATCGCGGTGGATGCACACTCCAAGTGGCCGGAGGTAATAAAGATGTCCTCCACCACCACCACGGAAAAAACCATCACAGTATTAAGGACCATATTTGCCAGGAATGGGCTGCCGGAACAGATCTGTTCTGATAATGGACCGCAATTTGTGTCCGAAGAATTCAGGAAGTTCTTAAAAAGGAATGGGGTCAAGCACTACACGTCAGCCCCATACCATCCCGCCACCAATGGATTAGCTGAAAGGTTTGTCCAGACCTTCAAGAAGGCCATAAAGGCCATGGGTAATGAAGACATCAACCTACAACATAAGGTAGATAACTTCTTGTTGGCGTACAGGAATGCAACACATGCGGTCACAAACCAAACTCCCGCCATGATGTTTTTCAATAGAAGACTAAGATGCCGGCTGGATTTGATTAAGCCAAATGTCAGAAGGGACGTAGAGAACCGGCAATTTCAGGGCATGAATGAAAGGCCAACTAGATCCTTTCAGATAGGTCAACAAGTTTTGGCCCGGGACTACCGTACCGAGAAATGGCAGCCTGGAACTATTGGGAAAAGGCTAGGGCCGCTGACGTATACCGTGGACATTGGTGACAGCATAATAAGGCGCCATGTTGACCAGATCATAGGGTCATCCACAAAGGACCAACCTACTCCACAACCTTACACGGCTAATGTTGAAGCAGAGATACCCAGAGCACCTACCTTCGATCTGGTAATACTGGAATCAGATGAACCTGACACTGTCCTTCAAGCCGAATCGACCTTGCCAGAAGAACCTACTACCCCGCCGAAAACTACGACACCACCGAGGCGTTATCCGGACAGAGTCAGGAAGCCTCCAGAGAGACTGAATCTGTGAACTGTTTTGCATAAGTTGTATATATGTTATGTTATGTTAATGGGGAATAAGTATGTTGTAAGCTAAAAAGGGAGGATTGTAGTGTATGTAACTGTTCTACCTTTAAGAGAACTATTGTATGTAACCGTCCACCTTTAAGAGAACTATTTTAGGTGTGGCACTACTTTATCTTGGCTGCTGTATACTGTAATACCGACGGTGACCACACCGGTATATAAGTGCTGTGTCAGGATTTATTGGGCAGATTCGCCCTGACCTTCGAATAGTAAAGTCCTGTTAAAGTTACTCTTGTAGTCTGTGTATTAATTCGCCATAATACCTACAGACTTTACAATAAGGCCTCATTTTATTCTTTTTTTTGCCACTTCAAACAATAGATAGAACTGGAAACAGTGTTAATGGGAAATTGCACCATGCTCAAAATTAGTACTTAATATTTAATGCTGCGATGAGAAGTACTGACTACTATAGTGGGACTGTTTCAGTGAGTGTGCAGGTGTAATGTTCCAGTCACAATTAATGCAGCTTAAATGCTCAAAGTACATTTGGGAAGATCAAATTTGATGTTTTATTACCAATTCAAATTGCTGTGTCTAAAAGGGAAGCAAAGCAATAGCATGGTCATCAGCAAGTTTTACCAGTTGTATTTCTGCATCTTAGCTCCCCTCTCTGGCACATGGCAACGCCAGCCTTTTCAGTACCAGGAGACTTTTTCAGCTTCCAAGAACTGCATACTTTTTCTTCCACACAAAAGACACTCAGGTTATTGAAGATGCTTTAACCTACTCCCCCAGTGATTTTAAGCTACCCCTTTCTTCCTGTCTCCAAGATTTATCTTTGCTCCATCATTGGCGGCCGTGCCTTCAGCAGCCGAGGCCCCAAGCTCTGGAATTCCCTCCCTAAACCTCTCTGCCTCTCTACACCTCTCTCTCCTCCTTTAAGATGCTCTTTAAAGCTTACCTCTTGTCCTAATATCTCCTTCTGCGGCTCGGTGTCAACTTTGATTTGATAATCGCTCCTGTGAAGTGCCTTGGGACGTTTTACTGCATTAAAGGCACTAGATGAATGCAAGTTGTTGTTGTTGTTGCTGCATCCACTCTGATACAGGTGAAAACAGCATTCTGAAAATGCATAATGAACAATGAGATTAAACCTTTCTGTTCACTCCTTCATTTATTTATGCTTTAGCATGCATCCATCATCAAGCTTTGAAAAGGAATACATTAATTAAGTTATATTTATGCTCGTAACATAAAATTATCAGCCAGGTCATCAAATTTCAGGAATTTTGCTATGATATTTAATTTATGGGTAATTTGGGCAGTTAAATGTAATATGATTTTTATGCAATTCATTCATTCCTCTAAAGCATGCTTAAACTATAGAAAGAAGATTAAGAAGGCCACAACTGAAATTCCTCTGGGAAAATGCAATGAAAGCCTTGGTCAATCATAGTGCAACTAAATATTGCTAAAAGCATCTGTCAGAAAAATTATCCTTTATCCTCATCAGGACTCAGCTGGGGAAGTTGCTAGACTATATGGCTTAGGCCATTTTCACGGTTCCTGAACAATTAGCTCTGTATTTGTCCCATAGCTCCACATTTCCTTGGGCACACAGCAGTGACAGTAACCAGAAACTTTTATCTTTTCATGACAAATTGTTCTGTTTTCCACTTGACTGAGGAAGCTTTTCTCATTATTTTTTTTCTCTCCTTTCTGAAATCCTGATTTGCTCACAGGCAGACGATTCATGCATTTGGATGTCAGTTACGCTCCATCCCACTTAATATGATTTCCTTGTAATATTATCTCTTCCACAGGTTCAAATTTCTGTGCCAACTTTTCCTTTTAGCTGACCGTCACCAAGGCCAGCTTTCTAATTTCAGCCTCTATACAATCATTCTTACATTGAAGCCTCTGTCATGTGACGGAAAGTAATCCAGCCTGTCATCTCTGCCACACTTTCAATCCTCATTCATTATAACATTTTTTGTTCCGCTCATTCCCAGTCATCGTAAAATCTCCCAATCAATGCTCCCACACTTTTGGTCCATGTCTTTGCACACAGCCAGCTGCTCAGCATATTCCACTAGCTTTCTGTATTTTTCTAATGTTGTCACCCCTCCCTATCTCTGTAACCTCCTACAGCCCTTCAACCCACTTGAACTCTCTGTTCCTCTAACTTGGGCATCTTGTGCATCCCCACTCCATATGCCCCACTATTGGCAGGCCGTGCCTTCACCTGCCTAGGTCCCACACTCTGGAACTCTTTCCCTAAACGTCTCCACCTCCCCATCTTCCTCTTCTCCTTCTCAAAGCCCACCTCTGTCGCGTAGCTTTTGGCCACCCCATAGCTTCTTCTTTGGCTGTGCCTTCTTTCCTTACACCTCTGTGAAGCACCTTGGATGTTTTTCTATGTGAAAGGTGCTATATAAATGCAAGTTGTTGTTGTCATTGCCCCCCCCCCCCCCCGGGAACTGTCAGCTCCACCGTGTGCACACTCGTTCTGCACAGCACCATAATTAGCTTCTGATTGGTATTAGGGGTAGAAATTGGCACGTGTTGTTCCTGTTTATGGGGCATAAAACAGGTACAAAGCACACCAGTGTAGCAGGGGAACTACCTACGTCCAATCTGTGTAGGCAGTGGTCCCACTGCTAAATTCAAGGGACCCCTTTTTTAGGCAGACAGTAAAACCGGCATTAGGCCCCTTGAATATGTAAATTAGGGGCCTAATACCTGTGGAAGGCCCCCTTTTCAAAATTAGTCAGCGATGAGCAGGGACAGGCCTGACGTCTGCTCCACTTGGGGTTCTTCAATGGCCCTTGAAAATCACCTTCCTCTGGTGCCAGGTGGAGTAGCAGTGTCCCCTTGACTCCACAGGCATTGCGATTGGCTCATCCCCCCGCCCCCTCCACAGCCAGCGATCTGCCTGGGGACACGCAGCAGGTATCTACAGATTTTGATCTGGCCTCGGGCCTACCTATTCCGACCCAGCGATCATTCACCCTGGAGCTATGCAATTTCTACCTCTACACAATCTGCACTGGAGGAAGGCCTGGTTGCCCGAGCTCTGTCAACTTCTTACGCCAATTAACAACCCTTTTTTCCCATCACTCCACACTTTCACAAGCTCAGTGAGGCTGACTTTTGCAATGACCATTGTTTAGCCACTCGCCTGCTATTGCACCATATTCTTAATACCTTGGAGGACCTCATTGTATCTCTATGCATACAATCCTGAAAAAAATACCAGAGCCCTATGAGATGTGCTCCAAATTAGCCACTCCCATGGAACATAGTAACAGGAGGAGGCCATTTAGCCACTCGAGCCTGTTCTGCTATTCAGTGAGATCATGACTGATCTGCTACATAATTCCATATACAGGAACAGTAGCATAGTGGTAATGTCACTGGGCTAGTAATTCAGAGGCCTGGATTAATGATCCAGAGATGTGAGTTCAAATCCCACCACGGCAGCTGGGGAATTTAAATTCAATTAATTAAATCATCTGGAATAAAAAGCTAGCTAATGGTAACCATGAAACTATCAGATTGTCATAAAAACCCATCTGGTTCACTAATGTCCTTTAGGGAAGGAAATCTGCCGTCCTTACCTGGTCTGGCCTATATGTGTCTCCAGACCCACAGCAACGTGGTTGACTCTGCCCTCTGAAATGGCTTAGCAAGCAACTCAGTTGTAACAAACCGTTATGAAACAAAGAAGGATGAAACCGGATGGACCACTCAGCATCGACCTTGGACACAGCAATGGCACACCCAGCCCAGTTGACCCTGCAAAATCCTCCTCACCAACATCTGGGGACTTGTGCCAAAATTGTGAGACATACTCACAAGAATCATACCTTTCAGTCAATGTCCCAAACTCCTCCATCACCGGCAGGACAGACCCACCAGGGGTGGTGGCACAGTGGTATACAGTCGGGAAGGAGTGGCCCTGGGAGTCCTCAACATTGACTCCAGACCCCATGAAGTGTCATAGCTTCAAGCCAAGCATGGGCAAGGAAACATCCTGCTGTTTACCACCTCAGCTGATGAATCAGTACTCCTCCATGTTGAACACCACTTGGAAGAAGCACTGATAGTAGCAAGAGCACAGAATGTACTCTGGATGGGGGACTTCAATGTCCATCACCAAGAGTGGCTCAGTAGCACCACTACTGGCCGAGTCCTGAAGGACATAGCTGCCAGTCTAGGCCTGCGACAGGTAGTGAGAGAACCACCACGAGGGAAAAACCTACACTGACCTCGTCCTCACCAGTCTACCTGTCGCAGATGTCCATGACCACTGCACAGTCATTGTGGAGACGAAGTCACGTCTTCACACTGAGGACACCCTCCATCGTGTTGTGTGGCACTACCACCGTGCTAAATGGGATAGATTCAGAACAGATCTAGCAGCTCAAAACTGGAAATCCATGAGGCACTGTGGGCCATCAGCAGCAGCAGAATTATATTCCACCATAATCTGTAACCTCATGGCCCGGCATATCCCTCAGTCTACCATTACCATCAAGCCAGGGGGCCAACTCTGGTTCAACAAAGAGTGTAGAAGAGCATGCCAGGAACAGCACCAGGCATACCTAAAAATGAGAGGCCAACCTGGGAAAGCTGCAACACAGGACTACATGCATGCTAAAAAGCGGAAGCAGCATGTTATAGATAGAGCTAAGCGATCCCACAATCAACAGATCAGATCAAAGCACTGCAGTCCTGCCACATCCAGTCGTGAATGGTGGTGGACCATTAAACAACTAACGGGAGGAGGAGGCTCCATGAATATCCCCATCCTCAATGATGTTGGAGCCCAGCACGTGAGTGCAAAAGACAAGGCTGAAGTATGTGCAACCATCTTCAGCCAGAAGTGCGAGTGGATGATCCATATCGGCCTACTCCTGAGGTCCCCACCATCACAGAAACCAGTCTTCAGCCAACTCGATTCACTCCACGTGATCTCAAGAAATGGCTGAGCGCACTGGATACAGCAAAGGCTATGGGGCCTGACAACATCCCGGCTATCGTGCTGAAGGTTGTGCTCCAGAACTAGCCGCACCTCTAGCCAAGCTGTTCCAGTACAGCTACAACATTGGCATCTATCCGACAATGTGGAAAACTGGCCAGGTATGTCCTATTCACAAAAAGCAGGACAAATCCAATCCGGCCATTTACCGCCCCATCAGCCTGCTCTCAATCATCAGCAAAGTGATGGAAGGTGTCATCGACAGTGCTGTCAAGCGTCACTGACTCACCAACAACCTGCTCACTGATGCACAGTTTGGGTCCGGCCAAGACCACGCGGCTCCCAACCTCTATACTGCCTTGGTCTAAACATGGACAGAGGAGCTGAATTCCAGAGGTGAGAGTGACTGCCCTAGACATTAAGGCAGCATTTGACCAAGTGTGGCATCAAGGGGCCCTAGTAAAACTGAAGTCAATGGGAATCGGGGGGAAAACACTCCACTGGCTGGAGTCATACATACACAGCCCCAGGACATCGTTGCAGGAGTTCCTCAGGGCAGTGTCCTAGGCCCAACTATCTTCAGCTGCTTCATCAATGACATTCCCTCCAACATAAGTTCAAAAATGGGGATGTTCGCTGATGACTGCAGTGTTCAGTGCCATTCACAATTCCTCAGATAATGATGTAGTCCATGCCCGCATGCAACAAGACCAGGATGACGTTCAGGCTTGGGCTGATAAGTGGAAGGTAACATTCGCGCCACAGAAGTGCCAGGCAATGACTATCTCCAACAAGCGAGAGTCTAACCACCGCCCCTTGACATTCAACGGTATTACCATCGCCGAATCCCCCACCATCAACATCCTGGGGGGTCACCATTGACCAGAAACTTAACTGGACCAGCCACATAACTACTGTGGCAATAAGAGCAGGTCAGAGGCTAGGTATTCTGCAGTGAGTGTCTCACCTCCTGACTCCCCAAAGCCTTTCTACCATCTACAAGGCACGAGTAAAGAGTTTGATGGAATACTCTCCACTTGCCTGGATGAGTGCAGCTCCAACAACACTCAAGAAGCTCAACACCATCCAGGAGAAAGCAGCCCGCTTGATTGGCACCCTATCCACCACCTTAAACATTCACTCCCTGCACCACTGGCGTACCGTGGCTGCAGTGTGTACCATCTACAAGATGCACTGCAGCAACTCACCAAGGCTTCTTCGGCAGCATCTCCCAAACCCGCAACCAATTCCACCTAGAAGGACAAGGGCAGCAGGCGCATGGGAACACCACCACTTCCAAGTTCCCCTCCAAGTCACACACTATCCTGACTTAGAAGTATATCGCCGATCCTTCATCATCACTGGGTCAAAATCCTGGAACTCCCTCCCTAATAGCACTGTGGGAGTACTTTCACCACACGGACTGCAGCGGTTCAAGAAGGTGGCTCACCA
Organism: Somniosus microcephalus; assembly: GCF_052327205.1. NCBI lineage: Eukaryota > Metazoa > Chordata > Chondrichthyes > Squaliformes > Somniosidae > Somniosus > Somniosus microcephalus. The sequence goes on along the minus strand of NC_140989.1, from coordinate 137,928,614 downwards.
CCACCTTCTCAACGGCAATTTGGGATGGGCAATAAATGCTGGCCTTGCCAACGACTCCCACATCCCATAAAAAATGAATTAAAAAAAAATACCCGCCTTTGCCCCATATCTCTTATTACCTTTGATTAACAAAAAGCTCAGATTTAAAATAACAATTGGTCTGGAATCAATTGCTGTTTGTGGAAGAGAATCCCAATCTTCTACCACCCTTTGTGCACAGAAGTGTTTCCTAAGTTCACTCCTGAAAGGTCTGGCTCTAATTTTTAGACTATGCCCCCTAGTCCTAGAATTCCCAATGAGCGGAAATAGTTTCTCTCTATCTACCCTATATGTTCCCCCTAATATCTTGAAAACTTTGATCAAATCACCCCTTCACCTCCTAAATTTCAGGGAATACAACCGTAGTTTGCGTAATCGCTCCTCGTAATTTAACCCTTGATGTCTAGGTAAACCTACACTGCACTCCCTCCAAGGCAAATATATCCTTCCTGAGGTGTGGTGCCCTGAACTGCTCACAGTACTGCAGGTCTGGTCTAACCAAGGCTTTGTATAGCTGAAGCATAACTTCTGCCCCCTTGTATTCTAGTCCTCTAGATATAAAGCATTCCATTCGCTTTTTTGATTACTTTCTGTACCCGTTCATGACTTTTTAATGATCTATGTACCTGGACCCCCAAGTCTCTTTGGAACCAAAAAGGATAGAACAGGGTACTTTCTAAATGGTGAAAAGCTAAAAACAGTGGAGGTCCAAAGTGGATGACCTCACATTTGCCTACATTGAAATCCATTTGCCACATTTGCTTAATCTATCAATATCTCTATGTAATTTTAGGCTTCCATCTATATGGCTTACAATGCCTCCTACCTTTGTGTCATTGGCAAATTTGGATATGTGGCTTTCTCTCCCATCATCTAAGTTGTTAATGAATATGGTGAATAGTTGAAGCCCCAACACAGATCCTTGCTGGACACTATGGGGTCGATTTTAACTCAGGTGCGGGGAATTGTCGGGTTCCCCGAATTTGGTATTTCCCACACGAATCTAAATGGGTGTGTGAGATTGAAAATCAATTGGCCAATTGAGTTAAAATTGCATCAATGTGTGGGAACCCTTGGCAAATGAGTATTTCCAGTCAGAAAGTCGCATAATATGATGTCATTATTGCTGCTGCATTTAGGGTCTGCAACAAGCCTTGCTTCTTCTGCAGGCTGCCAACCCTCTGGCATTTGCTGATACACTGAGCTGGAAGCAGAATGGCAAGAGAAAGACCGAGGCCTGCACCCCGTTTTGACGACGTTGCCCTGCAGGCTTTAGTGGAGGGAGCAAGAGCTCACAAGGAGGTGCTCTTCCCTTCATCAGGGAGGAAGATGCCTCCCCAGCAGACAAAGGCTGCGTGGCTGCAAGTGGCAGAGGAGGTCAACTCCTTATCGGCTAGCCGCAGAACCTGGATACAGTGCAGGAAGAGATTTCATGACCTTCAGCACACTGGAAAAGTGAGTATGAAGTTCCCATCACTCTCAATCTGATCTCCATTGCCTCTCCTCACCAGCACTCAGCTTTAGCAATCTCTTCCTCCACATCCCACTTGACACTGACATCCATGCACCCTTACTCATTCCCTCTCTCTCTATGCTCACATTCACCTAACTATTCGACTATGCAGCCCTCACACTCCCTATCACTCTGATGCTATGAAAACAACTGACAACACACAGGGAGGGCCCTTGGTCTTGCAACCTCACTCCATCTTTGTCTCCTTCTAAGCATCTATGCTATGGATTCTCTACACTCACTCCTTCATTCTCGCTCAAACTCCACTTGTCTCCCTCATTGCAGGAAAAGAGAGCTCACAATAAAAGAGAATGAGCGAGGACAGGAGGAGGGCCACCATCAGTAGCTCCCCTCACCCCCTGGGAGGAGGCGGTCCTGGAGATCGTAGGACTGGAGGATGACGCGCAAGTGGGGGACGGACAGACGGGTGCATCACAGCAAGCTGGTGACAGAATAGTTTTCCTTCTCTCTCATTGATATTGCATGAGTCGCTGATAATGCTTCTGAAGCTATAACAGATCGACCTATGATCATATGCAATGTACATGTAACCTTGACCTCACATCTCTAACTCTTTCCTTGACTCCCCCACAGGACCATCGAGAGCCCCCGTCCCCACTGTCCAGGAGGAAGAGCCTGAGCTTCCAGACTCCTCAGAGGAATCTGCAACCTCTGAGGGTGCAGCGTCAGCAGAATTCAGCGCGCCCAGCACCAGCGCAGACACTTACACCTCGGTGGGACCTTCAGGACATAAAGTAGTGTTGTCACCTGGTGTATCACAGCTCAAAAGTGAGCATCAGCAGATTGTGGAGACAGGGACAGCAGTGGAGAGTGCTAGTCAGAGGGCACAGGACTCTGCCAGCTCGGCTCAGCTGCATGTCGACCCTCTGCCTCTGGGTCCATCCATAAAATCAGCGGGGCTGGAACTCCAGGAACAGATGCAGGAGTCTCTGGCAGGTTTTGTCTCCAGGGTCGATGTGAGTGTGGAGCGAATGGAGGAGTCCATAGCGAACATGAGCAGAACCTTTGTGGAGTCATTGGCACATGAACGCATCACCATGGAAAGGATGGCAACCTCCATGGAGGAGATAAGTCGCCAGGGTATGGAAAACATGGTGAGCATTCATAATGGAATGACATCTCTTGAGGAGCGATGGGCATCTATTGAACAGAGAAACCAGACCTTCATGGAAGTCCTTCTGAATAAGACTGCCAGTGCAGAAACGGGTCCCCATGGCCCCCTGATGTGCAGCAAGGTGCTCTCAAGCCACTTCCAAGCGCTGGCCCCTTCTGGCCTGTGCAGCTTCAGATGGGTGAGCAGCAGCCTGGTGCTCCTGTTGCTGCTGCTGTTGTTCCTGGTTCTGCTGGTGCCACGGCTGGTGTTCGAGCTCATCTAATGCCCAGAAGGGAAGGAAATAAATGGCTCCCATGCTTCTGGCATATGCCTCCGTTGAGGAAGCACTGAGTGAAGGTGGCGAGCGGGGTTTCCCAGGAGGTCACACTGGAGATGTGTGTGAGGCTCCAACCTTCCACAGGTGTGGTTAAGCCTGGTAAAAGGTGCCCCAGGCCTGAAACAACAAAGTCCTGCCACCTGCAAATGATGACTGATCAAATCTCCTCTTTAATGGTTGACCTGCAACTGATAGTCAGCAAGCCAATAGTGCTCACGCCAGGTTTCACAGGCGTGATCCCCACCAGGCGTGTTTTACGTGGGAAAAGGATTAAGCAGGCAAGGGCCTGTTAAAATGGGATTATAAAGGCCAATTAGTGCTGTTTAAGGGCCCTAAAGACCAGTCCCGCCTGTAGCAGGCGGAACTGAATCGGGACCATCAGCCTGGGTTAAAATGGCTAGGTGTGAGGAACCAGGCGGGGGGTGTCCCGACCCCCAGGTTTTGCAATTTTAACCCCCCACACCACCTCAAAGCCCGCCTGACGGCTGAGTTAAAATTGAGCCCTATTAGTCACATCCTGCCAATTTGAGTACCTGCCCATTATCCGTACTCTCTGTCTCCTGCCGCTCAGCCAATTGCTTAACCAGGTCAATAATTTGCCTTCAATTCCATGGGCTTCAACTTTAGTTAACAGTCTCTTATGAGGGACTTTATCAAATGCCTTCTGCAAGTCCGTATAAATAACATCCATAGACATTCCCCTATCCACTCCTTTAGTCACCTCTTCAAAAAATTCAATAAGGTTCGTCAGGCATGACCTACCTTTTACAAATCTATGCAGGCTCTCTCTGATCAGCTGAAATTTTCAAGGTGTTCAGTCACTCTATCCTTAAAAATAGACTCTAGTAATTTCCCAACAACAGATGTTAGGCTAACTGGTCCATAATTCCCTGGTTTCCCTCTCTCACCATTGTTAAATAGCGAAGTGACATGCACAATTTTCCAATCTAAAGGAATGGTTCCTGAATCGCGGGAACTTTGGAAGATTATAGTTAGTGCATCTGCACCTACTTCCTTTTAAACGCTGGGATGGAAACCATCTTGTCCTGGGCATTTGTCACTCTTTAGTGCCATTATTTTCTTCATTACTATTATTTTGGTGAGTTCCTACCATGATTCAATATTAGTTTCCTTGGGATTTCCAGAATGTTATCTTCTTCCTCTACTGTAAATACAAAGTAATTATTCAACATGTCCACCATTTCCTTATTTTCATTGACAATATCACCATTATCAGTTTTCAAGAGGCCAACATTGCTCCTGACCACCCTTTTTGTCCTATCATTGTAAAAAAAAATTTGTGTTGATTTTGATATCTTGCAAGTTTCTTTTCATACTCCCTTTTTGTAGCTCTTTGTATCTGTTTTGTCACCCTTTGGGGTTCTTTGCATCTTTCCCATTCGCCAGAATCTGTGCTATTTTTTGCATTTTTGTGTGCTTTTTCTTTTAGTTTTATATTGTCTCTTACCTCTTTAGTCGTCCATGATTGTTATTTATGCCAAGTAGAGCTCTTACCCCTTAGAGGACCAGTTTATACCCCTATCACATTAAATTCTTTTTTAAACGACTCCCACTGATCTTTTAACATTTGACCCATTAACAGGTTTGCACAGTTTACTGTGGACAGTCTCTGTCTCATCGCATTGAAGTCAGTCTTACCTAAATCTAGAATCTTAGTAGCTGTTTTACGTTTCTCCCTTTCAAGCACTACTTTGAACTCGATCATGTTATGATCACTATTGGATAAATGTTCACGCACTGTTAGGCTGTTAACTAAATCTAATATTCCATGCCCCCTTGTTGGTTCTAGCACATATTGGCCCTGAATTTGCGGTCGGAGGCTTCCCGCGGGGAAATGCCTCCGATCCGCAAATAAAATGCCCGCGTACCTAGTGGTCCGAGAGGTACGGAGACTCGCATTCTTGGGGCTCTCTGGGTACCCGCGAGCAGAGGCCCACGTATCTCAGGAGCGCAGGTGGTTGGCAAGCGCCCCTGCGATTACAGGGGCCGGCCCAACCAATGAAAGAAGGGAACCCCCATTCATTATTATCAGGATCCCGTATGTATGGAAACCCCATAAGTATGAATGGGAATACCATTAATAATACCTCTACACTTCAAATAAAAAAAATTTTAAATCACATATTTAAATTTAATTAAAATGGCATTTAATTAAATATTTAAAACAAGTTTAATTTTTTGAAAAATACATTTACATGTTTTAAAGGGGCTAAAAATAAACTTACCTTATTTCACAGGTTTTTAAATGTATAAATTATTGCTAAAATGTTACTTTTCTGTTTTTAAAAACTCTTATGCTGCTAACAGCAAGCCTTACGCCTGCTTTTACCAGGCGTAAGAATTTCACGGGCATTCGCTGGGCATAAGTTGGGCAAATCCTCCGCCCACGGATACCCTTTTCCCGGGGATGCGGATGATCTGTCAAGAAAATTCTTGACAGATCGCAAGTTCCGAGTTTTAGTGCATGCGCAGCACATGCCTAAACCCGGAACTTTCGCGGCCCTTACAGGTGTGTACGCATCTCGTACTCACCCGTAGGGGCCGCAGATTATGGCCCATTGTTGCAGAAATCTATCCCGGACACACTCAAGAAATTCACTACCTTTGTGACATGTGCTAGTCTGCTTATCCCAATCTATATGAAAGTTAAAATCCCCCATTAAGACCACTGTGCCTTTGCTACATGTTTGTCTAATCTCTGCATTCATACAACCTACCACTTCACAGCTGCTAACAACTCCCACTTCAGTCTTAAATCCTTTCCTATTTCTTAATTCTACCCATAAAGTCTCCACTGCCTCCTTACCTCTTGTTATATCCTCTCTTATCATTGAAATGATTTCATCCTTAATCACTAAGGCTACTTCTCCCTTCTACCATTTTCCCTATCTTTCCTGCAGTTCATTCAACTTGTTCCTTATACTTTGTGCATTTGTATAAAGAACACTTATTTGGGCCACACACCCTAACCTGTCCTTCAGCTCCAATATTTTACTCACATGTTTCTTATTTCTCTCTCCAGGTTTAATCACTTTACATCTTTTAGTTTTTCCTTTACCTGTAGTGACTAAAGCACAATTTCTGACTGTTACTCTGCTCTCTTCCCTTTTGTTTGTTTTTGAACTATTATTTATAATATATTTTCCACCTAAGCCCTCCTCCCCCTCATTTACTAGTTTAAAGTCCTTGTGACCATCCTATTTATCCTTTCCGCTAGGACCCAGGTGAAGCCTGTTCCAATGGTACAGTTCCTTCTTGTCCCAATACTGGGGCCAGTGTCCCATGAAATGGAACGCTTCTTTCCCACACCACTCCTTTAGCCATGTGTTCACCTCCCTTATCAGCTTATCCCTATGCCAATTTGCACGTGGCTGAGGTAATAATCCAGAGATTCTAACCCTTGAGGTCCTGCTTTTTAATTTAGCTCCTAGTTCCTCCAAACAGGACCTCTTGCCTACTCTTCCCTATGTTGTTGGTCCCAACATGAATCACAATGACTGAATCCTCCCCCTCCCTCTAAAGTATCCTTTCAAGCCAGTTCGAGATGTCCTTCACTGTGGCACCAGGTAGGAGGTCCTAACCAAGTTAGAACAGCACTACAGTCCTGAGCCCCTGGAAATTGCTGAAAGTTCTCGTTTTGGAACATGCAATCAATTAAATGATGAGGGATCAGTGAGTACATTGGATAGCTTTTTTAAAGCTACATTCACTGTCATTTCAGAAACTTCCAGGACCGAGCCTTACGTGACCGATTTGTTTGTGGGTTGAAAAATGAACGTATCAGAAGTAAATTGTTGACAACCCCTAACTTGACTTTTGACTTAGCTTGTCAGACAGCTATATCGATGGATATGGCCGACCGATACTCCCGAGAGCTCCGCGCCATTTCCAGTTGTCAGACAACCGAGGTGAATCGGCCACAGGCTAAAAGTCAAAGGCAGTTGGGCTCCAAGGCCTCAGCAACTGGCCAAAGTAACAGTGCATTGAAGTCGTGCTATTGGTGCCTGGGACAACACATCGCTCAAAGCTCTCCATGTGTGAAGGTAGAGTGTTCCTACTGCAAGGAAACTGGTCATCTTGCGAAGGCGTGCCAACAGAAGAGTAAACCGACTGACAATGTTAGAAGTAGAAGTCATCAGACACTACATACCGTTGAAGAGAAGCAGCAGGACAAGGAGTTTCTGGAGATTCATGTCATCAGGAGCATGAAGGTATCTTAACGATTCGCGAGGTATCATCATCCAAGTAGATGTCGCAGGAACCAGGATACCCATGGAAATCGACACTAGTGCATCCGTGAGTGTAGTATCGGAATCACTATATCGCGACAAGTTGCGTGATTATCGACTAGAGAAATCGAAGGTAGAGCTGCGAGGCTACTCAGGAAAGCAAATCCCTGTAGTAAGAAGTGTCACCATACCAGTGAAATACAAGGATCAGTGTCAGAGCTTGCCTCTCATAGTAGTGGCAGGAGACAAGCCTGCCTTGATAGGTAGAAATTGGTTGGGATCACTGAAGCTGAATTGGAATGAGATGTTTCGTGTGGAAGCAAAATTTGCATCGAAAGATGATGTCATCAAGCAGTATCCGAAGGTGTTCAGCGAAACGGGTAGTCCGATCCAAGACTTCAAGGTGAGTGTCAGAGTGCAGAAGGACGCAAGACCAGTTTACTGCAAGCCATGTCCCATACCATACGCACTCAAGGAGAAAGTTGAGCAAGAACTCAAAAGACTAGAAAGTGAGAACATTATCTCTAAGGTAGATCTGAATAATTGGGCTACACCCATTGTTGTTGTACCTAAGTCAGATGGTAAGGTAAGGTTGTGTGGTGATTATAAGATAACCGTAAACCAGGTTCTAGAGTGTAATCTACCCAATACGTTGTCAAATGTGGAAAAGTTATTCACATTGCTGACATGTGGCCAGATTTTTTCGAAGTTAGATCTAACAAACGCCTACCTACAACTTGAGTTAGATGAAGAGTCCAAGTCATGCTTGACTATAAATACTCACCAAGGCCTATATCAGTTCAACAGGCTACCATTTGGAATGTCTTCTGCCCCCGGCATATTCCAGGGGGTGATGAACCAAATTTTGCAAGGGATTGAAGGGGTAGTATGTTATTTGGATGACATACTCATTTCAGTACCAAACAGGCAAATCCATGATGAGGTGTTGAATGAAGTGCTCAAACGGCTAGAGAAGCACGGAGTACGAGTGATAGCTCACAAGTGTGAGTTGTTTCAAAACTCAGTGGAGTACTTAGGGCACAGAGTAGACAAAGATGGTTTACATCCAACCAAGGGAAAGCTGGATATAATCAGAAATGCACCCACTCCCAAGAATGTCTCTGAACTTCGATCATTTTTGGGTTTTTTGAATTATTACGGAAAGTTCCTCCCAAACTTGGCTACATTGTTACATCCACTGAATGAGCTGTTGAGAAAACAGGCCCCTTGGAAGTGGTCAAAAGAATGCAACACAGCAATCAAAGAGTATAAAAGCCAGTTAGTAGCGAGTACCATGTTAGTTCACTGTTATGTATCTAAGGAGATCAAGCTAGCGCGTGACGCCTCTCCATACGGAATTGGGGCAGTGATCTCTCATGTACCAGATAGTGGGGAGGAGAGACCAATTGTTTTTGCTTCATGCACTCTCAGTGCCAGTGAGCGGAATTATGTGCAGATCGAAAAGGAAGATTTTTCATTGATTTTTGGGGTCAAGAAATTTCACAAATACTTGTTTGGTCGTAAGTTTACCATAGTTACTGACCATAGGCCCCTGACAGCAATCCTCCATCTAATGTCCACAGTTCCAATCTTAGCTGCAGCCTGAATGCAGAGATGGGCTTTGATTTTGTCAGCGTATATGTATGACATTGAGTACAGACGATCAGCTGATCACAGTAATGCTGATGCTATGTCCAGGTTGCCATCCCCATCACAAGTTACACCCAATAAGGAAGAAGTGTTCTATTTCTCATACATTGATGAGCTGCCAGTCACAACTGAAGAGGGCAACCAAACATGACCCAATTATGTCAAAGGTGTATGATTACATAGCAAATGGATGACCAAACCAGGTATCAGAGGAAGATATCCATTCATACTTCATTCGTAGGAATGAATTGTCAGTGGATAAAGATTGTATCATGTGGGGAGCAAGAGTGGTTATCCCAAATAGGTTCAGGTCTAAAATGTTAGGAGATCTTCATGACCAGCACCTGGGAATGTGCTTGACCAAGAACTGTACATGCAGTTACTTATGGTGGCCAGATTTAGATAAAGAGTGCAGTGGGGAAAGAGTTAAACTGACATCGCTGGCAGTTTCACTGAAAGTGTAAGGAAGACAGGGACTAACATGAAAGACCACATCCATAAAGATGCGGTCAAAGATAGCTGACCTTTGGAGAGATATAAAACAATTAAATGGAGACAGGATGTCCAGCATTTCAACTGCCTGTAAGAACTTTATTACCGAGGTCACATTCCAAGGTATCTTTTAATTAGCATTCAGCAGTTTGAGTGATTGATTGAGGAGGCAGCTTATACATATTTATATTAAGATTCGTAACCAATCCATGAAGGTGCATGCAAGCCAAGATCCAATCAGGTGACAGGAATTAATTTAACATGAGGTGGCCATGCTTATTGTAATGTATAAAAATGCAGTGTTTTCTGTAACAATTTGGAAAGGTCTGGTTAAGACAGAGCAGACTGTTTCCCCACCAATGCAATAAAGACAGCTTGACTATTGATCTAAAACCTTGTGTCGAGTGTTGGTTTAAAATACTCCACAACAATTGGCGTCACGAACAGGATCCACATGGATGGGAGGCACGGGCGAGTGAAGCTGAGCCAAAAGCGTGAGTACTTTTAAATACCACGTACAGTTAGGGCAAGGCAACACCGTCTCATGTCCACCGCCCCCTTTGGAATCAAAGAACTAAAAGGTTTGAATCGATAAGTCAAGCGGTCTTGGGGTTAGGGTGAAACGCGCGGAAGTATAGGCGGGGTATGAGTTTCAAGTAGTGCGTTAACTTTAGAGTAAAAGTCTAAAGCATACCTCTGACAATTCAAGTTGCAAGTAATGCAGAAAGTTTAAGCATACCTCTGACAGCTCCAGTTGCAAGTTGTGCTAAGCATACTTCTGACAACAAATAAAATAGGCGAGTTGCAATTAGTGCTATACATACCTCTGACAACAAATCGGCAGAACAAAATTGTTGCAAGTACGGTCTCACTCTGTGCGAGTAAAGTAAGGGACGTACCGCTGACAACTGTGGTTACAAGTACGGTTTCACTCTGGGAGAGTAAAGTAAGGGACGTACCGCTGACAACTGGTTACAAGTACCGTCTCACTCTGGGAGAGTAAAGTAAGGGACGTACCGCTGACAACTGTGGTTACAAGTACCGTCTCACTCTGGGAGAGTAAAGTAAGGGACGTACCGCTGACAACTGTGGTTACAAGTACGGTTTCACTCTGGGAGAGTAAAGTAAGGGACGTACCGCTGACAACTGGTTACAAGTACCGTCTCACTCTGGGAGAGTAAAGTAAGGGACGTACCGCTGACAACAATCCAGTTGCAAGTACCGTCTCACTCTGGGAGAGTAAAGTAAGGGACGTACCGCTGACAACAATCCAGTTGCAAGTACCGTCTCACTCTGGGAGAGTAAAGTAAGGGACGTACCGCTGACAACAATCCAGTTGCAAGTACCGTCTCACTCTGGGAGAGTAAAGTAAGGGACGTACCGCTGACAACTGTGATTACAAGTACGGTCTCACTCTGGGAGAGTAAAGTAAGGGACGTACCGCTGACAACAATTAACCATGGGAAGTGAAAGACTCGAGTGGGGACCGGTGGGGTCTCTGACACGCTATTTAGCAGACAAAATAAAAGATTAATTGACAAAATGGTTAAAGACAATTGGCAACCGACTGACCCATCGGTAAATAAAGAGAATGGTGGGCTAAAGAAACAAAATTAAAGGGAGAAAAGGCCATCATTTTAGTGGCTCGCGCATATTATGAGTTGAGTAGATGTACTTGAATTTGGACCAAAAACGGGTGCCAAAATTGTACCCGAGTACCAGTAATTTAAGAAAGGGAATAAGAAAAAAATTAAAGTTTTATCAACACAGATGCTATCAGCTTCTGTCCAAAACAAGTAAAATCCAGGATTTGCTGAGTGAAAGAAATCGTAAAAGGAATGCTGGAATCTCAGTTTGTGTGAAAGTGTGTGTTAAAAGTGTGGAAGTTTCTGTCTTTGGAAAAAAAATGTCTGTTGTGTTTGTTTTAGCTCCACCTCCACCCACTCTTTTGTACAGAGAGCTAAAAGCTGTTCAACCCTTTGAAGACTTGTCTTGAATGATGGACAAGCGTGTGTTGTTTTAAGTTTGTTAATTGTGTTACAAAAGATAAGCTTCAGCCTTGAAGTCACAGTTGCCTATGTGCCTGGAAGAAAATGAATTTGAATGTTTATGTTTGTTTGTTTCTTTTCCAAGTGATACTGGTTAGTTAAAAATAAAATGGATCTGGATTGAATTGGAGTTATTGAGGTTAATTAACCTATTAAAACCAGACTTTTATTGTGGCCACGGTGAAATTCTGGTTGGTGTAAATTTGTGTAGACCGCATTGAATAAGATATTTAATGGTCTGAAACCAGACATTAAAATATTTACAGTCTTGGATATAGCGAACAGGTTCTGGTCCATACCATTGGCAGAGGAATCACAAAGGGAAATTCGCCTTTACTGTCGGGGATAGACAGTATACATGGACCAGGGTCCCGCGGGGGTTCCGCAATAGTCCAAATATATTCCACCGTGTACTGAGTCAAGCCTTATACGAGTTAGACCTATCAAAGTACCAGAGCGCCCTGCTCCAATATGTCGATGACATAATGATTGCATCAGAGGATGCCAAAGGACACATGGGAGCAGTACTAGCCACCCTCCAGACACTTAAGAAGGCTGGCTTTAAATTGAACCCCAAAAAGGCACAGGTTGGGCTGTCCAAAGTAAAGTATCTCGGGCACGAAATGAGCCTGGGGTATAAGGCACTCCCGCAGGAACGAAAGGCAACCATAAAAGACATGCCAAGGCCAGAGACCAGGGAGTAAGGAAAGTGTTGGGACTATTTAACTACTGCAGGAATTTTATATCAGACTTTGCAGGGAAAGCAGAGCCGATTCAACGGTTAGTTAAAGGGGGGAGACCCGCCACGGATAAGATAGAATGGGAATCGGAGTAGGACAAGGCTTATGCAAAATTAAAAGCAGCCCTGACGTCTGCACCCGCACTAGGATTGCCAAATATAGTCAAACCATTCCATATATAATGGGCCAGAAATTCCAGGCCAGAAGCGTGAGTGCGCTCGGGGTACTCACGCTTCTGGCCGTTGGAAATGCCGGCGTTCAGCAGGAACAGCGCATGCGGGGAACGCCGGCATTTCCAGACCTCGAGCGCGTGCGACTGCACAGGCAGCGCTTGCGCAGTGAACTTCGTGGATTTCATTCATGAAATCCGTGAGGTTAAGTCCTCAGAACTTACACTGAAAAAAAGCAAGTGTAAAGTGGTTCATTGGCTGCGGAGGAAGATATATTTTATCGTGGAGCTTTTGAAATGCAATATTTTTGTTTGGGAAAGGGAGGGAAGTTATTTTAAGTAAGTTTTAAAGTTTAAATTTTTTTTTTTTAAAGGGTTTTCAGAACGGTAGGTAGAAGGAGCAATTGTGGCTGTGTGAATGGAATGTGAGAATGAGTTATGTATGTATGTCCACATATATTCCTTTACGTATATGTATGTATGTTTTATATTCCTTTACTATGAATGTATGTTTTAAATTATGATTTTCCAATAAGTTACTTTCTCTGAAAGTCATAATTAAATAATACATTCATACACATAAGTAAAGGAATATATACATAACACGCAAAGGAATATATACAGACATACATACTTTCAGAAGCTTCACGATAAGAAATATCTTCCTCCGCAGCCTCTGTAGCAACTGTACCCATGCTTTTTTCATGTGTAAGTTGTAATGACTGGACCTCACTGAAAGCATTAATGAAAGTGGCGAATTATACTGCGCACGCGCTGCATGTGCAGTCGCACGCGTTCTGCCTCTGAACCCCTTCGTTCAGAGGACAGGAAATGCCGGTTTTCCCCACATGCACTGTGCATGCTGAAAACCGGCATTTCATCCGGCCAGATGCGTAAGTACCCCGACCATACTAGCGCATTTGGAAGGGAATTATTGGGCCAACATTTTACATGTCAATAAAATAAAAAATTTAACACTTGCACCACTTGCCCCCTCGCACCTGCGACTGAGGGTCCAAGGAGGTGCATTGCGCAAGAGGTCATCATCGGACGTATCCTCACACTGTTCCCTTTGGGGAACTGTATGAAGTGGTGGAAGGATTTATGGCCGTGATTAACGCTCATTCCGTGACCGTAACCATCTTTGAACCAGCCATTAGGGTGGTTAGTCCTATGGCGGGAGGGTTTTACGGGCTCCCACAACCCATCTGAGGGGGGGGGGGGGCGGCCACCAACACCCACGGACGCAAGTATCCCGCTGGATGTCCACCCAGAATTTAAAGTTGGAGCTCCGACTCCACTTGCCGGGACTGTCTGGAGTGGGGTTCAAAACCCTACTCCTTCTGGCCCAGCGGCGGGGATGCTTACTGCTACGCAAAAGGCCCACTCCGCACAAAAGGTGACACCCATACGTTTCCTGCGCCTTTTCCCTCCCCGTGACTGGAGCCCTATGCTGCCATTTCACGTTGCTAATCGGATTGGGCCTTTGTCATAGCGGTAGGATCCCTGCCGCTGGGCCAGATCAGGGTAGGGTTTCGAACCCCGCTCCAGACAGTCCCGGCAAGTGGAGTCGGAGCTCCGGCTCTAAATTCTGGGTTGACATCCAGTGGGATATTTGCGTCCGTGGGTGTGGGTGGCCCCCCCTCCTTGTATAGCTTGTGGGAGCCCGTAAAACCCTCCCGCCATAGGACTAACTGCCCTAATGGCTGGTTCAAAGATGGTTACGGTCACGGAATGAGCGTTAATCATGGCCATAAATCCTTCCACCACTTCATACAGTTCCCCAAAGGGAACAGTGTGAAGACACGTATGACGACGACATTGCTAAATAAATAAATGGAATTTAAAAAATTCTTTTAGGGCTTTTAAAAGTCTTTAAATTGCTTTAATTCTCTACATTATTTTGAGTAATCTGAAGTAGTTTTAAACATTTTAAAAAGTTTATAAAAGTTACCAAAATCTCCAAAAACCTATTTAAACTGCTGCTTTGCATGTAAAAAAGCAAAGCAGCTTGACAGAAACATTGGGGGCGTGTCCAGTGAAACTGAGACCTCAAGGGGCGTGTCTCACTTACACTGCACGCTCCTGGGTCCGCGCTGGCTGCGCTCCTGGGCGGCGTGACGTCATACGCTGCCCGGGATTCTTGCTTCAGTTTCTGGAAGTGCAGGCGTCCCTGGAGCTGATCGGCAGGAGCGCGGGGTAAGTGCAAATACGGGGCTTGCACGCGCTGCAAGCCCCGTTCTGGAATTTCTGGCCCATTATAGTATAGACGGGAACTTCTATAATGCTGTAGTCACCCAAGAGTACGGGGGAGATATGAGGCCAATTGCCTATTACTCCACCCAACAAACCCCCGTGGCTAAAGGAATGGCGAGATGCGTGGCGGCCCTCGACTGCACTGCATGGGTGGTGCGGATATGGACAGCTGATATTACACACACAACACACAGTGGTGGACCTGCTAAACACAGGCAAAATGAAGGCTGTATCAGACAGAGTGAGGGCGGCTTGGGAAACAGTATTGATACCCAAGGACAGATCAGTACAGATTATAAGGGAACATTGATAGCATTCCCTCTGCAGGGTTGACTCTGAGGGTGAGGCACACGAGTGTCAGTTAGTAATCGAAGAAAAGGTCAGAGGAACCGTATCAGAATCGCCTCTTAAAAATCCTGAAAACTCCTTTTATGTAGACGGATCTCGCCGATATATAAATGGGGAGCCACACACGGTTGGGCAGTAGTACCGGAGAACGGAGAAACAGTCACAAAGGGAGGGCTTGAAGGAGGAACCTCAGCGCAGGTAGCAGAATTAGTGGCTTTCACGGAAGCATTGAAATTGACAAAGGGAAAACGAGTAAATATATGTACAGACTGTAGGTATGCATTTGGGGTAGTACATGATTATATGATAGCGTGGAATAGGAGAGGATATGTAACCTCTGGAGGAGGACAAATACAGCATGAGGAGGTACTGAGAGACCTAGTAGAAGCGGTAAAAGGAGCAGAAGAGGTAGCAGTGATTAAAATAAAGACACACCGTAAGATAGTGAGCAAGCAACAAAAAGGAAATTTGTTAGCTGATCAGGCAGCGGACACAGAGATGCCTACACCAATAGCAGTAGGTAGAATAACAGCAGAGGGAAGAAATACTGCCTAGTGATCATAGACCAGTTTACAAGGTGGGTGGAAGCATTCCCCACCAGAGATTGTAGTGCTCAGTCTGTGGCCCGAATATTTGCATATGACGTGATACCGAGATGGGGGTCCCGTTGCAAATAGATTCAGATCAAGGTACCCACTTTACAGGAAAGGTAATGAAAGAAGCTTATAAGCTACTAGGAGTAAGACAGAAGTTCCATATCCCCTATCATTCGCAAAGCTCAGGCATGGTAGAACGAATGAACAGAACCCTGAAAACAGCTTTAAGCAAGGCCATAGCAGAAACTGGACAGGGATGGGTGGATGTCCTTCCATGTATCCTGATGATGAGGCTGAGAGCCACCCCAAACAGGGTGACCGGACTGACACCATACGAACTCATGACTGGACGAGCAATGTGTCTGCCGGAAGAAGTAGCATCTGGTAGTGAGGGACTAGGACCCTTAAAAGATAAAATTAGGAATTACGTACAAACATTGGATAATCAATTGAAAGAGCTCAAACAAGAAGTTTAAAGAACAAGACATCAGAGATAAAAAATACACAAAAGCAGGGGGCCTCAGAGCTCCTACCCAAGGTGGGCGAGCAGGTATTTGTTAAAATATTGACAGAGGGATCGGGATTCTCACCTAGGTGGACTGGACCATTTGAGGTTACCATGGTCAGCGATACGTGTGCATGTATAGATATGAGGGGAAAGGGTAGATGGAAACATTGGACCCAATTAAAACAATATAGCAATAACCCAACTGATCTGAAATCCCACAGGAACAATGGAATAAACACCGGAGATAAACTAACCTCTGGTGACGACCAGGCTTCTGCTTAATTTACAGGGAAACTTCACCATGAAGGTGGGATTACTGCTGGGACACGAAATAAGCGAAGGGACATCCCACATTACACGACAAGTACATGATGAAGAAGCACCATGTCCCAATACACAGAAAGAAGTGACAAGTGAGCCGAGGATGCTACAATGTCCAGATATGAAACGTGGACCTATGAATGGACTAGTATTATTTACCGAGGGAGAACAATTGTATGGTAACGTGGGACACAAAATTGTACCGGTGCTAATGAACTTAACCATATTACAATGGCCAGGATATTGTGAAAGGTTTACTAAAACTAGAGAATTGTATGCATATATGATAAAGAATGTAATTAACCAAGCTGCTGATGCGACAGGGGCTACTAATTTTAGGGGACATGCTGCATTCCACCAAAGGATTAAGAGGAGCTTAGGAACCAATATACTCACGGGAATAAACACGGGGACATCATTCATTAATGCCCTAGATATACAAGGAGTTCAAAGTAGTGTGGAACGACTACAAGGGGTAATATAACAGATTTTAGAGAAGGAAACTGGTTTGGTTCGACAAGGATCAGAGTTAGGAGGACACACGATAAGAAAATTACTCGAGGGAATCAAGGTTATAGAGGACCAAGCTAGCGTTATCAACAAACTAAACCATAGAGATGAGGAACAGGCAAAAGATGGGATAGGGCGAGGCGTGTGTCATGCCTATGGCCAATGGATTACCGGACAGTTAAGACATAATCTGGCACAGATACAGCGAGGCGAGGTACCAGACTGGATTAACAGCACACAGCTCTGGCCTGAGCCATAATAAAGGCCATCTGAGTGTTTGTATCCTCAAAGGGATGATCAGAGTATATCTAGTGATACAAAAATGTAAAGCAGAAGTGACAGCAATGATAGTCATGGTACTCCTGATACCAGTGGTGGGACTAGACACGACTCCATACCCAAACATAGGCATAGTGAAAGGTGAGACATACCTCCAATACTATCCAATTGATACCGATGCCATCAGAAAAAATGGTACTATGAGAGGAGTCTCCCTAAACAGATACCACGGGAAAGGCACACTTATGATATGCCCACATCCGGCAGGAGAAGGCCCTAAGGATGAGTGCGGCTATAATAAGACAGAGGGGTGTGTGTTGGAATTATCACATGTTGATCACCATCACACCCGCTCGAGATATAGAGGCGAAGGGGAGTATTGTACAGCCACCACAGAGACTGAGTACCAATATAGTAACCTTGTATGTGCAATCACAATGCCTAACTTCTGCTTTATGCCAAAGATCCCTGCAACAATTGGACACACCAGATTGGTGTATGTAGATTCAAGGAAGGAGATAAAACTAAATGTGCCAGATAGTCTAAAGGACGAGTTGGTTAATTATGAAGATCTGGTAGGGGCCCCAATACCCCGCCTGCAAGAGGATCTGCAAGAAATGAAAGAGGATTTAAGTAAGATGGTGAAACAATACATAGTGTTGCAAAGGAATCTTGGGGAATTAGAAAATGACATAGAGATAGAGCTACAGGAAGTCCCATGGTATGAGAAGCTGTGGGATTGGGGAATGAATGTCAACATACACTCATGGATCCGCATCATTTCTCATATATTAGTGATAGTACAGTTAGTTATGGCTATAGGATGGGGAATAGCAGCATGCACCACTTGTAAAAAGAAACAGACCAAACAAAGAGCTAAAGCGAGTCGGAAAAAGCTGGAAAACACAAGGTTGCTCTAGATATGATGGGCATGCAGGGTCTCCCGAACCAGCGATTGATCACCGCATGGGGCAGGAGGCACAGCGATGCTTATACATGTGGTTTAACTTGGGCAAGGACCAAGTACCAAAAGGGGGGATTGCAGTGGGGAAAGAGTTAAACTGACATCACTGGCAGTTTCACTGAAAATGTAAGGAAGACAGGGACTAACATGAAAGACCACATCCATAAAGATGCGGTCAAAGATAGCTGACTTTTGGAGAGATATAAAACAATTAAATGGAGACAGGATGTCCAGCATTTCAACTGCCCGTAAGAACTTTATTACCTAGGTCACATTCCAAGGTATCTTTTAATTAGCATTCAGCAGTTTGAGTGATTGATTGAGGAGGCAGCTTATACATATTTATATTAAGATTCGTAACCAATCCGTGAAGGTGCATGCAGGCCAAGATTCAATCAGGTGGCAGGAATGAATTTAACATGAGGTGGCCATGTTTATTGTAATGTATAAAAATGCAGCGTTTTCTGTAACAATTTGGAAAGGTCTGGCTAAGACAGAGCAGACTGTTTCCCCACCGGTGCAATAAAGACAACTTGACTATCGATCTAAAACCTTGTGTCGAGTGTTGGTTTAAAATACTCCACAACAAGAATTAGAGTACATTGTCAGTCAGTGTACAACATGTCAATCGGTGAGCAAGAAACCACCATCAGTACCATTACAGCCATGGAAATGGCCTCCCAGAGTGTGGCAAAGGTTACATGTAGACTTTGCTGAGCTAGAAGGACAGCAATTGTTCATATAGATAGTCACTCAAAGCGGGTAGAGGTGTTTCCGATGCGGAAAATAACAAGCAAAACAGTAGACAATTTGCGAAGATTGTTTTCTTCATACGGCCTCCCAGAAGAAATTGTGTCTGATAATGGGCTGCAATTTTGTTCAGAAGAGTTCACACAGTTCATGAGCAGAAACGGTGTGAAACATACCAAAGTTCCACCGTACCACTCTGCTTCAAATGGTGCAGCAGAGCGCACAGTACAAATTTTCAAACGTGCCCTCATGAAGCAAATGTTGGATCCAAATCCAAAGAAACATCAGTTGTCATTGGACCAAAAACTGGCAAATTTTCTGATTACTGGTAGAAAACTAGCAGAGTAAAGATATATGGCCCTTGTACATATTTGGTTAAGATGTTTGATCACGGAAAGGTTAGGTTTGTTCACATTGATCATATCTTACCTATATATGTGGAAGGAGTTGAAAGCTGGGATGATTCAATTTATTCTGATGAATCAGATAGTCTTGTTACAAGTAGAGTGCCAGTAGCAAATTCTACATCAGACGTACCAGAAACAAGTCCAAGACAAAGTCAGAATTTAAGTCTGAGCCCGAGTCAGGCAGACAAACAGTCTGAAAGTATAAAGAGTCCAAATGTAAATCAAGGTCAGCCCTTGGTGAAAAATTCTCCGCAGGCTCAGCCTAGAATGAGTCAAAGTCCTACAATATCGGCCCAGAACTTCGGGTCTCCACGGGTGAGTACGCACGGGGTACTCACCTGTAGGCCCAATGGAAGTGCTGGTTTCCTGCATGCACTGCGCATGCGTGGGAAACCGGCACTTCCGTTCCCTTGAAAGAAGGGGTTCAGAGTTCGAACGCGTGCGCAGGAGAGGCTGCGCGTGCGCATCGAACTCGCGTTTTTTTTGCAGGTTTTCCCGGGAGGGTAAGTCTCCAGAATTTACACATTTAAAAAGCAGGCGTAAGGCCTGCTTTTTACAAGGTAAGTGGTGAATTAATTAAAATTAAAACATTTTTTCCACAGGTTTATTATTTTTAAACACTTTAAAGAAAGGTAAGTTTATTTTTAGCCCCGTTAGAAAATAAAGTTCTTTTTTTCAAAAATTTAAATTATTGCTTAAAATAGTTATTTCATGTAATTTATAGTTTATTTTAAAAATGTGATGGTTTTTTAAAAATGTATTTGAAGATTTAGTGATTTTTTGGGGGCTCGTAGTATTTCTAAGTTTGACAGCATTTCCTGTCAAACTTATGAATGAAGCATTCCCTGCTCCGATTGGCTCCCCATGGCCCACGTGATCCCAGGGGACGCAGCGAACTAACTGCGCCCCTGGGATACGCAAGCACTGCGCGCTGGCAGTTGGAGCAGGCCCAGGATCGGAATTCCACGGGGGCCCACAGCACAACGGCCGGCGCACAAGGTAAGTGCAGTCGGGGGCTTACACCCGCGGGAAGCCCCCGACCTGAATTTCTGGGCCATTAACTTCTTCAATAAGGAGGGAGAAGTGTAATAGAGCCATCTGATGGACGACTGATGTATATAATAATAAAGCCATATGCAGTACAGTTCTTACCGGAAGCCATGTTGTGCTGTTGTATATACATGCTGTGTCTCAAGATATCACACTCTCCCATATCTTTGTCGAGGTTATTTATATTATTTATATCCACTTTCTAGTTTGTTGAGTTTTTTTCTACACACTAACTTACACTAAATACTAAAACACTGGAATTTTTTTTTAAATGCCTCTATTTATTAGACTACCATCTAAACTTACCAGAAATAAACTTAAGAATTGTCTCTGAACTGATCAGGAGGAAAAATAAACTCACCAGCTACTCACCAATCAACTCCTCTTGTGCTGACGTCACTTTAGTTTTTTTTACCTCTCTCCCTCACCTCTGGGCTCTCTTAGCATCTGAACAATTAGTTCAAGAATCAAAGTACTCAATACTTACCCTCGACCCTAATCTTAGTTCCCTCAGGTTCTGCTGCTCCTTCCTCTCTGCACTGATTCTGTCGTCACTCTGACATCATTCTTTCAATTTCTGCCTGTGTTTGAGTTGGTCTCAGCTCCCGCACCTTCTGGTCTCAGGCCTCCTCTGCCACCGCACTTTATATCCCGCTCCGCTCTCGCTCTTTCTGGTCTCGGGCCTCCTCTGTCGCTGTGCTTTATATCCTGCTCCGCTCGCTCAGCTCCCGCTCCTTCTGGTCCATTCTGTCTCCATTCTGTACACCTGAAGGATCCCACTGTATCACACTGCTCACAGATTTGCCCAAGTTAGCGGCACATCAGATACCCCTCAACTGACTAATGCATTGATCGAATAATGATCCACTTCTCTTTTCCATGCTGGCCCACCTCATCCATACTGTGCAGCCATTCCATCACTCACTCTTCTTCATTGGTTTTCATTTCCCATCTTACCAATTCATACCTGCCTCTCGTATTTTGCTTGCTCCACTGCCTACTCAGTCTATAACCAGTATAATGCTCTTTCCTTTGCAACTGCTTCCATTACCTTTGTGAAATTACTTTACTCCATCACTAACTCTGCCTCTTCCTCAGGATTCCACTTTCCACATGCTTCCTGTATGTACAGTAGAATGGGGTGATTTTCTTATGATTTGTTACGATGCTATGGAGCCTGTTGCCATTATGTGAGGTGTTATTGTACACAGATGTATTGTGTCTTCTGCCTGCTGTTGCTACAACCATGTGGCAGGATGAGGAGGGGGTGAAGCAGTAATTATGTAAAATGCCCTCGGGTGCATCCTATAATACGACAGGAGGACTGTAACTGCTGCGATGCTAGGACATGATAACATCTATAGAAAATTCATCGCAGATAGCTCAACTTTATAGAAATGAGGTTGTTTGGCTGCAGACATGAGTGGCCTATGCCTTGCTGCAATATGATGGCTTAGTTTTTAATCATCTGCTCTGATGTGTGTTCTGTTTATGGCACATGGTGTTTCTGATTTTTAAAATGCGTGTTCCTCTTTGTTGTCTGTTTCTGACTTTTCTGGGGTCCTGTGCTGCCTAAAGCTGGGATGGTTGCTGGACCGATAGCACTGGTACTTGGGTTCTCAGTGGTTTGAGTCATTATTGGATCAAAGAAAGAAAGAACTTGCATTTATATAGCACTTTGCATGACCTTGGTTTGGAGTACAAGAGTAAGGAAGTCTTACTACAATTGTACAGGGCTTTGGTGAGACCACACCTGGAGTACTGTGCACAGTTTTGGTCTCCTTATCTGAGAAAGGATATACTTGCTTTGGAGGCGGTGCAACAAAGGTTCACTAGCTTGATTCCTGGGATGAGAGGGTTGTCCTATGGGGAGAGATTGAGTAGACTGGACCTATACTCTCGAGTTTAGAAGAATGAGAGGTGATCTCATTGAAACATATAAGATTCTGAGGGGGGGTTGACAAGGTAGATGCTGAGAGGTTGTTTCCCCTGGCTGGAGAGTCTAGAACTAGGGGGCATAGTCTCAGGATAACGGATCGGCCGTTTAAGACTGAGACGAGGTAGAATTTCTTCTCTCAGAGGGTTGTGAATCTTTGGAATTCTCTACCACAAAGGACTGTGGATGCTGAATCATTGAGTATGATCAAGGCTGAGAGCGATAGATTTTTGGACTCATGGGGAATGAAGGGATATGGGGATAGGACGGGAAAGTGGAATTGAGGTCGATGATCAGCCATGATCTTATCGAATGGCGGAGCAGGCTCGAGGGGGTGTATGGCCTACTCCTGCTCCTATTTCTTATGTTCTTCTGTTCTTATGACCTCAGGACGTCCCAAAGCACTTCAAAGCCAATGAAATATTTTTGAAGTGTAGCGACTGTTGTAATGTAGGTAAACATAGCAGTTAATTTGTGCACAAGGTGCTACAGACAGCAGTGCGATAAATAACCAGATAATTTGTTTCAGCGATGTTGGTTGAAAGATAAATATTGGCCAGGTCTCTGGGGAAACGCCTCTGCTCTTCTTCGAAATAGTGCTGTGAGATCTTTCACAGCTACCTGAGAGAACGGACGGGGCCTCGGTTTAACGTCTCATCTGAAAGACGGCACCTCTGACAGTGCAGCTCTCCCTCAGCACTGCACCGAGAATGTCAGCCTGGATTATGAGCTCAGGTCTCTGGAGTGGGACTTGAACCCACAACCTTCTGATTCATAAGAACATAAGAAATAGGAGCAGGAGTAGGCCAATCGGCCCCTCGAGCCTGCTCCGCCATTCAATAAGATCATGGCTGATCTGATCCTAACTGCCAATCCACTATCACAGAACCATCTCCTGCATCTAACAGAATTAGACACACGAAATAGGAGCAGGATCAGGCTACACGGCCCCTGGGCCCGCTCCGCTACCCACAGGGCCATGACCGATCCGAACCTAGACTCATGTCCAAATTCCTGCCCGCTCCCCGTAACCCTTAATTCCCTTTACTTCTAGGAAACTGTCTATTTCTGTTTTAAATTTATGTAATGATGTAGCTTCTACAGCTTTTTGGGGCAGCATATTCCATGGACCTACCACCCTCTGAGTGAAGTAGTTCCTCCTCATCTCAGTTTTGAAAGAGCAGCCCCTTATTCTAAGACTATGCCCCCCTAGTTCTAGTTTCACCCATCATCGGGAACATCTTCCCTGCATCCACCCGATCCAACCCCTTCACAATCTTATATGTTTCAATAAGATCGCCTCTCATTCTTCTGAACTCCAATGAGTAGAGTCCCAATCTACTCAACCTCTCCTCATATGTCCATCCCCTCATCCCCGGGATTAACCGAGTGAACCTTCTTTGTACTGACTCGAGAGCAAGTATGTCCTTTCTTAAGTATGGACACCAAAACTGTACGCAGTATTCCAGGTGCAGTCTCACCAATACCTTGTACAACTGAAGCAATACCTCCCTATTTTTATATTCTATCCCCCAGAGGTGAGATCAATCCAAGACGATGCTCTGTTGTTCTCACTGATAGCATTGGTTGAGTTCTGTAACACAAGAGTGGAAGGTGAATCAGGAAAGCTAAATAAAGTGCATAGAAAGAGGAAAGGCAGAACTGAAGAGAGATATCCACACGCAGGCCAAGGACAGACTGACAAAAGATGGAGAGCAGCCACTAAAAATTAAACAATTGCCAGCCACCAGCCTAGGTGAGAGAGGGTTGGATCTGCAGAGAAATGTTCCAAAATAGTCCCAGCTGTATAGCACACAAGAGCCATAAACAACTGAGTGTATGTCACTAGGGTGAATCCCACAGGAATGGTATTCATTACAACAACAACAGCTGTGGCTCAGTGGGTAGCATTTGAGTCAGAAAGTTGTGGGTTCAAGCCCCACGCCAAGACACTTGTGCATAAAAGTCTAGGCTGAGACTCCATTGCAATACTGAAGGAGTGCCGTACTGTCAGAGGTGCCGTCTTTTGGATGAGACATTAAACCAAGACCCTGTCTTCTCTCTAAGGTTGACGTAAAAGATCCCAGGGCACTATTTTGAAGAAGAGCAGGGGAGTTATCCCCGGTGTCCTGGCCAATATTTATTCCTCAATCAACATCACTAAAAACAGGTTATCTGATCATTATCTCACTGCTGCTTGTGGGAGCTTGCTGTGTGCAAATTGGCTGCGGCGTTTCCTACATTGGCCCAGAAATTCGAGTCGGGGGCTTGCCGCGCGTGTAAGCCCCCGATCTGCACTTACCCGACGCGCCGGCCGTTGAGCTTCAGGGACGCCTGGAATTGCTGTTTTAAAATGTTGACTCCCGGGCAGCGTCTGACGTCACGCCGCCCAGGAGTGCAGCCCGCGCGAAGCCTGTAGCGTGCTGTGCAACTGAGACACCCCCCTTGAGGTCTCAGTTTAACAGGACACGCCCACAATGTTTCTGCCAAGCTGCTAAGCATTTTTACATGCAAAGCAGCAGTTTAAATAGGTTTTTGGAAGTTTTTTGAAGCTTTTGGTAACTTTTATAAACTTTTAAAAACGTTTACATTATTTTGAAGAATCTGAAGTAGTTTTAAACAGAAATAAAGCAATTTAAAGACTTTTAAAAGCCCTAAAAGAATTTTTTTAATTCCATTTATTTATTTAGCAATGTCGTCGTCATACGTGTCTTCACACTGTTCCCTTTGGGGAACTGTATGAAGTGGTGGAAGGATTTATGGCCATGATTAACGCTCATTCCGTGACCGTAACCATCTTTGAACCAGCCATTAGGGCGGTTAGTCCTATGGCGGGAGGGTTTTACGGGCTCCCACAAGCTATACAAGGAGGGGGGGCCACCCACACCCACGGACGCAAATATCCCACTGGATGTCAACCCAGAATTTAGAGCCGGAGCTCCGACTCCACTTGCCGGGACTGTCTGGAGCGGGGTTCGAAACCCTACCCTGATCTGGCCCAGCGGCGGGGATCCTACCGCTATGCCAAAGGCCCAATCCGATTAGCAACGTGAAATGGCTGGAATGAGCACAATTCACGGCATTAAAAGAACTCACAATTGAACTGATGATGACCTCAGCAATCTCCTCAAGGAGGTGGAGGCGCAGCGCCTGCTCATCATTGGTAATGAGAAGTCAAAGGCGCCGCAAAAAGGGCAGATGATAGCTTGGTCTTTCAAGTGGCAGCATAGGGCTCCAGTCACGGGGAGGGAAAAGGCGCAGGAAACATATGGGTGTCACCTTTTGTGCGGAGTGGGCCTTTTGCGTAGCAGTAAGCATCCCCGCCGCTGGGCCAGAAGGAGTAGGGTTTCGAACCCCACTCCAGACAGTCCCGGCAAGTGGAGTCGGAGCTCCAACTATAAATTCTGGGTGGACATCCAGCGGGATACTTGCGTCCGTGGGTGTGGGTGGCCCCCCCCCCCTCAGATGGGTTGTGGGAGCCCGTAAAACCCTCCCGCCATAGGACTAACCACCCTAATGGCTGGTTCAAAGATGGTTACGGTCACGGAATGAGCGTTAATCACGGCCATAAATCCTTCCACCACTTCATACAGTTCCCCAAAGGGAACAGTGTGAGGATACGTACGACGATTACCTCTTGCGCAATGCACCTCCTTGGACCCTCAGTCGCAGATGCGAGGGGGCAAATCGTGCAATTAAATTTTTCATTTTATTGACATGTAAAATGTTGGCCCAGTAATTCCCTTCCAAATGCACGAGTACGGTCGGGGTAGTTACGCGTCTGGCCGGAGGAAATGCCGGTTTTCAGCATGCACAGCGCATGCGGGGAAAACCGGCATTCCCTGTCCTCTGAACGAAGGGGTTCAGAGGCAGAACGCGTGCGCAGTAAAATTCGCCGCTTTCATTCATGCTTTCAGTGAGGTCAAGTCCTTACAAATTACACATGAAAAAAGCATGGGTACAGTTGCTCCAGAGGCTGCGGAGGAAGATATTTCT
This sequence comes from Somniosus microcephalus, assembly GCF_052327205.1. Taxonomy (NCBI): domain Eukaryota; kingdom Metazoa; phylum Chordata; class Chondrichthyes; order Squaliformes; family Somniosidae; genus Somniosus; species Somniosus microcephalus. Next base: position 137,902,341 of record NC_140989.1, on the reverse strand, counting down.
TATCGTGGAGCTTCTGAAAGTATGTATGTCTGTATATATTCCTTTGCGTGTTATGTATATATTGCTTTACTTATGTGTATGAATGTATTATTTAATTATGACTTTCAGAGAAAGTAACTTATTGGAAAATCATAATTAAAAACATACATTCATACACATAAGTAAAGGAATATAAAACATACATACATATACGTAAAGGAATATATGCGGACATACATACATAATTACTTATTACTGATGAAAAGTTTCTTTCTTAAAAGTGCTGGAAATGTTACATTACTCATTTTAGAACACTCATTTTCACATTCAATTCACACAGCCACAATTGCTCCTTCTACCTACCGTTCTGAAAACCCGTTTAAAAAAAAAATTTAAACTTTAAAACTTACTTAAAATTTCTTAAAATAACTTCCCTCCCTTTCCCAAACAAAAATATTGCCTTTCAGAAGCTCCACGATAAAATATATCTTCCTCCGCAGCTTTGGAACAACTTTACACATGCTTTTTTCAAGTGTAACTTGTAAGGACTTACCCTCACTGTATCCATGAATGAAATCGACGAAGTTCACTGCACAAGCGCTGCCTGTGCAGTCGCACGCGCTGTGCCTATGAACCCCTTCGTTCCGAGGACTGGAAATGCCGGCGTTCCCCGCATGCGCTGTGCATGCTGAACGCCGGCATTTCCAACGGCCAGATGCGTGAGTACCCAGACCGTACTCACGCATTTGGTCACGAATTTCTGGCCCAATATAACAGTGACTACACTTCAAAAGAACTTCATTGGCTGTAAAGCACTTTGGGACATCCTGAGGTCGTGAAAGGCGCTATAAGTCTTTCTATTCTTTTCAATTAATAATTCATTAATACCAATGAGCAGCAAGAGAGATAGGTAGAAGACAGCACTAAGCAAAGACTGTTTCCACACCTAACCTTGAAAACACACCAAAGATCAGAAAACCAGCACTTCAAAAATAGTCTTTTCAATGCACAAGCATTTATGAATGGATTACATATAAATATTGTATCTAAGCAGAGATGCAGTTGTGGCATTCCTTGCTCCATCATCTGAAAAAACACAGTCCTACCAACACTCCTGCACTTTGGTGGGTGTCTCATATATTAGTTCACAATTTCTCACCCTGCCACCTCATGATCACAATCACACAACAGCAACAATTTGCATTTATATAGCACCTTTAATGTAGTAAAACATCCCAAGGTGCTTCACAGGAGCGTTATCAAACAAAATTTGACACCAGGTCACATAACAAGATATTAAGGTAGATGACCAAAAGCTTGGCCAAAGAGGTAGGTTTTAAGGAGAGCCTCAAAGGAGCAGAGAGAGATAGAGAGGGGGAGAGGTTTAGGGAGGAAATTCCCGAGCTTATGCCTAGGTTGCTAAAGGCATGGCCGCCAATGGTGGAGCGATTAAAATCGGGGATGCGCAAGAGGCCAGAATTGGAGGAACACAGATACTTCGGCAGGTTGTAGGGTTGGAGGAGATTACAGAGGTAGGGAGGGGCGAGGCCGTGGATTGCAGCAGTAATTCCCAGCTTCAGTCCAACCTTTCTCCTGTTTTCTCTCATTGTCCAGCAAAAGAAAATTTTATGGAGGTATGGCTATTCCAGCATTCATAGTTAAAGAAAAAGGGCCCTAGCGTTAACTAATTGTATCAGTGACTCAAAGTAGATGCGCCAGCAGCCATAAGATATTGGCCCAATTCTGCGGTCAGTGGCGAACGGACAGCGTTTGCTGTTAAAAATTCACTTACACTTGAATGGACAAGCCCTGTTTGTGTGTTCATGGGTATTGATCACTTAAGTGCTGCAACTTCACACCCTTCATTTGTTTCAATGCTGAGTCTCTCTGGGTTTAAACTAACTTGGCAGGGGGATGGGGACCAGGATGTAGCATGAGAAGGCAGAAACAAAGTGCACAAAGGATTAGGAGAGACAGATAGCACTAGAGTAAGAAATAGGTATTCGGTTGGGTCAGGTTAAGAGAGAATACAAGATCTAAGACAGGTTTACAGTGTATGTGTGTAAATGCATGAAGTGTGATAAATAAGGTTGGTGAGATGCAGGTGCAAATAGACAGATGGGGATACGATGTTGTGGCGATAACGGAGACCAGGCTCAAAAAAGGGCAGGATTGGGTTTTAAATATTCCTGGATATAAGGGCCTAGAAATTCAGTTTGCACAGTTTTGGGGCGCTAAAGTCGGGCGTTCGGTAAATTTAGCGCCCGCCGGAAACTGCAGGCAACCGCGCCGATATTCAGTGGATTTGGCCAAGAGTTTTGGCAAGCGCTGAAACCGGCGTTGCAATGCTCGGTTCCGGCGCTAAACCGGCGCTGCGGCCTGATGACCGCACCTGCGCTGCGCCCGGCATCGGCGTTATGTGTTGCTTGACAGCAGACACCCTGACGCCGGCCTGCTCTTAAAGGGGGAAGGGTCAAATTTGACTGCTGCCACGCCCTGCACACTGGAGCCCTGCTGCTAGGCCTCAACAGTGCTGGTGGGACAAAATAGCGCCAGAACAGATGGAGATGGCCCGTGAAAGAGCCCAGCGCTTCTCAGACCATGCACTGAGGGTGCTGATTGATGCTGTCCAGGAGAGAAGACCCATCTTGTGCCCGGACAATGGCAGAAAGGCTCCCAGGAGAGAGTTCAGGAAAGCCTGGAGGAGCATCGGACGCAGGGTCTCCTCAAACTCAGATGTGCCCAGGACTGCGGACCAGTGCCGCAAAAAGTTCAATGACCTCTGTCGGCTGGTGAAGGTGAGTACCCTTTCCACTGTCCTCCTCATCCTTGCATGTGAGCCTCACACTATGGGCAAAGGGACCTCAAAGGCATAATGGGCAGCCCTCCTCACGCAGCAATGCCACTGGCATGATCATCAGCAGCACTTTCTGCACTGACCACACTGGCCAGGCTATTCCACCATGGGAGGCAGTACACACAGCAACAGGGCACCACACTGTACTTAGAGTCCGTCCTTTCTCTTGCAGGCCAAGCTGGCAAGAAATGCGCGCAGCCGGCTGGAGACCGGTGGTGGACGGCCCCACTACCAGGCTCTAAGTGCTCTGGAGGAGAGCGTCGCTGGACTCCTGCGTCCCCGGGTGACTGGCCCTGTAGCCATCGGGGATGCCGACCCTGTGCTGGAAGCCACTGGTAAGGAGATGACCGCTTGCAGCTCTCTCGTTGCCCTAGTGCTTCCGATCTAAATCCTTTCCCACTGACGGACAAATGTGCATAATGCCACCGCTCAGGCGTCCCTCGCTGACGCCCTGTCCTCACTTTAAACCTACTCTTGTGCCTTCCTGCTTTCAGCTGCTGAGGAGGAGGTGGTCCCTGAGGCGCCGGGTGCCAGGCCCTTGGAGGAGGAGGACGTCCAGGACGAGGAGGAAGCCGGGCCATCGGGCGAGCCCTCAGCCGTGCCAGGGGATGGCAATGAAGGGGGGACGTCTGGCATGCAGGAGAGCCAGGGGGAGGTGTTGCAGGGGAGGGCAGATCCTGCTTGCAGTGGGGTCCAGGCAGGCGGCAGGGGTCGGCCAGCTAGGCCGGCTTCTCCCCAGCTGCAGAGTCCTCTCTCCAGTCCGGAGAGTGGCCTCGGCCAGGAGGTGTGCCTCCTGCAAGAGATCTCGGTGGCGTCTGACCGGCGCCACCATGAGTTCATGGGGGTTGTGCAGCAGATGCCGCACGCCATCGAGTCCCTGGCTCAGAGTGTGGCAGCATTCGGCCAATCACAGGCCAGGGGGGTGGAGCAACTGGCCGCAGCGCACGCCAGGGGGGTCGAACTACTCGCGGCACTGCAGGAGGAGAGTCGCCAGAGAGGTGGTTCCCTTGAAACACTGTCACAGCAGCTGGAGGCACATACCCGGGCAGTGCAGTCACTGACTTCTGCCACACTCGCTTTGACGCAGAGGCGTCGCACCCGCACCCGCCGCCCTGCTGCAACACAGCGGCCTGGCCTCCAGCACATAGCTGCGCCAGCTGAACTGCCAGGCCGGACGACTGCTACTGTGTCTGCTGAGCCTCGCGCGCCTGGCAGCAGCCAGCTTGCCCCCCTTGGAGCATCCGACACTGCCACTCCCCCAGCCAGGGTGCGAGGAGCTGCTGCTGCCACTGATGCTGGCCAGCCACAGGCGAACCAGTCAGCAGCCGGCCCCTCCCGGGACGTGCGTCGTGTTGGCCGACCCCCAAGGCCATCTGTCGCGATGCATGGGGGCCCTCATGAGCCTTCCCCCAGCCTTGAGGCCGCCACAGGGCCCACGTTGAGGCGGAGCAGTAGGCCGGGCAGGGGCCGGGGAAGGCTCTCTAAGGACTCGCCCTCTCGGCACAGCCGCTAGAGTGTGGTCTCTGCGGCATTGTATATATGGGGGGGGATTGTGTTTTGGGGGCTGATTTTTGTGGATGGCCGAAATTGAAGGCATTTTGTGTTTTTATGGGGGTCTTTCTGTTGGCGAGGGGGGCCCTTTTTTTGTTACGGCCAATGTTGAAGGCCATGTGGATGGCCAACTTTTGTTATGTCACTCCCCCAACCTGGGGAGGACTATGTTTGTGACTGTTTTTTGGGTGTGTTCTGTGTTTTTGAGTTTCATGTGGGAAGGGGCCTCAGTTTGTTAAATAAAGGTTTTTATTTATTCAGCTTGTCCAGGTGTCATGTTTCAAGTGTTTGCTGCGTTAACCGGCTGACGGCTTCCGGAGCGGCTGCCTTCAGGTGCGCTCATTCCCACAGGCCATTCCCTCACAGCGGGCCTAGAAGTGTCGAACAATAAGCCCCCGGCGTACGGCCCTTGGGCCTTCTGGCCCCCTCCTGGCCTGCTCCTCCTCCTCCTCCCCCTCCTCCTCCTGATGGTCCTCCTGCTCGTCCTCCTCAGGTGGTGGTGCAATGTCAGGTGGCAGTGCCTGCGTCCGGCGGATAGCCAGGTTGTGCAGCATGCAGCACACGACGACGAACTGGGACACTCTATCCGGCGAATACTGTAGAGAGCCGCCGGAGCGATCCAGGCAGCGGAAGCGTTGCTTGAGGACGCCTATGGTTTGCTCTATGACGTTCCTTGTTGCTTGATGGCTTTCGTTGTATGAGTCCTCCGCCGGGGTCATGAGCCATGTGCACAAAGGGTAGCCCTTGTCCCCGATAAGCCATCCCCTTGGTGGAGGCTGTGCCTGGAACATGTCAGCCACAGTAGTCTGGCACAGGATAAAAGCATCGTGGCTGCTTCCTGGGAAGCGGGCATTTACAGCTAGGATGCGCTGCCTGTGGTCACACACCAGCTGCACATTGAGGGAATGGTAGCCCTTGCGGTTGCGGTAAACCTCGGGATTGTCTATAGGTGCCCGCATAGCCACATGCGTGCAGTCAATGGCGCCCTGCACCATGGGGAAGCCCGCGATCCTGCCAAATCCCACTGCACGCTGCTGCTGCCTCTGTTGGGTCATGGGGAAGGAGATGAACTGGTGTCTCCTCGCGAACAGTGCATCGGTGACCTGCCGGATGCAGCGATGTACGGCGAACTGGGAGATGTTCGCGATGTCCCCAGCAGCGGCTTGGAACGAGCCGCTTGCATAAAAGCTGAGAGCCACCGTCACCTTCACTTCCACCGAGAGAGACGTCCTGGACATGAGCTGTGGCTGCAAATCTGCATGAAGCAGCTGGCAGATCTCTCCAACCACCTCCCTTCTGAAGCGCAGCCTCTTTACACAAAGTGCCGCAGACATGGTGACATAGGACACCTGCTGCCGGTATTGCCTGGGTGCGTAAGGCCTACGTTGGCGACGCCTGATGGCCCTTCTGTGTCCATGCATGGCTGCCCGTCTCTCACAGCGTCTGCGAGCCCTCCGCACATAATGCTGCAACTCAATGTTGGCCCCCCATGCAGCCCCCATAATCAAGGTCGCAACAGTGAAATCAGCAAGAGTCAAATGTCAAAGCACTGGCCAGAAGCCAAAAAGACCTCTCCTATCTTGTCCCAAATCTGGAATCTCTGTCCCTTGGTCTCTGTGTAGAAATCCAAAGCAGTGAAGTCATTGCAGCAAAATGGCTGTGCTTTATAGGTCAGTGGAGGTGCCCTTTAATTTGCGCTCCCCGAGGCCCACAGGGCCTCTGCAACGTTCCATTTTACAATTCCTAATAGCGCCACGCCCACATTGGGCGGGCGCCACTCAATTTCCGGGTTGGGGCGCTAAAACAGCGTTGCGCGAGGATATGACATCATAAGCTGCGCGCGCACCCGAGCGGGCGCTAACACTTTGCGCCGGCGCTAAATCCCAAATGAATTTGGGCGTCGGCGCAGATCGGTCTGCATTCTGGCGCTAAGGCTTTATCGACGGAAATATAGCCCTTTTTTGGCGTTAGCGCCTGGCGCAGCCAACTGAATTTCTAGGCCAAGGTGTTCAGGAAAGGTAGGGAAGGTAAAGAAAGGAGGTGGGGTGGCAGTATTGGTTAAGGAGAATGTTACAGTGCTGGAGAGAGAGGATGATCTGAAGGAGTCAGGGACAGAATTTATTTGGTTAGAGTTTAGAAATAATAGAGGTGCCTTAACACTACTAGGTGTATTCTGTAGGCCACCAACTAGTGGGAATGATATAGAGGAGCAAATTCGCAGGGAAATTAGAGAGTTGCAAGAACTGTAGAGTAGTGTTAATGGGGGACTTCAACTATCCTAATATAGACTGGGATAGTAATAGTGTAAAGGGCAGAGAGGGGGAAGAATTTCTGAAGTGTGTTCAGGAGAACTTTCTTGATCAGTACGTTTCTGGCCCAATGAGGAAGGAGGCATTGCTGGATGTAGTTCTGGGGAATGAGGTGGGTCAAGTGGAGCAAGTGTCAGTAAGGGAGCATTTAGGGAATAGTGATCATAGTATCATATGATTTAGATTAGCTATGGAAAAGGACAGGGAGCAATCTAGAGTAAAAATACTTAATTGGTGGAAAGCCAATTTCAGTGGGTTGAGCATGGATCTGGCCCAGGTAAATTGGAATCAACGATTGGTAGGCAAAACTGTAATCAAACAATAGACTGCCTTTAAAGAGGAGATGGTTTGGGTACAGTCGAGGTACATTCCCACGAGGGGGAAAGGTAGGGGCAATAAGCCAGAGCTCACTGGATGATGAAAGAGACAGAGAGTAAAATGAAGCAGAAAAAGGGTGTGTCTGACAGATGTTAGGTTGAGAATACAAATGAGAATCAGGCTGAATATAGAAAGTTCAGAGGGGAAGTGAAAAAGAAAATAAGAGGGGCAAAGAGAGAGTATGAGAATATATTGGCAGCTAACATAAAAGACAATTCCAAAGTCTTCTATAAGCATATAAATAATAAACAGGTAGTAAGAGGGGGTGGAGCTGATTAGGGACTAAAAAAAAGAGACCTACACATGGAGGCAGAGGGCATGTCTAAGGTACTAAATGAGTACTTTACATCTGTCTTCACCAAGGAAGAAGATGCTACCAAAGTCATATTGAAAGAGGAGGTAGTGGAGATACTGGATGAGATAAAAATTGATAAAGAGGAGGTACTAGAAAGGCTGTCTGAACTTAAAGTTGATAAGTCACCAGCACCAGATGGGATGCATCTTAGGATGCTGAGGGAGGTTAAGGAGGAAATTGCAGAAGTACTCGCAATAGTCTTTCAATCCTCCTTAGATACGGGGTTGGTATAAGGATAAACCCAGCAACTACAGGCCAGTCAGTTTAACCTCGGTAGTGGGGAAGCTTTTGGAAATGATAATCAGGGATAAAATTAACAGTCACTTGGACAAGTGTGGCTTAATTAAGGAAAGCCAGCACGGATTTTTTAAAGGCAAATCATGTTTAACTAACTTGATCGAGTTTTTTGATGAGGTAACAGAGAGAGTTGATGAGGGCAATGCGGTTGATGCAGTGTATATGGACTTCCAAAAGGTGTTTGATAAAGTGCCACATAATAGGCTTACCGGCAAAGTTGAAGCCCATGGAATAAAAGGGACAATGGCACCATGGATACAAAATTGGCTAAGTGACAAGAAACATAGAGTAGTGGTGAACGATTGTTTATCGGACTAGAGAAAGGTATACAATGGTGTTCCCCAGGGGTCGGTACTAGGACCACTGCTTTTCTTGATATATATATTAATGACTTGGACTTGGGAGTACAGGGCACAATTCCAAAATTTGCAGGTGACACAAAACTTGGAAGAATAGTGAACAGTGAGGAGAGTAGTGATAGGCTTCAGAAAGATATAGACAGGCTGGTGGAATAGGCGGATATGTGGCAGATTAAATTTAACACAGAAAAGTGCGAAGTGATACATTTTGGTAGGAAGAACGAGGAGGGGCAATATAAATTAAAGGGTACAATCCTAAAGGAGGTGCATGAACAGAGAGACCTGGGGGTATATGTACACAAATCATTGAGGGTGGCAGGGCAGGTTGAGAAAGGGGTTTAAAAAAGCATACGGGATCCTGGGCTTCATAAATAGAGGCATAGAGTACAAAAGCAAGAAAGTTATGGTGAACCTTTATAAAACACTGGTTCCACCTCAACTGGAGTATTGTGTCCAATTCAGGGCACTGCACTTTAGTATGGATGTGAAGGCCTTAGAGAGGGTGCAGAAAAGATTCATGAGAATGATTCCAGAGATGAGGGACTTCATTTACGTGGATAGACTAGAGAAGCTGGGGCTGTTCTCCTTAGAGCAGAGAAGATTGAGAGGAGATTCGATAGAGGTGTTCAAAATCATGAGGGATATAAACAGAGTAGCTAAAGAGAAACTGTTCCTATTGGTGGAAGGGTCGAGAACCAGAGGACACAGATTTAAGGTGATTGGCAAAAGAGGTGCATGAGGAAAAGCTTTTTTACGCAGCGAGTGGTTAGGATCTGGAATGCACTGCCTGAAAGGATGGTGGAGGCAGATTCAATCGTGGCTGTCAAAAGGGAATTGGATAAGTAACTGAAGGAAAAAAATTTGCAGGGCTACGGGGAAAGTGCGTGGGAGTGGGACTAGATGAAGTGCTCTTGCAGAGAGCCGGCATGGGCTTAACGAGTCGAATGGCCGCCTTCCATGCTGTAACCATTCTATGATTCTATCCAGATATAATGAAGCTTCTGGGTGAGCTGGGGATCTCGGACAGCAACTTCCTGATTTCTGCATTTAACTGCGCATGTGTAGACGTTGGAAGTTGCTGTCCGATTTACTCTTTAATAATGGTGAGTGCTGATATCATAGAATCATAGAATAGTACAGCACAGAAGGAGGCCATTCAGCCCATCGAGTCTGCGCTGGCTCGTTCAAAGAGCAATCCAGTTAGTCCCACTCCCCCGCTCTTTCCCCATATCTCTGCAATTTTTTCTCCTTCAAGTATTTATCCAATTCCCTTTTGAAGGCTACTATTGAATCTGTATTCACCACCCTATCAGGCAGTACATTCCAAATCCTAACCACTCACTGCGTAAAAACGTTTTTCCTCATGTCACCTCTGGTTCTTTTCCCAATCACCTTAAATCTGTGCCCTCTGCTTATCGACCTTCCAGCCATTGGAAACAATTTTCTTTATTTACTCTATCTCAACCCTTCATGATTTTAAATATCTTCATCAACTCTCTTCCTAGCCTTCTCTGTTCTAAGGAGAACAACCCCAGATTCTCCAGTCTGTCGACGTAACTGTAATCCCTCATCTCTGGAACCATTCTAGTAAATCTCTTCTGTATCCGCTCTAAAGCCATCATGTCCTTCCTAAAGTGTGGTGCCCAGAATTGGACACAATACTCCAGTCGAGGTCAAATTAGTGTTTTACATAGATTTAACATAACTTCCTGGCTTTTGTACTCTATTTCTAAGTTTCCGATCCGCCCGGAGCAAAGGGGCTGGTAGACCGCAGGTAACCTGGAAGTCCGGGTTTCACCGCACACTGTGGAGTTTTACATTAACAGGCTAGCTTTCAGTCGGGCGGGGAATGCGGGAGGAGAGGCCGCAACCAACAGATAGTTGCGGGGTTCGATTGGGTGGGTGCGTGGGGTGGGGGTTTCCAAGCCCGGGGGGGGTGATCCAAAACCCCGGGGGGAGGGGTCCGATCCCGAACAATTTGTAATAGATCAATGTGAGGCTATTCCTGTATTGTGTATAACAGGCACAGATTGCTTCTTTTAAACGTGTTTTCTTTTTGGTGCAAGGCAATGCCTCAGACATGTGGCACTGTCATGACTGAAAATATCACATCCAAGATTTGCCCAATTTGACAGTTCTTAGAACTTGGAAAATACAGTCAATTTTCTGCTTGCACTTAAAACAGATTGCAGCGATTTTCAGCAGTCATCAGCTTGCAGGAACATTTATTTCCAGAAACATTTGCAAAAAACCGATGTTGTTTTTAAAACGGCACTGAACGAAAATGAAGAATAAGTTAATGGGAATGTAAATTATAATGGAGTTTGAAACAGTGTACTTTTGGAAAGAGGCCTTTCAAATGTTTTGACCTTTCACAAGTGTAGAAATAATAGGGTAATAATAGTAGGGGATTTCAACTTCCCCAATACTAACTGGGATAGTCAGAGTGTGAAAGGCTTAGAGGGTGCGGAATTCTTAAAGTGCATCCAGGAGAGCTTTTTGAGCCAGCATGTAGAAAGTCCTACAAGAGAGTGGGTGGTACTGGACCTAATTCTAAGGAATGTAGCCAGGCAAGTGGTAGAAGTGTCAGTAGGAGAGCATTTTGGTGACAGTGACCATAATTCGGTGAGATTTAAGGTAGTCATGGAAAAGGACAAAGATGGACCGGAAATAAAGGTTCTAAATTGGGGGAATGCTGATTTTAATATGATAAGGCAGGATCTGGCCAAAGTGGACTGGGATCAGCTACTTGTAGGAAAATCCACATCAGAGCAGTGGGAGTCTTTCAGAAAGGAAATAGAGAAAGTACAACGCAAACATGTTCCTGTAAAGGTCAAGGGTGGGAGCAACAAGCCCAGGGAACCTTGGATGTCAAGGGATATACAAGAATGGATTCGGAAAAAAAGAGAGGCTTTTGGCAGATACAAAGGACTAAAAACAGTGGAAGCCTAGAGGAGTATAGAAAGTGCAGGGGGGTACTTAAAAAAGAAATTAGGAGAGCGAAGAGGGGGCATGAAAAAACACTGGCGGGCAAAATAAAGGAAAATCCCAAGGTGTTTTATAAGTATATTAAGGGCAAGAGGATAACTAGGGAAAGAGTAGGGCCCATTAGGGACCAAAGTGGCAATCTGTGTGTAGAGCCAGAAGATGTAGGTGAGGTTTTAAATGAATATTTTGCATCTGTGTTCACTATGGAGAAGAACGACGTAGGCATAGAAATCAGGCAGGGGGTTTGTGATATACTTGAACAAATTAGTATTGAGAGGGAGGAGGTACTAGCGGTTTTAGCGGGCTTAAAAGTGGATAAATCCCCAGGCCCAGACGAGATGTATCCCAGGCTGCTGCGTGAGGCAAGGGAGGAGATTGCAGGGGCTCTGACACAAATTTTCAGAACCTCTCTGGCCACAGGGGAGGTGCCAGAGGACTGGAGAACGTAGTACCATTATTCAAGAAGGGTAGTAGGGATAAACCAGGGAATTACAGGCCAGTGAGCCTAACATCAGTGGTAGGGAAATTATTGGAAAAAATTCTGCGAGACAGAATTAGTGTCTACTTGGAGAGGCAAGGATTAATCAAGGATAGTCAGCATGGCTTTGTCAGGGGGAGACCATGTCTAACCAATTTAATTGAATTTTTCAAGGGGGTGACTAGGTGTGTGGATGAGGGTAGGTGCAGTTGATGTCGTCTACATGGGCTTCAGTAAGGCTTTTGACAAAGTCCCGCATGGGAGACTGGTCAAGAAGGTAAGAGCCCATGGGATCCAGGGCAATTTGGCACATTGGAACCAAAATTGGTTTAGTGGCAGGAGGCAGAGGGTGATGAGCGAAGGTTGTTTTTGTGACTGGAAGCCTGTGTCCAGTGGTGTACCACAGGGATCGGTGCTGGGTCCTTTGCTGTTTGTAGTGTACATTAATGATTTAGATATGAATATAGGAGGTATGATCAGTAAGTTTGCAGATGATACGAAAATTGGTGGAGTGGTAAATAGCGAGGAGGGAAGCCTCAGCTACAGGATGATATAGATGGGTTTGTTAGATGGGCAGAACAGTGGCAAATGGAATTTAACCCTGAAAAGTGTGAGGTGATGCATTTTGGGAGGACTAACAAGGCAAGAGAATACACAATGCATGGAAGAACAGAGGATCAGAGGGACCTTGGTGTGCATGTACATAGATCCCTGAAGGCAGCAGGACAGGTAGATAAGGTGGTTAAAAAGACATATGGGATACTTGCCTTCATTAGCCGAGGCATAGAATATAAGAGCAGGGAGGTTATGATGGAACTGTACAAAATGCTAGTTAGGCCACAGCTGGAATACTGTGTGCAGTTCTGGTCGCCACACTATAGGAAGGATGTGATTGCATTGGAGAGGGTGCAGAGGAGATTCACCAGGATGTTACCTGGGCTGGAGTGCTTCAGCTATGAAGAGAGACTGGACAGGCTGGAGTTGTTTTCCTTAGAGCAGAGAAGGCTGAGGGGGGACCTGATTGAGGTGTACAAAATTATGAGGGGCATAGATAGGGTAGATAGAAAGGAACTTTTCCCCTTAGTGGAGGGGTCAATAACCAGAGGGCATCGTTTCAAGGTAAGGAGCAGGAGGTTTAGAGGGAATTTGAGGAAAAACTTTTTCACCCAGAGGGTGGTTGGAATCTGGAACTCACTGCCTGAAAAGGTGGTAGAGACAGGAACCCTCATAACATTCAAGAAGCATTTAGATGAGCACTTGAAGCACCATAGCATACAAGGCTATAGACCAAGTGCTGGAAAATGGGATTAGAATAGATAGGGTTTGATGGCCGGCGTGGACACAATGGGCCAAAGTGCCTCTTTCTGTGCTGTATAACTCTATGGGCTGGATTTTCATTGAGGAAGCGGGACTACAACTTTTGGGGTTGTAGTCCCCCCTCCATCGAGTTCTAGCCAACCCAGGCGATTTAGACTTAATTGACCTTGTTGAGCCCGCCCAGCGGGCTCAGCAGGCCAATTAAGAGACACCCGGCAACAGGTGATGTCACAGATTGATATTTCATCTGTCAAGACCTTTTGACAGATGAAATATCAGCGTTTCACAGCTGTTTGAAGCTGTCAAACACTGACAATCTGTACTCCTTGTTAATTCCTACCTCTCAGGATGATTTAGAGATCTCCCTGCAACAGAAAGCAGAGGCTGCAGATTTTGACAGATCGCAGCCATTCTGCTTTCTGTGCCGGTGAGATGAGGGACTCTCGAGACCTGAAGGAAGAAGGCTGTAAAGGTAAGTAAAGGTTAGTAGAACTTCTTTAAACACTTTACACAGACCAAACACACTTACCTCTGCACTCATGCACTCATCACTCACCTGAACACCGGACATCTCGAACCCTCCAAGCCCTTCATCCCGACGGCCCGCCTCGCTAACTTGGCGTGTTTTGGAGCCGTCGGGAATCCCACATTTCAACAATGAAAATAGGGATTAGGCTAAAAACTGGCACTAATCCCCTTCCCGCCTCAGGGAGGCGGGTCCCAGTGCGGGGCGGGTACCCACCTCCTTTGAAACTGGCATGGAGGCGGGTTGGGTGCGGGATGGGGTCGGGATCCCCGATTTCAGGATTTTAAACACCCACACACCTCCAATCCCGACTCCACGGCCCAATGAAAATCCAGCCCTATGACTCCATGACAACGAATTCCAGTCGCTGAATGCTTTATAGCTATGCTGATTTAGAAATTAGTTTGTTTTTAAATCAACAATATAGAAAACTATCTTTAAACTCATTCGCCCTGACATTCCTCAGGGTTGCAATCCCGACTGTTATGCTAAGATCGTGCCCAATGGTGCTTTAAAACTCTGACTCTGCTGGAGTTTGCAGAGTCAGTGGGAGGGTCACCTACTTACCATGGGCAGGTGGGCTCACGCACCACCTATGGTGCATCTCTGGGACCCACCTTCTACCACCCTTTGCGTGAAGAAGTGTTTCCTAACTTTTCTCCTGAATGGCCTGGGTCTGATTTTAAGGTTATGTCCCCTTGCCCTAGCCTCGTCCACCAGCGGAACAAGTTTCTCTCTATCTACCCGAACAATTTCTTTCAAAATCCTCAAAGCCTCCAACAAATCACCCCTTAACCTTCTATCTTCCAGGGGATGCAAACTTAGTTTATGTAAACTTTCCTCATAATCTAACCCTTGGAGCCCTGGTAACATTCTGGTGAATCTTCACTGCACTCCTTCCAAGGCCAATACATCGTTTCTAAGATGTGGTACCCAGAACTGTACATAGTACTCCAGATGTGGTCTAACCACAGCTTTGTATAGCTGTATGGCTTCCTATGTTCCGGCAAAGTTGAATCTTACTGGCCAGGAAATCCGTAACACTACTTCAAATTAAACCATAATAGTAGGACAAAGGAGCATTGATGGATTTAGGATGTGTCAGGAAATCTTACTTCACACAGGGAGCGATCAACGCACGTGATGTGCCATCAATAACTCAAAGACAAGGAATTAAAGGATTCAACTGAAGGCTTTTAATCACTAAGAACATTGCATGTCTTTCCACATCGGATTCGTCTGGCAGAAATGACTCATAAAGGTCTCAAGAGCTGTATATGACAAAAGACAGGGGCGGAGCCAATACACACAATAGGAAAAAGGGAGCGGTACACACAATACAATGCAGGTAAAACACAGGGGCTGATGAAGGCATATATTTCATCACATTCACCCCTTCTACAGATTTAGTCTGTCCGGGGGTGTGATAGTCCTTCCTGAACGTCGCAACAGTACCTCGGGTTCCGACCGGGAGTCCGTGGTGCCCTCCTGGGCATACCCCTGTGCTGGGGGTGTTGCAGGTACTTCTGGGGGTGGTGAGGATACCTCTGGGGATGGTGGAGGTTCTTCTGGGGGTGGTGAGGATGGGTCGTCGTCGCTTCCTGCCGAGGTGAGGTCCTTTATGGACACGGTGTCCTCACGCCCGTCGGCGTGCTTGACGTACGCGTACTGTGGGTTTGCGTGGAGTAGGTGTACTGCCTCCACGAGGAGATCCGTTTTGTGGCCCCTCACATGCTTCCGTAATAGGACTGTCCCTGGGGTGGAGAGCCACGAAGGTAGGGACACTCCTGAGGTTGATTTGCGGGGAAAAACGAACATCTTCTCATGAGGAGTGGCGTTAGTAGCAGTACACAGTAGCGACCTTATCGAGTGGAGTACGTCTGTGAGGACCTCTTGCCAGCGGGAGGTAGGGAGGCCTTTAGACCTTAGTGCTAAGGTGACCTTCCACACCGTCGCGTTCTCCCTCTCCACTTGCCCATTACCCCGGGGGTTATAACTAGTGGTCCGACTCGTGGCTATCCCCTTCGACAGCAGGTATTGGCGCAGTTCATCGCTCATGAACGACGCCCCCCTGTCAGTGTGGATGTAGTTAGGCATGCCGAATGTGCAAAACAGGCTGCCGAGGCACTTGATGACCGTGGCACTGGTCATGTCTGGGCAGGGGTAGGCGAATGGAAAGTGGGAGTACTCGTCCACAATGTTGAGAAAGTACACATTGCGGTCGGCGAAGGGGAGTGGTCCCTTGAAATCTAAGCTCAGGCGCTCGAATGGTCGTGTAGCTTTGATCAGGTGGGCTCGGTCGGGCCTGAAAAAACGGGGCTTGCATTCCACACAGGTGCGGCAGTCCCTGGTCATAGACCGGACCTCCTCGATGGAATAGGGCAGGTTACGGGGATTTTATAAAGTGGAATAGCCAGGTGACCCCCGGGTGGCAGAGGCCATTGTGGAGGCCCTGTAGCCTGTACCCCTGGATGCTGGCACACATCCCTCATGATAGGGCGTCGGGGGATTCGTTGAGGGCCCCCGGCCTATATATTATGTCGTACTCAAACGTGGAGAGTTCGATCCGCCATCTGAGAATTTTGTCATTCTTGATCTTCCCCCTCTGTTGTTAAACATGAAGGCTACCGACCGCTGGCCGGTAAGCAGGGTGAAGCGTTTGCCGGCTAGGTAGTGCCTCCAGTGCTGCACTGCCTCCACTATGGCCTGGGCCTCCTTCTCTACCGAGGAGTGCCTGATCTCGGGCCCTTGGAGGGTTCTTGAGAAAAAGGCTATGGGCCGCCCATCCTGGTTGACGGTGGCTGCTAAAGCGAAGTCGGACGCATCGCTTTTGACCTGGAAAGGGATGTTTTCGTCCACTGCCTGCAGCGCGGCCTTCTCAATGTCGTGTTTAATGCTGTTGAAGGCGGCGTGGGCCTCGGCCGTGAGCGGGAAGGATGTTGATTTCAGGAGGGGACGGGCCTTGTCGGAATAATTGGGGACCCATTGGGCGTAATAGGAGAAAAACCCCAGGCACCTTTTCAGGGCCTTGGGAGTGTTTGGTAGGGGTAGCTCCCGTAGGGGGCGCAATCGGTCGGGGTCCGGACCGATTTCCCCGTTTTCCACCACGCAGCCCAGCATACAGAGGCGCGTGGTGCTAAAGACACACTTATCCTTGTTGTAGGTGAGATTGAGTCTGAGGGCGGTTTTCAGAAATCTCGCGAGGTTCGAGTCGTGGTCTTGCTGGTCGTGGCCGCAGATGGTGACGTTGTCTAGGTATGGATAGGTGGCTGTTAACTGGTTCTCATCGACCATGCGGTC
Organism: Somniosus microcephalus; assembly: GCF_052327205.1. Taxonomy (NCBI): domain Eukaryota; kingdom Metazoa; phylum Chordata; class Chondrichthyes; order Squaliformes; family Somniosidae; genus Somniosus; species Somniosus microcephalus. The sequence continues at coordinate 137,885,647 of NC_140989.1, read as the reverse complement.
CATCTCCCGCTGGAAGACCGAGACCCCATTCGTTACCCCAAAGGGGACTCTGAGGAAGTGGTAGAGGCGTCCGTTCGCCTCGAAGGCGGTGTATGGACGGTCCTCCGGCCTAATGGGGAGCTGGTGGTATGCCGATTTTAGGTCGATGGTGGAAAACACCCGGTATTGCGCGATTTGGTTAACCATATCCGCTATGCGGGGCAGAGGGTAGGCGTCTAGCTGGGTGTATAGATTAACCGTCTGGCTATAATCTATCACCATCCGCTTCTTTTCGCTACCCTTAACTACTACTACCTGGGCGCGCCACGGGCTGGTACTGCATTCAATGATACCCTCCCGCTTGAGTCTTTCTACTTCTGACGCAATGAACCGTCTGTCCTCCCAGCTGTACCGCCTACTCTTGGTCGCTATGGGTCGACAGTTGTGTGCGAGGTTGGCGAACAGAGAGGGCGGCTTGACCTTCAGGGTAGCCAGACCGCACACTGTGAGGGGCGGCTGGGACCCACCGTAGGTGAGCGTGATACTTTGGTGGTGGCACTGGAAGTCCAGACCCAAGATCACGCTCACACAGAGATCTGGCATTATCAATAGTTTAAAATCTCTGTAATCAGTGCCTTTTACCGACAACATAACCGCGCAGAAACCTGTAATTTTTGAGGTATGGGTCTTATCAGCCATGGCGATTTTGCCCTGTGTAGGGACTATCGTTAGTGAAAGTTGTTTTACCATGCTAGGATGAATAAAGCTTTCGGTGCTCCCGCAGTCAATCAAGCATTTAACCTTGTTCCCGTTTACCTCTATGTCCATCATCGATCTAGACAACGGATGCGGCCTGGATTGATCCACCGTGATCGAGGCCACCAGTGGGTCCTGGAGGTCCGTGTAGTCGGGACAAGATGGTGGACTCCATGAGGGTGGACAAGATGGCGTCCAAGATGGCCGCCCCCACGGCGCGCACGCGGCGGTGGCGGAGTTGGAGGCGGGGTTCCCTCTGCAGACTTTGCTGAAATGTCCTTTCTTCCCGCATTTAAAACAGGTGGTGCCCTTCGCTGGGCACAGATGCCTGGAGTGTTTGTCCTGGCCGCAGAAGTAGCATTTCGGGCCCCGATGCATCGCGGCAGTAGTGGGGCTCCTGGGTGGAGGCTGGGGCTCCGATGGTGCTGGGCTGGCCTGAGACCTGGGAGGTGAAGATGGCTTCCAAGATGGCGGCCCCCACGGCGCGCACGAGGCGGAGTGGGCCGCGTGGCCTGAGGAACAGGATTCAGAGTTCCTCTGGGCCATATCCAGTGATCGCGCTATGCCCATAGCCTGTTTTAAGTCCAGTCCCTCCTTTTCAAACAGTTTCTGCCAAATGTAATTTGAACTGAGGCCCGCAATAAAGGAGTCTCAGATCAGCTCCTCCGTGTACACGATGGCAGACATGGCCTTACAGTTACAGTCTCTGCCCAGTACTTTTAGGCTTAGCATGAAGTCCTCTAGTGACTCACCATGCCGCTGCGTGCGAGTAGTCAAAAGATGCCTGGCGTACACCTCGTTTATTGGCCGCACGTAGTGGGCCTTCAGAATGGTGCAGGCATCCCCATAGCTGGTGGCATCTCGGATGAGAGGGGAGACCCGATGACTCACCCAGTTTCGCAGGATTCCCAGTTTCACGTCTCCGGTGGCGGTCGAGGCTGCGATGGCGGTAGCTGAGCTTTCGATGAAAAATTCGAAGCATTGGAACCAGTGTCCGAACTGTGTGGCTGCGTCTGAGGCATGGGGGTCCAGATCCAAGTGCTCTGCTTTCAGGAGTCGATCCATCTTGGTGTTTTAGTGATTAAAATTGATGTGCCATCAATAACTCAAAGACAAGGAATTAAAGGATTCAACTGAAGGCTTTTAATCACTAAGAACATTGCATGTCTTTCCACATCGGATTCGTCTGGCAGAAATGACTCATACAGCTCTTGAGACCTTTATATGACAAAAGACAGGGGCGGAGCCAATACACACAATAGGAAAAAGGGAGCGGTACACACAATACAATGCAGGTAAAACACAAGGGCTGATGAAGGCATATATTTCATCACAGCACGAAATGGACTTCCACATATGGTAGTAGAGGCAAAACCCCAGGCATCCTTTAAGAACCAGTTTGATGCTGTGATAAGGTATATTCTGTCTAGATGAACCAGCTGGGATGGGACAAATGACCTTCCTTATTCCTATCTACCTTGTAGTCCCAAGATGGGATGAAGTCTGTTCTGTCTGTAAGGGCTCTGTGTGAGTTTAGCTAGTCTCAGCCCAGATTATTGTGGAGAAAGGAATAGAGGGAAATGATGATGGGGTTAGATCAAAAGGGGTGAGAGGAGGCTCATGTGGAGCATCAATACCGGCATGGACCTGTTGGGCCAAGTGGCCTGTTTCTGTGTTGTAAATATTATATAATATGATGTAATATTAATAAAGAATGAAGCTGATGATTTTTATTTAATATTAATTTGCAAGTTGCTGTAAGTGTGACTTTGTTGCCTTAGTACATTTATGAAGGAATATCAGGCCTGATTTTAACGGCCGGGCCTCCCGACCAAAAGAGCCGGAAAATCGTCGGAAAGTGGCTGCCTGGCTGATAAAATTGTATGGTTCGAAGGTTCACTGTCAGGGACCTGTGGGAACGGCCCCTGGCACAATATAAGTAAGTGCCTGCAAGGGGAAACTTGGTCAGGGGAGATGGGGGAAGGGGAAGCCCAGCGGCAAGGAGAAGCCCTGCTCCTTCCGGCCCACAAGGAAACTATATTAAAAATAAAATGTAAAACTTAACTTGCTGGCCCTGACATTGGCCTGGTGGGGAAGCCATCACTGCTTTCACCACTCAGGCCTCAGGTTAAAATCGCAGATTGGGCCTATATGACGTAATCGGAGCCCGATCGTCATATTTAAAGAGGACCCCGTTGGCTTGGGACAGGTGTCCTTGCCGCCTGCAATTTAATATTACATTCAGCCAGATTGGGACAGGGACAGGAACAGTGTGGGTAAATCTCCTGCTCCATTTTAACTGCCCCCCACCCCACCCGGTTTCCAGGCAGAAGAGGCTAAAATTCCTTCCCCCGTCATTGTTTTATGAAGCTGTTTTGTTTGAGTAGGAAACAGAGCCATCTGAATCATTTTCACCATGAGAATATGAGCAAGTGACACAATGAGGCATTTTGACAGGATTAATGTCATTGGATTGTGTGCTTTATAAAGAAGCATTGCAAACTTTGCAAAACCTTTCTAATGATGACAGTGTCTCTTGAAAGAAAAGAATTTCAATTCCCTCTGCTCAGTCTGATTTCGAGCTGTGCCAAGCCAGGTCAGAACCCATCAGCTACGTCATGTGGGTATACAGCTCTAATTGTGATGATATTTACAATTTTGTCATGCCCTCTGATTGCTGTTTGCAGTCATATGGTGTAAATTTTCACCTAATGTCAATGCAAAACCACTGATCCTTTTTTTAACTGTACTTTCTCCTTTTAATTCATAGACTCATAAACAAGGGGACAAAAAGCAGGACTTGCATTTATATAACACCTTTCATGACCACAGGATGTCCCAAATAACTTTACAGTCAATGAAGTGCTTTTTGAAGTGTAGTCACTATTGTAATGTAGGAATCACGGCAGCCAATATGCACACAGCAAGGTCCCACAAACAACAATGTGATAGTGACCAGATAATCTGTTTTAGTGATGTTGGTTGAGAGATATTGACCAGGGCACTGGGGAGAACTCCCCTGCGCATACAGCACAGAAGGAGGCCATTCGGTCCATCGTGTCTGTGCCAGCTCTTTGAAAGAGCTATCCAATTAATCCCCTGCTCTTACTGCCACTGGAAACAGTTACTCCTTATTTACTCTATCAAAACCCCTCATAATTTTGAACACTTCTATTAAATCTCCCCTTAACCTTCTCTGCTTTAAGGAGAACAATCCCAGCTTCTCTAGTCTCTCCACGTAATTGAAGTCGCTCATCCCTGGGGCCATTCTAGTAAATCTCCTCTGCACCCACTCCAAATCCTTGACATCCTTCCTAAAGAGTGGTGCCCAGAATTGAACGCAATACTCTAGCTGAGGCCAAACCAGTGATTTATAAAGGTTTAGCATAATGTCCTTGCTTTTGTATTCTATGCCTCTGTTTATAAAGCCAAGGATCCCACATGCCTTTTTAACAGCCTTCTCAACTTGTCCTGCTACCTTCAAAGATATTGTCTAATTAAAATGATAAAAATCCTTTTAACATTCTCAGGCAAACTCTCACTGGCACTCAATCTTTCAAGTTAGGGATTAAAAACAGGAAAGTAAAATTAACCAAACATGAATCTAGACTCCAATTATTCAGGGTAATATGAGCAAAAAAAGATTAATTTGTGACTATCTTTCCAATATGAAATCCTGTTCTATCACACACTGAACGTGTTTGAAAGTTCACTGAAGGTACTGACATCTTTCAGAGATAGTGTGCATTGTCACTGACCTTTTCTCTCCTATCAAATTCCCAGATGATTTTCAAATTTGTTCTTCCAGGATGGAGCACAAACAATTACAGTTTTTCCTGTTTGCAGTGAAAGAATGTCAGAGCGTGTCAGAGCTGTCACTGTGCAGGAGGCAGCTGATTGAGCATTGATAACCATCAGTTTGATGAAATGGAGTAAAGCTACGAGTCCAGATTCATTTGCAGTTACCAGTGGCTCTGAGGATTGTTGCATTTTGATGAAGAACGCAGCGAATCTCAGGTCGGAGTCCTGAAGCAGTCTTGACTGACTATTTCATTAAAGAAGACCGAGTCTTCACTGGAACTCCAGCTATCCGCTTCCTCCTCTCGTGCCTTCATTAATAGCCACCATTGCCTCATGTACATTGCAGGGAAGCTCCATTGGGACTTATAGATTTATATATATATTTTTTAAAAGGCTATCTAATGTTTAACAGAATCCGTCTTTCGGATAAAACGTTAAACCGAGGCCCCATCTGCCCTCTCCAGTGGACGTAAAAGATTCCAAGGCACAATTTCAAAGAAGAGCAGGGGAGTTATCCCCGGTGTCCTGGCTAATATTTATCCCCTAATTAACATCATTAAAAGAAATCAGATGATCTGGTCATTATCACGTTGCTGTTGGTGGGAGCTTGCTGTGCACAAATTGTCTGCCGCGTTTCCTACATTACAACAGTGACTACACTTCAAAAGCACTTCATTGCCAGTAAAGCGCTTTGGGATATCCTGCCGTCGTAAAAGGTGCTATATAAATGCAAGTTCTTTTTTTTTCTAGAAATAAACCTGAGGGGTATTTCTGTTGTTTCGAGAAGTTTGCACTGCTAGAATGAGGAAAACCAGCCAAAAGGATACAAATGTAAAGAGGAACTGCAGAGAGGAATAGAAATCAGGAAAGAAAGCAGGGAAAGGAAGATAAAAGGTGTAACAGAGAAAGGGAAAGCACAAGAAAGTTTTTACAGGTGTAAACAGAAGTGCCAATATTTGACAGAGGAACAGGTAAGCAGTGATAATGCACAAAATGGTATTTATTTGTCTAGAATCCCTGTCATGTAAAGCAATCACATGCGTGAGGTATGAAATGGTGTATATCTTGCTGTAATATACGTGGGTAGAACAAATGAAGGACAGAAACACGATGAGTTGCTAGTCAATGTATTTGCTTTACTAGGCCAGAGCGAACTGAGCATGCTCATACCAAACCATGTGATAATACATTACACTGCTTTCCCCCTTAAAATTTTTTTATGTATTCCCCTCTCAAAGACAACAAAACTATGGTCCCAGCTTTGCCAGCATTACATGTACCACATAACAAAAACTCCTGGGTCCATTTCTTTTAAATCAACAATAAATCCAGTTTAATAACGGGTTTGCAGAGCCTTCCTGACCTCCTTACAGAAGGTTTTGGTGTTGAACATTTTTTTGGGCTGTTTTGTTTTGGTTCCAGACTCAAAGATGAGCCTGTTTCTATCTCAGACTTGCTTGAACCTGGTACTTCAGTTACTGAAGTCTGAACTGAGTCAAACTCATGTATGTGTTCATGATCAACCGGTTCACTATCCCCTCTGACCTTCCCCTCTCTGAACCCAAAACATCAGTCCTTAGCAAAGGCCTGAGCTTCATCCCATTACGCCCCCACCTCAATGAATTTCGAGCTCGGCACAATGCTGAACTCTTTTTCCGCCGCCTTCGTCTCCGTGCCCACCTCTTCGGCCAGGAGTCTTCCCCCCGCACGGCTGACCCTTTCTCCCGCTTTCAGAATTCTCGTTCCACCTAGACCCCTCCCTCTAGTCTCTTACCCGCTCTAGATCTTTTCATTGCAAATTACCGGCGTGACATCGGCCATCTCCATTTCTTTGCTACCCTCACTAACTCCAACCTACCTCCCTCTGAACTTGCAGCACTCCATTCTCTGAGATCCAACCCTGACATTGTCATTAAACCTGCTGACAAGGGTGGTGCTTTTGTTGTTTGGCGAACCAACCTCTACCTAGCGGAAGCTGAACGCCAATTCTCCGACACCTCCTCCTACCTCCGCCTGGACCATGACCCCACTGCCGAACATCAAACCATTGTTTCCAAGACTGTCACTGACCTCATCTCCTCTGGAGATCTTCCCCCCGACGGCCGCCAACCTCATAGTTCCCCAACCCCGCACAGCCCGCTTCTACCTCCTTCCCAAGATCCACAAACAGGACTGCCCTGGTAGACCCATTGTTTCAGCCTGTTCTTGCCCCACGGAACTTATCTCTTCCTATCTCGACTCAATTTTTTCTCCCCTTGTCCAGTCTCTTCCCCTCTGCTACTTTAACAGTTTCCAGATTCCTGGCCCCACACGCCTCTTTTTCACTATGGATGTCCAATCCCTCTGCACCTCTATCCTCCACCAGGATGACCTGAGGGTGCTCCGCTTCTTCCTTGAATAGAGGCCCGGCCAGTCCCCATCCACCACCACTCTCCTCTGCCTGGCTGAACTTCTTCTCACATTGAACAACTTCTCCTTTGACTCCACTCACTTCCTCCAAATCAAAGGTGTTGCTATGGGAACCCGCATGGGTCCTAGCTATGCCTGCCTTTTCGTGGGATATGTGGAACACTCTTTGTTCCAGTCCTACTCAGGTCCCCTCACTCACTTCTTTTTCCTGTACATTGATGACTGTATCGATGCTGTTTCCTGCACTCGCCCTGAACTAGATAATTTCATTCACTTTGCTTCCAATTTCCACCCTTCCCTCACCTTCACATGGTCCATCTCCAACTCTTCCCTTCCCTTCCTCGACTTCTCCGTCTCCATCTCTGGGGATAGGTTATTGACCAACATTCACTACAAGCCCACTGACTCCTACAGCTACCTGGACTACACTTCCTCCCATCCCGCCTCCTGTAAGGACTCTATTCCATTCTCCCAGTTTCTCCGTCTCCGCCGCACATGCTCTGACGATGCCATCTTCCATACCAGTGCTTCTGACATGTCTTCCTTTTCCCTCAACCGAGGATTCCCCTCTACAGTGGTTGACAAGGCCCTTAACCGTGTCCGTTCTATCTCCTGCACTTCTGCCCTCACCCCTGCCCCTCCCTCCCGGAACCACGATAGAGTTCCCCTTGTCCTCATCTTTCACCCCACCAGCCTCTACATTCAAAGGATCATCCTCCGCCATTTCCGCCAACTCCAGCGTGATCCCACCACCAAACGCATCTTCCCCTCACCTCCCCTTTCAGCATTCCGTAGAGACCGCTCCCTCTGTGACACCCTAGTCCACTCCTCTATCGTTCCCCAAACCTCTTCTCCTTCACCCGGCACCTTCCCGTGCAAGCGCAGGAGATGTAACACATGCCCTTATATCTCCCCACTTCCCACTATCCAGGGCCCCAAACACCCCTTCCAGGTGAAACAGCGATTTACTTGTATTTCTTGCAATTTAGTATACTGTATTCGCTGCTCACGATGTGGTCTCCTCTACATTGGGGAGACCAAACGCAGATTGGGTGACTGCTTTGCAGAACACCTCCGTTCAGTCCGTAAGGGGGACCCCGAGTTTCTGGTCGCCTGTCACTTTAATTCACCGTTCCATTCCCACTCAGACCTCACTATCCTCAGCCTCTTGCATTGTTCCACGTAAGCTCAGCGTAAGCTCGAGGAACAGCACCTCATCTTTCAATTAGGCACTTTACAGCCTTCTGGTCTCAACATCGAGTTCAACAATTTCAGATCATAACCCCGGCCCCTATCATATATATATTTTTTATCCACATTTTTTGTTTGGCCTTCTGTTCTTCCCTCCCACATGGTCGCTGTCTTTCATTCTGCCAGCACAATTTACACTTCATCCAGAGCCATCATTTGTTTCTTAACCTGTCCCATTACCATCCCCTTTTGCCTTGAATATCTCTTAACGTCTCTCAATGTTTCTTAATCTCTCCTGCCTTCCATCCTATCACAGACCTTCCCTTTTGTTCTTTCATCCCCTCCCCCATTTCCCAGCTTAAAAATCTGTTCCATTTCCTGCTTTTTTCCAGTTCTGACAAAAGGTCATCGACCTGAAACGTTAACTCTGTTTCTCTCTTCACCGATGCTGCCTGACCTGCTGAGTGTCTCCAGCATTTTCTGTTTTTGGTTCAAGGTCACTGTCCAATCTAGGCCAGTAAACAAAGTTTCTTGCAATTGATTTCATACTGACGATCCCTGGATGTTCAGTGTGAAGTTTGGCCAGAATTCCATCTCTCAAAGAAGTAGGTACCACCACTCTGTTTCCCCACTTGATACGACCTTGCTCACAAGACAATTCACTATGACGGTTATGGAATGGTTTCAACTCTGTGTCCATACACTGATCACTCCATCCATTCAAGGTGTTTTCATACACTCTTTTCAGTACTGAGTCCTTTTGAGTCTCATCTGCAATCTCAGTTGCATTCACGGGAAAGTCTTTGTCAACTGCACCTAGTGTGAAAATAGCACCTTCACTCCCAACACATGAGCCCTCACGTGGCAACCTGGACAAAGCATCTGCGATTGCATTTTGCTTTCAAGTGTGTGATGCGCCATCAATTACTCAAAAGACTGAAGTTGAGCGAGTAACAATCAGGCTTTTATTAACTAAAGAATGAAGGTCTTGTCTCGAGTGGTCGACCCGTCCAGAATACTAAGGGACTGGGAGGTAGTCACTTATATACCTGGAATAGTGGGAGGAGTCAGCCGAGGCATGTCCAGACCTGTACCTAGTGGAATACACATACAGACACAGACAGGTATGACAGTGGTTTACCACAGTGTGATATTCAATCGTATAGTCATATTGTGACAACAACACTGCCCAACGTTGCATTCTAAATGTGGCCATTGCAGGGATGGCAGATTTGGGCCCCAATATTGCTAGGAGTGGTTTGTGATCGGTTATCAGGGTAAACTTTCTGCCCATCAGGAACTGCTGGAATTTCTTGATTCCAAACACTATGGCGAGTGCTTCCTTTTCAATTTGCACGTAGTTTCTTTCGCTCTTTGTGAGGGTTCGCGATGCGAACGTGATTGGTTTCTCTTAGCCATCATCCTTTAGCTTATGACAGCTCCCACACCATAGCTAGAAACATCACATGCTCACTTAAGCTCACGCTCTGTGTCGCAGTGCACAAGTAGAGCATCGCTAGAGAGACTTCTCTTACAATCATTGTAAGCTTCCTGTTGCGCTTTCATCCACATCCACTGGACATCCTTCATGAGGAGCTCGTGCAATGGAACTAACATGGTCGCTAACCCAAGTAAGAAACGTGCATAGTACTGGACCATTCCAAGGAAATATCTTAACTCAGACACTTTTGCAGCTTTGGAGCACTGATAACAGCAGCAACCTTTTCCTTAACTGGTTGCAAGCCATTTGCATCACCTTTAAACCAAGGTACAAAACCTCAGGCTGCACAAAAGCACATTTGCTCATTTTCAGTTTGATATTGTGGGCATTCAACCTTTGAAGCACTAAATCTAACACTTCTAGCTTTTCTTCCTCGCTGCTTGTTGCGATCAGCACATCATCTTGATTGCATAAGCAATTTGGAATTCCTCACAAAATCTTATTCATCATAGCCTGGAAGATTTTGGGGGAGGACTTTACACCATACGGCAGCTTGGTATGGTGTAAAGTATGGTGTAAAGATTTAGGAACAGCTTCTTTCCCAGGGCTGTCATCCTACTGAATACCACAAATAAACTCTAAAGCCTGCACATCTGCCAATGCACTTTATTATGGTTATATTTATGTTAATATACTACAAGCCAAATGTATGTTGAATGTTTAAATGTCTTAATCCAAATGTACACTCTCGGGAGATGCAAGCCTACATTTCGTTGTACTGCACTTGTGCACTAACAATGACAATAAAAGTTGATTTGATTTGATATATGAGTACAGTCCCTTGTGTGTGTTGATGGTGAGACACTATTGACTCTCTTTGTCAACATTCAGCTGAGCATAAGCGTGCGACAGGTCAAGCTTGGAGAAAACCTTTGACCCAGAAAGTGCTGCATACAAACCTTGTGATGTAGGTAACGGGTATTGCTCATCATCAGCTGCTTGGTTGATAGTAACTTTCTAGTCACCGCACAAGCGTACAGTTTTATCTGCTTTGGGCACTACCACAATTGGGGTAGCCCATTCACTTTTGTCAGTTTTTACAAGCACTCCGTTCTCTTTGAGCTTCACAAGCTCTTCCTCCACTTGACTTTTCAATGCATAGGGGACCGGCCTTGCCTTGCAATAGACAGGCTTCGCGTTGGACTTGATGCAGATATGCGCATCATACCCAGTGATGCCCTCATAACTGTCTGTGAACATGCTTTCGTACTTGTTCAGCATTGTGTTGAGTCGCTTCTTTGAAGCATCTAAACTGAAGGCGTTTTTCCAGTCTAGTTTTAACTTTCTCAACCAGTCTTTCCCCATGAGGGTTGGCCTGTTGTTGTAGCTCACTGCAATAATAGGCAGCTTTATTGACTGGCCATTGTGTTAAACTGTACATTCCATTTGTCCACATATCTCTAGGATTTCTCCGGAGTAGGTTTTTAGCTCTACAGTACTCTTTGTAAGTGGTATTTGATTAAACTTACTCTCATATGTGCCCTTACTCATGATAGAGCAGTCCGCCGCCTTGTCGATATACATATCAGTATATTGCTCGTTGATCAAAAGTTTTGTATGGAAGTCTTTCTTACGACTGCTAACGTTGCCGCTAGTGGCATAGATACAGTGGATGCCTAGTTCTTCAACATCAGGTGTGTTCACTTTAATATTGTGAACTCCTCCCTTTTGTTGCCACTGCTTTGCATTGCCACTAGAATGGTTCTTACTTTCTGCTTTAGATTTAGCTCTGCAAGCTGTTAAAATATAGCCTTGCTTCTGGCAGTGAAAACACTTTGCATTTCTGTATTGGCAGGATATGGGGAGTGATTTCCATTGCAGTGATAACAATTCATTGAACTGTTCTCACTGACATGCTTTTGACTCGGTCTCACAGCTTTGGTTTTGGCGATGGCTTTGTGACAGTAGACCTCAGCTGCACTAGTCACTTGAGTTGGACAGAGCTCCCTAGCATTCTTAGATGCCATCTCCATAGATAGGGCAATTTTGCATGCTATGTCAAACGTTAGGTTCAGAGTGTTCAGTAACTTGGACTGTGTGCGCTCATCCACCAGTCCACACACAAACTTAACTCGCAACGCACGATCCAAAAATGTGCCGAAGTTACAATGCAAAGACAGGTTTTTAAGAGCTACAATGTACTCACTGATGGTTTCACTTTGTTTTTGGTTCCTGGTACCAAACTTATAGCTCTCTGCTATTTCTAATGGTTTTGGGTCGAAATGGTCCTGGAAGTTATCAATAATGTCTTCAAACGACACATCCTTCGCTTTCCCTGGCACGAGTAGGTTTGTCAACATTTCGTAGACATCTGGCCCGATCTCTGTTAGAAAAATTGCTTTCTTCCATTCACTAATTACTTTATTTTGAACTTGAACATTCTCAGTTGCACCTTCGGTCTCAATAAAGTTATTGGCCCTAAAAAAAATCTCCATCCGCTCAATGTAAGAACTGAATGGTTCGCGAGCTTGGTCATACATCAAGGCTTCTGATGAATCCCATAGGCGCAGCCATGATTGTCCCGATCCCGTCGAACAGTGACTCAGCATGCTACCTGTGTACATGTGAGAATCAACACCGCTGTTGCTGTGTATACATATACGTAAAGGCAAAGCACAGACGATTCTGCATGAGCATTAACGGTAAAACATCACAAAAATTCAGTTTAGGTGTCACAAATTCACCTTAAACTTGTCCACTCGAAGGTTGAACACTGTGTCCTTCCATGATCCCTAAAAATGGCTTTGGGATCCCATCCTCATCGCCAAAATGTAATATACGTGGGTAAAACAAATGAAGGACAGGGACATGATGAGTTGCTAGTCAATGTGCTTGCTTTATTAGGTCAGAGTGAACTGAGCATGCTCATACCAAACAATGTGATAATACATTACACTTGTGTACGAAGAACCTACACTTCCCAAGTGATACACATATGATGCACATACACCTGTGACCTAATGTATTTTTTGTTAGAATCATGCAATGATACAGCACAGAAGGATGTTATTTGGCCCATCGTGCCTGTGCCGACTCTTTGAAAGAGCTATCCAATTAGTCCCACTCCCCTGCTCTTTCTCCATAGCCCTGCAAATGTTTCCCCTTCAAGTATTTATCCAATTCCATTTTGAGAGTTGAATTTGCTTCCACCACCCCTTCAGGCAGTGCATTCCAGGTCACAACAACTCGCTGCTTTAAAAATCTCATCTGCCCTTTGGTTCTTTTGCCAATTACCTTAAATCTGTGTCCTCTGGTTACCAACCATTCTGCCAGTTTTTCCTTATTTACTCTTTATCAAAACCCTTTATGAATTTGAACACCTCTATTTTAAATCTCCCCTTATCTTTCTCTGCTCCAAGAAGAACAACCCAAACTTCTCCAGTCTCTCCACATAACTTAAGTCCCGCATCCCTGGTACTATTCTAGTGAATCTCCTCTGTAGCCTCTCTAAGGCCTTGACACCCTTCCTAAAATGTAGCCCCAAGAATTGGGCACAATACTCCAGCTGAGGCCTAACCAGTGATTTATAAAGGTTTAGCATAGCTTCCTTGCTTTTGTACTCAATGCTTCTGTTTATAAAGCCAAGGATCCCATATGCTTTCTTTTTTAAAACAGCCTTCTCAAATAGTCTGGCCACCTTCAATGAATTGTGTACATACACCTCCAGGTCTCCATCTTCCTACACCTCCAGGTCTCCATCTTCCTGCACCCCCTTTCAAATGGCACCCTTTAGTTTATATTGCCTTTCCTCATTCTTCCTACCAAAAATGTATCGCTTCACTCTTCTCTGTGTTAAATTGCATCTGCCATGCGTCTTCCCATTTCACCAGTCTATGTCCTCCTGAAGTCTGTTATTATCCTCTCACTGTTTACTGCATTTCTGAGTTACTTGTCATCTGCAAACTTTGAAATCATGCCTCCTATACCCAAATCGAGGTCATTAATATGTATTAAAAAGAGCAGTGGTCCCAGCACTGACCCCTGGGGGACACCACTGCATACTTCCCTCCAGCCTGAAAAACAACCGTTCACCACTATTCTCTGCTGTCTGTCCCGTAGCCAATTGCGTAACAAGCTACCACTGTCCCTTTAATCATATGGGCTTCAATGTTGCGAATTATGTGGTACTTCATCAAAAGCCTGTGCCCAACATCAACCTCACTACCCTGATCAACCCTCTCTAGTGCTTGTTATACCAAAACAAGATTTTCATTATTATTCAATCAAGAATAGAATCTGGCAATGCACAGATCATAGAAATCCAGCTAGCTATTGCACGGTATAACTCTTTCAAAGAGACAATAAAAGCTCAGCAACAGTTCGAACGTGCTGCTTATCAAAAGCTTACCCTGAGGCCGCTGACAGAGCTAATTTTTCTGCATGACCCATTAAGAGAAGCTTCACCAGTGTTATGAGCTGTGCTGTGCCTGACACTGAAACAGGCCCTGTGTAAGAGCATAATAGAGCTGCAAAGTCCCAATTGCAATTACACAGATTTATGACAGCCAATTTAAAAAGAGCTGAAAGCATGTCTCGGTTTTACATTATATTCAGTGTAGAAAGATAAAGCAGTGTTTGTTGAGGAGAAATACGAGGTTACATTTTAAAAAGCAAGTCATGTAAAAACTCAGCAAGTGGCACTTATGACTGCTCTCCTGCACTAACATGAGAATTTATCTCTGGATATAGTTTATCGATGATAAATCCAAGCAATTGTTGCAGTTGAGTTCTGGATGACATGGCTGAAATCATTAGCTTGTAGGAACGGAGGTTCCTATCGAAAAGACTGAGTTCAACTCAGGTAATTAAAACAATGAACTTTAATGGAACAAAACAGGTTTTAACTAGAAACTGCTGGAATACATCAACTACAGGTCTGCTCTCCTTGAGGGCTCCACGAGGACTGATCCCTTGGTCCGAAGACTGACGTCATGACATCATCACATTCTTCCCGCCATTGGGGAATCACGTGACTAATGGCATGACGTCATCACGTTGAAACCGCGCTGTAAAGGTAACTAGACATTGTACAGTCAAACAGTGTAATTAAAGGTACAGGCACAGACAGTAACTACATTGCTGTTAAAGGAATTATGTACAACCGCTCTGAGTCCTTTGGTGGCTCCGCCACATGCGCCCCCCCAGAATTGTCTTTAACAGAAAAAGTAAGACGAGGAGGAGGTCTGACAAGTCTGTCCGATCGACTTCGATACCCTGGTAGAGGAAGTTGATGACCGGTGGTCGAGTTGGCAGTCGGCTGTGGTTGAGCAGGCGCAGCGAGCATGGTCGAGTTGGCGGGCGGCTTTGGTTGATCTGATGCAGCGGCTGCAGGTGGTCTGCCACGTTTGGGTGGTTGAGCGACGACGACAGGGTGGTCCAGGTCCAGGTGAGCCGGCTTCAATCGGTCCACCGAGATGTGATCCGGCTTTCCTCCGACGTCGACCGAAAAGGATTTGTCGCCTGGTTCGATGACGCGGAAAGGACCAGTGTAAGGGGGCTTCAGCGGATCCCGGTGAGCGTCGTGGCGGATGAATACATACTCCGCATTCTTCAGTCCCGGTGGCACGTGGGAATTCTGTAAACTGTGATTTGATGTAGGCACCGGAGCGAAGCATCTGGCCGCTTCCTGGTGGCTAACGAGTTGCTGGGAGGCAGACCATGGCTCTGTGGGAGAAGGGAGGAAATCCCCTGGTACTCGGAGCAGCTGGCCATAGACGAGTTCAGCGGAGGATGATTGCAGGTCTTCCTTGGGCGCCGTACGAAGACCCAAAGGGACCCATGGAAGTCTGTCCACCCATCCTGCACCTTGAAGGCTGGCCCGAAGAGCGGCTTTAAGCAACCTGTGGAATCGCTCGCAAAGGCCGTTTGCCTGTGGATGATAGGCGGTGGTGCAATGAAGTTTGGTGCCGAGCCCCTGAGCTACAGCGTTCCAAAGCTCCGAGGAAAATTGTGGCCCACGGTCAGAAGAGATGCCTGCCGGTACCCCGAAATGGGCAACACAACAGGAGATGAAAGCTCTAGCGACGTCTGCTGAAGTGGTGGAAACCAAAGGAATTGCCTCTGGCCACCTAGTGGTGTGGTCCACCATGGTGAGGAGATGAGTATAACCCTGAGAAGGCGGAAGTGGCCCCACAAGGTCCACATGCACGTGGTCGAAACGACGCTCCGGAACAGCGAACGCAGCCACTGGAGCTTTAACATGCCGCTGGACTTTAGCCTTCTGGCAGACAACGCAGGTATTAGCCCAGTCACGGACATTGAGGTGCATACCTTTCCAGACGAACTTCGCCAACATAAGCCGTTGTGAAGCCTTCATCCCAGGGTGCAACAACCCGTGTATGGCACCAAACACCTTCCGGCGCCATGCGACTGGCACGATAGGTCGTGGAAAGCCCATGGAGACGTCGCAAGGGAGCGTGGCGCCTGCGGCCTGGAAAGTGACATCGGTCACTTGGAAGCTAGATGGAACGGTTCTATATGATTGGACCTCAGAATCCGAGGCCTGATCTGCAGCCATGAGGGCGTAGTTGATCCCCAGGTGCACTGCATGGACCGTTGCACAGGAGAGGCAATCCACCACCAGGTTGTCCTTACCAGACACATGTTGAATGTCCGTGGTGAATTCGGAAATGAACGTAAAGTGACATTGTTGACGAGCGGACCACGGTTCGGCGGTCTTGGCCATGGCGAACGTAAGAGGGTTGTGGTCGACAAAAGCCGTGAAGGGACGTCCTTCCAATAAGAACCGGAAATGGCGAACGGCAAGGAAAAGGGCCAGTAGCTCCCGATAGAAGGTGCTGTATTTTTTTTCATTTTTCCGTAGTTGACAGCTGAAAAACGCCAGCGGTTGCCACATGCCGTTGACCCACTGCTCTTGCACTGCACCGATGGCGTAGTCTGACGCGTCCGTGGTAAGGGCGATGGTGGCACCTGGAAGTGGGTGCGCTAGCATGGTTGTGTTGGCCAAAGCGCTCTTGGTGTTGACGAACGCCTGGTCCATCTCGGCTGTCCAGCTGATTGGATCCTTACCGGACTTGCCCTTGAGGGCCCCGAACAAGGGTTGCATAAGCTGAGCCGCCTTAGGGACAAAACGGTGGTAGAAGTTGACCATCCCCAGGAACTCTTGCAAGGCCTTGACTGTCGGCGGCTACGGGAAAGAGGTAACCGCTTTCACCTTCGTCATTAAGGGGACGGCGCCGTCCGATGTTAGCAAAAAATATAAAAACAGATAGCAAGAGTTTTTATAGTTATATAAAAAGAAAAAGGGTGGCTAAAGTAAATGTTGGTCCCTTAGAGGATGAGACCGGGAAATTAATGGTGGGAAATATGGAGATGGCAAAAACACTGAATGAATATTTTATATCAGTCTTTACAGTAGAAGACACTAAGAATATCCCAACACTGGACAAACAGGGGACTAAAGGGGGGGAGGAGCTAAAAACGATCAAAATCACTAAGGAAGTGGTACTCGGTAAAATAATGAGACTCAAGGCGGATAAATCACCTGGGCCTGATGGCTTACATCCTAGGGTCTTGAGGGAAGTGGCGGTAGGGATTGTGGATGCATTGGTAATAATTTTCCAAAACTCCCTGGACTCGGCAAAGGTCCCGGCAGACTGGAAAACTGCTAATGTAACACCCTTATTTAAAAAGGGCAGTAGACAGAAGGCTGGAAACTATAGACCGGTTAGCCTAACGTCTGTGGTAGGTAAAATTTTGGAGTCCATTATTAAGGAGAAAGTAACAGGACATTTGGATAATCATAATTTAAAAGGACAAAGTCAGTATAGTTTTATGAAGGGGAAGTCATGTTTGACAAATTTGCTGGAGTTCTTTGAGGGAGTAACATATAGGGTGGATAAAGGGGAGCCAGTGGACGTAGTGTATTTAGACTTCCAAAAGGCATTTGACAAGGTGCCACACAAAAGATTATTGCTTAAGATAAAAAATCACAGGATTGGGGGTAATATTCTGGCATGGGTAGAGGATTGGCTATCTAACAGAAGGCAGAGAGTTGGGATAAATGGTTCATTCTCAGACTGGCAATCAGTAACTAGTGGTGTTCCGCAGGGGTCAGTGCTGGGTCCCCAACTCTTTACAATCTAAATTAACAATTTGGAGGAGGGGACCGAGTGTAACATATCAAAGTTTGCAGATGATACTAAGATGGGAGGGAAAGTAGTGAGTGAGGAGGACATAAAAAACCTGCAAGGCCATAGACAGGCTAAGTAAGTGGGCAGAGATTTGGCAGATGGAATACAATACTGGAAAGTGTGAGGTTATGCACTTTGGCAGGAAAAATCGTAGAGCAAGTTATTATCTTAATGGCAAGAAACTGGAAAGTACTGAAGTACAAAGGGATCTGGGGGTCCTGGTGCACGAAACTCAAAAGGTTAGTATGTAGGTGCAGCAAGTGATTAAGAAGGCCAATGGAATGTTGGCTTTCATTGCTAGGGGGATAGAATATAAAAATAGGGAGGTCTTGCTTCAGTTGTACAAGGTATTGGTGAGACCGCACCTGGAATACTGCGTACAGTTTTGGTGTCCATACTTAAGAAAGGACATACTTGCTCTCGAGTCAGTACAAAGAAGGTTCACTCGGTTAATCCCGGGGATGAGGGGATGGACATATGAGGAGAGGTTGAGTAGATTGGGACTCTACTCACTGGAGTTCAGAAGAATGAGAGGCGATCTTATTGAAACATAGAAGACTGTGAAGGGGTTGGATCAGGTGGATGCGGGGAGGATGTTCCCGATGATGGGAGAAACTAGAACTAGGGGGCATAGTCTTAGAATAAGGGGCTGCTCTTTCAAAACTGAGATGAGGAGGAACTACTTCACTCAGAGGGTGGTAGGTCCATGGAATATGCTGCCCCAAAAAGCTGTAGAAGCTACATCATTACATAAATTTAAAACAGAAATAGACAGTTTCCTAGAAGTAAAGGGAATTAAGGGTTACGGGGAGCGGGCAGGAATTTGGACATGAGTCTAGGTTCGGATCGGTCATGGCCCTGTGGGTAGCGGAGCTGGCCCAGGGGCCGTGTAGCCTGATCCTGCTCCTATTTCGTGTGACTAATTCTGTTAGATGCAGGAGATGGTTCTGTGATAGTGGATTGGCGGTTAGGATCAGATCAGCCATGATCTTATTGAATGGCGGAGCAGGCTCGAGGGGTCGATTGGCCTACTCCTGCTCCTATTTCTTATGTTCTTATGTTCTTATGTGGTGTCCCAAGAAATCGATCTGCTGCAGGCCGAACTGGCACTTGGCTGGGTTGATGATTAAACCGTGCTGGCTGAGGCGCATAAAGAGGGAACGCAAATGGGAGATGTGCTCCTCCTTGCTGGCACTGGCGATGAGAATGTTGTCAAGGTAGACGAAGATGAAGCGTAGGTCTCGAAGAACGGTGTCCATTAAACGCTGGAACGCCTGTGCTGCGTTCTTTAAGCCAAACGGCATCCGCAGGAACTCAAAGAGGCCAAAAGGGGTGATGACTGCGGTTTTGGGGACGTCTTGCGGGTGCACGGGAACCTGGTGATAACCGCGGATGCGGTCGACTTTAGAGAAGATAGAATTTCCCGCCAAATGGGCCGAGAAATCCTGAATATGCGGAATCGGGTCCCGATCCGGAGTGGTGGCGTCGTTCAGGCGTTGGTAGTCACTGCATGGCTGCCAGCCGCCGCCCGGTTTCAGCACAATGTGGAGAGGCGAGGACCAGGGACTATTGGATCGTCGAATGCTCCCGAGCCGCTCCATCGTGTCGAACACCGCCTTCGCAGCCGCGAGCTTGCCGGGTTCGAGCCTTCTAGCCCGCGCATAAACCGGGGAGCCAGTAGTGGTGATATGATGTTCAACACCATGCTTCGTTGCCGAAGCGGAGAAAGTGGGCCTTGTCAGCTCCGGAAACTCCCCGAGGAGCCGAGTGAAGACATGCGGAGGAGGGAAAGCGCAGGCAATAGAGCACGACACGGAGGTACCATGGTAGCACGGAATCGAGTGGAAGGTGGCCGCGTTGATCAGCCGGCGGTGCCAGACATCAACGAGGAGGCTGTTGGCACACAGAAAATCCGCCCCTAGGATGGCCTGTGAGACTGTGGCCGTGACGAATTCCCAAAAGAAGCGCTGACTGCCGAAACAAACTTCGACCCGCCGCTTTCGGAAAGTTTGAATAGCTGCGCCATTAGCCACAACGAGGGAAAAACCGAGGTTCCAGTCTGCATGTCAAGCTTCAATGCAGGTAGAATGCTACACTGCGCCCCGGTGTCACAAAGGAAACAGCGGCCCGATAGGGAATTGGTGATATAAAGGAGTTTCCCCGTAGATCCGACAGCCATCGCCACCGCGGAGCACCCGTTGGACCCGGTCCTCCTTCACCAGGGACGCTGCAGGAGCTTTGTTGGGTTTTTTTGGGGCGAAAAACTGCAGGGGGAACGGCAGCATCATGCTTTCGCGCCAAAACGGGTGTGGTAGGAGCACCAGCCTGCTGTAGGAGGAGCTGGAACCGCGTCTGTGGGGGATGGGCGCCTTGTGGCCGCGCAGCACTGTTGGGTTACCGTGAAAATCTTATCGGCTTCGGCAGCAAGCTCCGCACAGTCTGTAATGTCGGATCTGGCTAGGGCAGCCTGAAGCTCCCGGAAGAGGAAGCATTCCAGTTCTGCATCCAAGAGCGTGAGCATTTGGCTCATGAGCTTGGATGGTTTGGAATCCCCGAGGCCGGGCAGCGTGATGAGCCGGCGAGCACGCTCCGACTTTGAGAGCCCGAAAACCTGAAGCAACCGCGCCTTAATCGCATCATACTTGCTGTCAGTAGGAGGACTACCAAGGAGGCTGATGATCAGTGAGGCAGTTGCGCTGTCGAGGGCGGAGACCACGTAATAATAACAGGTCTGATCCGTGACGATGTTCCTAATGGCGAACTGGGCTTCAGCCTGGATAAACCAGGCATCTGGTTGTTGCTCCCAGAACTGTGGCAGTTTCAGTGTGACGGCATTCGTGTCCATGATGAATCTTCCACGAAAATTGTTCATAGAATTCAAGGTCACCAATGTAGGAACGGAGGTTCCTATCGAAAAGACTGAGTTCAACTCAGGTAATTAAAACAATGAACTTTAATGGAACAGAACAGGTTTTAACTAGAAACTGCTGGAATACATCAACTACAGGTCTGCTCTCCTTGAGGGCTCCATGAGGACTGATCCCTTGGTCTGAAGACTGACGTCATGACGTCATCACGTTCTTCCCGCCATTGGGGAATCACATGACTAATGGCATGACGTCATCACGTTGAAACCGCGCTGTAAAGGTAACTAGACATTGTACAGTCAAACAGTGTAATTAAAGGTACAGGCACAGACAGTAACTACATTGCTGTTAAAGGAATTATGTACAACCGCTCTGAGTCCTTTGGTGGCTCTGCCACAAGCTGGTAATATGCTTTAGACAATTAATATTGAGTTACTCTTTTTTCAATATTTTAATTTTATCATAGCAATTCACCCCTCAAACATATAGAATTCCCAGAGGGATTGACAGGGTAGATGCTAAGAGGTTCTTTCCCTGGCTGGAGAGTCTAGAACTAGGGGTCATAGTCTCAAGATAAGGTATCGGCCATTTAGGACTGAGATGAGGAGAAATTTCTTCACTCAGAGGGTTGTAAAGCTTTGGAATTCTCTACCCCAGAGGGCTGTGGATACTCAGTCGCTCAGTGTATTCAAGACCGAGATCAATAGATTTTTGAGCACTAAGGGAATCAAGGGATATGGGGATAGGGCAGGAAAATGGAGCTAATGTAGAAGATCAGCCATGATCTTATTGAATGGCGGAGCAGGCTCAAGAGGCTGTATGGCCTACTCCTGCTCCTATGTTTTATGTTCTTAAGTTCTTATATCTAAATTGTAAGGCTTGATTGCACTTTGAGATATTAACCAGCATCTCTCTCCCATCTCTGAGAATGGAAATGGTGTATATTTTTATATTTCATCTCCTAGAGCAATCCATCTTTATTAGTGATTCTTAAGGATAAAATCCAAGGAGCCTCTCCACATAACTGAAGTCCCTCATCCTTGATACCATTCTGGTAAATCTCCTCTGCACCATCTCCAAGGCCTTGACATCTTTCCTAAAGTGTGGCGCCCAGAATTGGACACAATATACCAACTGATGCAATACACACAATACGTTATATGGGATTAATTCTGTGTAGCAGAAGTTACAGAATGAACTTCATCCATGCTCTACAATGTAGTTTAGTAGGCCTGCTTTTTGTTCTACCTACTTCCACCTCCATAACATCGCCCGTCTCTGCCCCTGCCTCAGCTCATCTACTGCTGAAACCCTCACCCAGGCCTGTGTTACCTCTAGACTCGACTATTCCAACGCTCTCCTGGTCTGCCTCCCACCTTGCACCCTCCATAAACTTAAGCTCATCTAAAACTCTGCTGCCCATATCCTAACTCGCACCAAGTCCCGTTCACCCATCACCCCTGTGCTCCCTGACCTACATTGGCTCCCGGTCCAGCAATGCCTCGATTTTAAAATTCTCATCCTTGTTTTCAAATCCCTTCCTGGCCTCACCCCTCCCTATCTCTGTAATCTCCTCCAGCCCTACAACCCTCCAAGATCTCTGCGTTCCTCCAGTTCTGGCCTCTTGAGCATCCCTGATTTTCTTCGCCCCACCATTGGCGGCTGTGCCTTCAGCTGCCGAGGCCCTAAGCTCTGGAATTCCCTCACTAAACCTCTCCGCCTCTCTACGTCTCTCTCCTCCTTTAAGACGCTCCTTAAAACCTACGTTTTTGACCAAGATTTTGGTCTCCTGTCCTGATATCTCCTTATGTGGCTCAGTGTCAAATTTTGTTTGATAACGTAGTAAAACATCCCAAAGTGATTCACAGAAGTGTTAACAGTTGTCATTCATTGCAGATGCCTTATCAATGATCACTTCAACCTTTCTCTGACCGACCCCGCCCCGCACCCCCCGCCCCTCCCCCATCCCCTCCCCCCCCCCCCACACAATTCACAATTCACAATTCAAATCGCTTTATTGGCATGATAAGTTACATCTTATGTTGCCAAAGCATCAAAATACATTTATGGTTGAGCACATAAACGCAGTTCTATTCATACAGTGTATAAACAGGTATATCCCTGAGTGTATAAATATACATTCGCATTGTTTATATATATTCATTTCTTAGTTTACTGGTTGTCCCTCTGTTCATGGCAAGCTGTAACATAGTGTGCCGCCAGTGTTACACAGCTTCTCTCCTCTCCCAGTAGGAATGGGAGTTTTTGGTTGTCATTCAGATTTCTGAATTCAGGGCATATTTGTGAGAATTTTTGGTAGAAATTCTCCCTGATGTCCTGATATTTTCCACAGGCTGTGAGGAAGTGCATCTCTGTCTCCACTACTCCCTGACTGCAGTGAGAGCATATCCTGTCTTCTCTTGGCAGCCTGGTCTGCCTGTGTCTGCCTTTTTCGATCGCTAGGCTATGTTCGCTAAGTCTGTACCTTGTCAAGGTTCTTCTCAGTTTGTTATCCTTTACCATGGTCAAGTAATCAGCTATGTTGTATTGTCTGTTTAGGGCCAAGTAGCAATTGAGTTTGCTTTGGGTTTTTGTTGTTTCTGCCCAATATGTCAGATATTTTTCCTTTTGCTTAGCGACGATTGTGTTGGGTCGAATTCTTTGTGTTACCCTGTCACTGTCCTGGGGCTGGTTATTGTTAGTATTGTTAGTAGTTACTTCACTGAGTCCCAGGACTAGTTGACTGAGGGTATTCTTCTTTATGGTCAGCTCTTGGCATTTCAGGGCGTCGTAGTGATAGCATTGGGGGTTGCTCATTTGTAGGTGATTCCAAAATTTGGTGGCTCTTTTTTGGATAGTGATTATTAATGGATATTGGCCTAGTTCCGCCCTGCATGCATTGTTTACTGTTTTCCTTTGAGTCCGGAGGATACTTTTACAGAATTCTGCATGTAGGATCTCAATTGGGTGTTTGTCCCATTTTGCGAATTTTTGTTGAGTTAGCGGTCCCCACACTTTCTCTCTATCTCTCTTTGTAGGATGTGCTCTAAAGAGCAGTGAGGCACAACCCTGAAATAAAGTGAACACTTTTTTAACATCAGTTTCAAGGCATGCCAGATAAAGCAACTGCAGTTAAACGCTTGAGTGAAGATGGTGCAGGAACCTCCTGGTGGGATTTCAATTGAAAGGCAGCTAAGTGAGGCAGGATAGTTGAAGGTCAATAGTTAATAATAATGCTTAAGAAAAACAACTAGAAAGTTTATTCTGTGCCGTAAAGCTTAAGAGTTTGTCTTCTGTTATGTGTTCTGCATCTTCCCCGATAATCTTTAACCCAGTTTCTTCCTAGATAAGCAAGAATCCAGCTCACCTTTAGGCTACTTTCAATACTTAGAGGATGTCAAGGTCTTGGAGAGGGTGAAGAGGAGATTTGCTAGAATGGTACCAGGGGTGAGGGACTTCAGTTATGTGGAGAGACCAGAGAAGCTGTGATTGTTCTCCTTAGAGCAGAGAAGGTTACGGGGAGATTTAATAGAGGTGCTCAAAATTATGACGGGTTTTGATAAAGTACATAGGGAGAAACTCTTTCCACTGGCAGGAGGGTCAGAAACCAGAGGACACAGAATGAAGATAATTGGCCTAAGAACCAAGGGGGAGATGAGGAGAATTTTTTTTACACCAGTGAGTTGTTACAATCTGGAATACACTGCCTGAAAGGGCGGTGGAAGCAGATTCAATAGTAACTTTCAAAAGGGAACTGGATAAATACTTGAAAGGGAAATTTTCAGGCCTATGGAGAAAGAGCAGGAGAGTGAGACTAATTGGATTGGTCTTACAAAGAGCCGACCCAGGCATGATGGGCCAAATGGCCTCTTTCTGTGCTGTATGATTCTACAATACAGATGCAACATGGCTGCTCCAGAGACTCGACTCTATAATATTATATAATAACCACATATCGAATTGTTAGAGGATATGGGCACAAACCAGGAAGTTATCATTCTAGTTAGGATTTTATTGTATTTAATAGGATTATAGGATCAAATTAGAGTAACAGAGTAATTCAAAACAGGTAAGATGCATTTTTGTATATCAGTGCCCTTAATCATCAGGAGAAGGAGTGATCCCTATACTACAAGGTTAGATGCACTAGTTACCAGTTATTTTTCATCAAATCTCATCCTGTTCTTGTACTATTTGGCTTTCCTAGGGTTTGGAAAACCAGCCAGAGTTTGCT
This sequence comes from Somniosus microcephalus, assembly GCF_052327205.1. Classification (NCBI taxonomy): domain Eukaryota; kingdom Metazoa; phylum Chordata; class Chondrichthyes; order Squaliformes; family Somniosidae; genus Somniosus; species Somniosus microcephalus. The sequence continues at coordinate 137,860,756 of NC_140989.1, read as the reverse complement.
TGGTTCTGTCAGCTTGTTCACAAAAAGTTGCACCTTTCTAGATCCAAATATATGGCAATTGTACATGTGGAGGATTCTCTGTTTTGTGCAGCCATGCTTGTTACAGAAAAATGAACTTAGCACCCCATTCATGCGCAACTGCGTCATTTTATGAGTTCGCGCAGCCGCTGGCCACTCTCGCCACCAATAGTGCAATTCGGCAAATCTGGGTTGTTGTATCTATGCTTTAATACGTTCAATCAAGCATGTAGATGATGTGCCTCAATAATTCCGAGACTCGAAGGTAGCAGAACAAAACAAGGCTTTTATTAACTTAGAACGAAACACGTAAGCGAGAGAGATGTCGTCCTTCTGGAGACTGGGGCTTGACTGAAGCTAGCTTACAAACGGGGCCAGGTATGGGCGGAGCCCTACACACAGCACATTCCAGCACATTCCAGTATACAATACAGCACATTCCAGTACACAATACAATGAGGTCTGGGGGAAGGGAAATGACACTGAAACCGATCTCAGTCACAGGCAGTGATGAATGGAAATATTTCATCACATTCACCCCTTCTATAGATTTAGTCTGTTCAGGGGTTTGATAGTCCTCTGCGACCGACGTGGCTGTTGCGGTGCCGCGGGTGTCGGCTGGGTGTCCCCGGTAGCCTCCTGGGTCTCTGCCGGGGGTGCCGCCAGGGTTGTTGAAGGGGTAGTTGGTGGGGGTGCCGTTGGTCGGTGTTCTTCCGGGGGTGATGAAAGAGTAGTGGGTGGGTAAGAGTTGCTGTGATCGTCGTTGCCGCTATTGCCGTGGTTGTTGTCGATGCCGGCTGGGGCGACGTCTTTTATGGACACGGTGTCCTCCCTTCCGTCGGCGTGCCGGACATATGCGTATTGGGGGTTGGCGCGGAGTAGGTGTACTGGCTCCACGAGAGGGTCCGTCTTGTGGCCCCTCACATGCCTTCGCACGAGTACCGGACCTGGGGTGGAGAGCCATGACGGCATGGATACGCCTGAGGTGGATTTCCGGGGAAAGACAAACATTCGTTCATGAGGCGTGGTATTAGTGGCCGTACACAATAGCGACCGTATCGAATGGAGCACATCCAAGAGGACTTCCTGCCAGCGGGAGATAGGGAGGCTCTTGGTCCTTAGAGCTAGAGTGACTGCTTTCCATACTGTCCCGTTCTCTCGCTCCACTTGGCCGTTACCCCGGGGGTTGTAGCTGGTGGTACGGCTCGTGGCGATCCCCCTGGACAGCATGTACTGGCGTAGCTCTTCACTCATGAAGGACGCCCCCCTATCCGTATGGATGTAGCTCGGCATACCGAACAGGCAGAACAGGCTGTTGAGGCATTTAATGACCGTGGCGCTGGTCATGTCTGGGCAGGGGAAGGCGAATGGGAACCGGGAGTATTCGTCCACAATGTTCAGGAAGTAAACATTGCGGTCGACGGACGGGAGGGGGCCCTTGAAATCTAAGCTGAGCCGCTCAAAGGGCCGTGTAGCTTTGATTACGTGGGCTCTATCTGGGCGGTAGAACCGAGGCTTGCACTCAGCGCAAGTGCGGCAGTTCCTGGTCAGGGACCGAACTTCCTCAATCGAGTAGGGTAAGTTACGGGACTTTATGAAGTGGAACAGCCGCGTGACCCCTGGGTGGCAGAGGTCGTTGTGGAGGGTCTGTAGCCGATCCCCGGTGGCGCTGGCACACATCCCTCGTGAGAGGGCGTCAGGGGATTCGTTAAGGGCCCCTGGCCGGTAAATGATGTCATAATCGAAGGTGGAGAGCTCGATCCGCCACCTAAGAATCTTATCATTTTTAATCTTCCCCCTCTGTTTATTATTGAACATAAACGCTACCGACCGCTGGTCGGTAAGTAGGGTGAAGCGTTTGCCGGCTAGGTAGTGGCGCCAGTGGCGCACTGCCTCCACGATGGCTTGGGCCTCCTTTTCCACGGAGGAGTGTCTGATCTCGGGCCCTTGGAGGGTCCTCGAGAAGAAAGCTACGGGCCGCCCCGCCTGGTTGAGGGTGGCCGCCAAGGCGAAGTCAGACGCATCACTTTCCACTTGAAATGGAGTGTTCTCGTCCACTGCCTGTAGCGTGGCCCGCTCAATATCCTGCTTAATGCTTTTGAAGGCGGCATGGGCCTCAGCAGAGAGCGGGAAAGAGGATGCTTTCAAGAGGGGGCGGGCTTTGTCGGAGTAGTTGGGGACCCATTGGGAATAATAAGAAAATAACCCCAGGCACCTTTTCAGGGCTTTGGGAGTGTTGGGCAGGGGCAGCTCCCGTAGGGGGCGCAATCGGTCGGGGTCTGGTCCGATTTCCCCATTCTTCACCACGCTGCCTAGTATGCAGAGGCGCGTGGTGTTGTAAACGCACTTGTCCTCGTTGTAGGTGAGGTTGAGTTTTTATGCGGTTTTCAGGAACCTCTCGAGGTTCGAGTCGTGATCCTGCTGGTTGTGACCGCAGATGGTGACGTTGTCGAGGTAGGGGAAGGTTGCCTGCAAGTGGTGGTCATCGACCATGCGGTCCATCTCCCTCTGGAAGACCGAGACCCCATTCGTCACCCCAAAGGGGACTCTGAGGAATTGGTAGAGGCGTCCGTTCGCCTCGAAGGTGGTGTACGGGCGGTCCTCTGGTCTGATAGGGAGCTGGTGGTACGCTGACTTGAGGTCGATGGTGGAGAACACCCGGTATTGGGCGATTTGGTTCACCATTTCTGATATGCGGGGTAGCGGGTAGGCGTCTAGTTGGGTGTACCTGTTGATCGTTTGACTATAGTCGATCACCATCCGTTTCTTCTCGCTACCCCTTACCACTACCACTTGGGCGCGCCACGGGCTGTTGCTGCGTTCAATAATGCGCTCTTTCAGGAGCCTGTCTACCTCGGTCGCGATAAACCGCCTGTCCTCCCAGCTGTACCTCCTGCTTTTGGTCGCTATTGGCCGGCAGTTAGGGGTAAGGTTCGCGAATAGCGAAGGCGGCTTTACCTTCAGGGTAGCCAGACCGCACACTGTGAGGGGCGGCTGGGACCCACCGTACTTGAGCGTGATGCTTTGGTGGTTGCACTGGAAATCCAGGCCCAAGATCACGCTCGCACATAGGTTCTTCATGATTAATACTTTAAAATTATCGTATACAGTTCCGTTAACACCCAATTGTACCGTGCAGTAACCCAGAATGGTCGATGTCTGGGTTTTGTCAGCCATAGAGATGGTACCCTGAGTAGGGACCACCTTTCGGGAGAGTTGTTGTGCCAGTTCTGGGTGGATAAAGCTCTCCGTGCTTCCACTGTCAATTAAGCATTTAACCCGGCACCCGTTTACCTCGATGTCCACCATTGATCTGGATAGCGGGTGCGACCTGGTCTGGTCCACTGTGACCGATGCCACTGTAGGGCCCTGATCGATACAAGATGGCGTCCTCGCTGTCTGCTCACAAGATGGCGGACCCCACGAGGTCGGGCAAGATGGCGTCCAAGATGGCCGCTCCCACGGCGCACACGCGGCGGTGGCGGGTTTTCCGGCGGTTGGTTTTCCGGCGGGGTTCCCTCTGCACACCTTCCCGAAGTGCCCCTTCTTACCGCACTTAAAGCAGGTGGTGCCTTTCGCCGGGCACAGGTTTCTGGTGTGCTTTGGCTGCCCGCAGAAGTAGCAGTTGGGTCCCTGACGCGTCGCGGCTGTCGTAGGGCTTCTGGGGGGAGAGCGGGGCCCAGCCGGTGTCGGGCTGTCGGGCGGGGAAGATGCCTTCCAAGATGGCGGCGCCCTCGGTGCACACGTGGCGGCGTGGACGGCGCGGGCTGAAGAGTAGGCGTCCGAGTTTCTCTGGGCCACATCCAGGGATCGCGCGGTGTCCGCAGCCTGTTTCAGGTCCAACCCCGTTTTTTCCAACAGTCTTTGCCGGATGTAAGTGGAGCTGAGGCCTGTGATGAAGGCATCGCGAACAAGCTCGTCAGTGTACACTGCGGCTTTTACATCTCGGCACTTGCAGTCTTTGCCAAGCATTTTCAGGGTGCTTAGGAACTCCTCCACCGATTCCCCAGGTCGCTGTGCGCGGGTGGCGAGCAGGTGCCTAGCATACACCTCATTCGTAGGCTGCTGGTAATGCACCTTTAAGATGTCGCAGGCGGCCAGGTACGTCTCGGCGTCTTGGATGAGGGGGTAAACCCGGTGGCTTACCCAATTCCGCAGAATTCCGAGTCTCATCCTTGCAGCGTCCGTAGCGTCTTTGACGGCTGCGGAATTGTCCAGGAAGAATTCCATACACTCAAACCAGTGTCCGAAGCGTGCTGATGCGTCCGGAGCATGTTGATCCAAATCCAAACGTTCGGGTTTCAGGAGTTGATCCATAGTGTTGAAAAATAAGTTAATAAAATTGATGTGCCTCAATAATTCCGAGACTCGAAGGTAGCAGAACAAAACAAGGCTTTTATTAACTTAGAACGAAACACGTAAGCGAGAGAGATGTCGTCCTTCTGGAGACTGGGGCTTGACTGAAGCTAGCTTACAAACGGGGCCAGGTATGGGCGGAGCCCTACACACAGCACATTCCAGCACATTCCAGTATACAATACAGCACATTCCAGTACACAATACAATGAGGTCTGGGGGAAGGGAAATGACACTGAAACCGATCTCAGTCGCAGGCAGTGATGAATGGAAATATTTCATCACAGTAGATACGTCGAATTAAATCAGAGTCAGGCAGACAGGCTTCTAACTGTGATCTTTACTTTATTTGTAAAATGGCTGACTGCAGCTTTCCTGGGTAATTCCCATAATGCAACGCACATTACATTACTGTATTTACTGGTGTTAAACTCGCACATTACATTACCGTATTGACTAGTGTCAAACTCGCAATCAATACACGACATCCCCCTTTTCCTTGGAAACAAACTTGCAGTTTACAAACAGTTGCTTACAATAACACTGCATAACTTATTTGATTTATAAACTTTTTACAAACTTGTGTCTTACCATACAACTAAATAATTCCCAGGTTTAAACATTTAACATCACCCATACAGTTCTCGCACAGTTTATGTTGTGACATAATCAGGCAGTCTTTGGGGTTTTCTTTTAACCCTTTGAGGTCTGGCTGTATTGGGTATGTCTGACATGTTGGTGTCAGTGGGCATTGCCTGTGTCACAGTGGTATGTGTGTCAGGGTCTACTATACTGTCCTCAGTCCCTTGTGTTTCCTCCTACTCATGGAGTGTCTCCTTTGGTCCATTGGTTCTGTATTTCTTCACGTAGTGTTTCTCGAGTAGCGTGCTCCTTCTGGAGATTCTACTATTACTTGACTCCCTGTTTTACGCAAAACTTTGTGCGGTGTGGCATTAAAAGGAGTGGTGAACTTGTCCACTTTGTCCTGCCGTACCAGCACCGTGTCGCCAACTTCCACCTCTGAGTATTGTGTTCTCCGCTGTTCATCTGCGTACAGTTTGGACTTGCCTTTTTGTTCTGCATCCCGGTCACGTACTTCCATGTCTGTGCGCGACTCTGTGATGTCTGGCAGCTTTCTTCTCATTTTCCGTTTAAAGAGCAGCTCTGCCGGGCTCTTTCCGGTCGTGGCATGTTCAATGCTCCTGTACACAGTCACATATTTTCTAAGTTCACATTTCCAATCTAATCCTTCTGATTGAGCAATTCTGATTCTCTTCATCAGCGATGCATTCTGGCGCTCGACTTCTTCGTTAGCCTGAGCCCATTTTGCTGTCGTTTTCAGGTGTTTGATCCCGTTGTTTTCACAGTATTCTCTGAATAATAACCATGACGGCTGAAGATCGACTCTAAACTATCAATAACCTTCTCTGTTGTTGTGGAGGTCATGATGTCGTATTCATAGTAGCGACTATAATAATCAACTACCACAAGAATGGAGTGGTTGGATGGCAAGGGTCCCAGTAAGTCTATAGCTACATCCTGCCAGGGGCCCTCCGGTAATGGTGTTGGTCTCAACGGTTCAGGTGGGTCGGGTCTGGCTACTATCTGACAGCCGTGGCACGCTTTACAGTGTTTTTCAGCTGCCTTGTCCATGCCAGGCCACCAAACCTTGGTTCTGAGATGTTGCTTTGTTCCAACTATTCACAAGTGTCCTTCATGTGCTAACACCAGGGCTCGTGCGTGTAACACTGTGGGTAGCACGATGCGTGTTCCCCAAAGAACTAGGTACCCCACTATGCACAGCTCGTTTGCAATTGCTGCATAAGCTTTACAGCCCTCAAAATGTCCGTTTGTGATTGCCTTCCGTACCTCAATCAGCTCTGGGTCGGTAGCAGAGGCTTCCTCCACCTCTCTAGTAGTGAGTGTTTTTGGTGTCGCACTCACAGCTACAAATCTCACATATTCATCTGAGCCGTGAGAATGTCTCTCTTGTTTTGCTGTCTCCCCCAGCAATCGTGACAGTGGGTCTGCAATGTTTTGCTTGCCTGGAATGTGTATCACCTTAAAATCGTACGGCTGTAATCTAAGTACCCATCTCTCTATACGGGCACAGGGTTTAGAGTGTGGGCCGTATATCATTTGTAATGGCTTATGGTCAGTTACCAAGTTAAATTTTCGGCCATACACATATGGATGCAGCCTCTCGCAAGCCCATACAAGAGCTAAAGCCTCTCTCTCTGTTTGAGTGTATTTCCTCTCACAGTCTGTTAAACTACGACTTACATAGCATATTGGCACCTCTTGTCCCTGTTGGTCCT